>NC_053450.1:11816160-12143489 GCF_015227805.2 Hirundo rustica
CTTTTTATCAGCTCCAGGAGGTTTTTGGCTGCCACTGGCAAAATTCTTTGGCTATCTCCTGACGTTTCTTCCCCCCCATCTCAGCATCATGGGTGTTGCACCTACTGATTTTACCATGTTCTACTTTTGCCTTCACGCTGCCTCTCTTCTGACCTCCACCCATGTCTGTTATACATCAGACCCCCTTAAACAGAATGGCCATGCATTTTCTTTTGCTAAAAACATTTTTCTTTTATCCTGCTTGCTCAGCTGTGCTCAGATGTCACCACATTCTAGCTCCCAGGGGTCATTCCTTCTCCAAGAGCCAGTGATTCTGGCTCTTGGATATACTTTAAATTAGGCACCCTCTGTCAGTTGACCAGAGTCACTCAACTGAGTATGTTGTCAGGATCTCCTTTCAGGAGCCCATACACAGCTCCTGAGGGGCACCTTCATACTTCAGGGAATTGCTCCTGGGCTTCATCTGCCTTTTCACTGTTGGTCCTCTATCACATTTGCTAGCAGTTTGCAGATATCTCATGTGTTCCATGACAGCTCTCTTGTCTAAGATCCCTGTGTGTGAGCAGCTGAACTGAGGTCCAGATAGGGACCGATCCTACATCAATGCTGGAGAATGCTGGTTTCCACCTCTGCAACAGCCCCATCCCCCCCCCCTTTCCCTGCCCAACCACGGACCCCATTCCCATACCTATGGCCCTGTACAGCCATTCCAGAGCTGTGCCAACCCTGGCTTACCTCACTGGTCCTGCATCTGTCCTCATCCCAGACTGTGCCCTGAAGTCCCAGCTTGGCCTGGACCCACCCTGCTCCCCCAGTTAAAGTCTTTGCTGCTTGGTTTAAGGCAGTATTGGGGTCCATGTGTCAATGAAAATAAACTGTACTATAAATGGCCACACCAGAAGCCTTGGCCTGAAGACAAGTACCGCAAGAAGCTTTAATCACAAATCACACTCAATGGGGCAGCACAGCAGCCAAAATAGAGATAAACTGAGCAACTCTGGAAAAAAAAAAATGGAGCCATCTTAAATACAGCAGCTGATTTATTTTTACACATTTTCTATGCACTTCATTGAACAGATTTTTCTGTTTATGAATTCCATCTTGAATATTTTTATAATACTGGGAAACAAGTCTGGCCCAATCCTTGTATTCCAACATTCCCACAATTTTAGCAGTATTATGAACTTACATCTAATTTCTGGTTTTCCAAAAGACACCATCATTCCATGGAAATGAGGCAGCATTCCAGAGCTATACAGACTTCAGTCTTTAAGAGTTCCAAATGTTGAGGCAGCTCTCAATGTGACTAGCTTACAGCAGAAGCCCCTTCTTTTTTTCTCTTGTGTGTGTATGTATATGAACACATACATGCATGAGGTGCAATGGATCTAATAGTTTGCTGCAAGGAAAACGGGCATTGCCAGGTGCAGCTTGCATTCCTTCTCTAGGTGGAAAGCTCTTGTCCTCTGTGCTTCTGCATGGGACTGAGTCAAGGTGAAGAACAAGGCTTGGTTTCATAACACGAGGTCCTTTTGGGTACCCAAAGTGCTTGGATGGATCTGCAAAATATGGTCCTAGGAGAGACCCAGGCTGTTCTGCAGTAGTGCCTGAAGGTCACACAGGATCTCCTAGGGCATTTCTGATGGCAACAAAAGTCAGCCCTAGATCATTCCTGACTGAAGATGCCTAGCATACATGTAACCACATGGGGACATTTATCTTTAGGTGTTCCAGTTTGGAGCTGAAAATCCTTCTTTGTGCTAGATTGTTACAGCAGCCCTCTTATTAGAGGGCTTATTATAAAATGAGCTGAGGCACAGACTTCTTGTTAAACACAGAATAAAAAGTGTCCTAGTTTATTCCTCTTCACCAGTTAGTCATCTTAACTATTCACTGACTCTGGCTGTAGGAAGCTCTTGCTGTAGGTTTTCCTTGCAACCTCTGACTGCAGGGATTAGTTTGCAGACCCTGAACGCAGGCCTTTACCTAGCTAGACATGGCTGCAGGCTCCAACAGTAGGCTCTGGCTGCAGACCCAGACTGACCTTGCAGCAGAGAGTCTCTCCCTGGGATCCTTCTTCTTGAGTCTCACCTTGACACTCCTTAAGGTCCTTCCTCCATAATAATCCTTCCCTTTCCAGCTCACCCCCTCTTTTATCACACTCATCCTTATTGGATACAGGAGTTACTCATCAGGGCCGAGGCTGTATTGGTTAATTAACACAGCTGTTACTTATCAGGGGTGAGGTCACCTCTATTCCCTTCCCCTACACTAGATGAAGTGGATTTGCAGGGCACAGGCTGGCTCACCTTGGTATGATGCTGCACAGGAAATGTCCAAGGGAACAGTCCAGCTGTGGAGGGGAGGGTGTGGGAGCACCATGCTTGGCACGGGAGACTTGGCAGGCCTGAAATTTATTTTCACCCGGTACAAAACTCCATTTCACTGTGGGCTGTAGAAACTACTTAGGGAAACTGTAATATGAATGCAGGCCAAACAGAAAAGTCAAGTGATGTTCAGATTAAATTGATAAGCCATTGAGTTGTCTCTTCCTACATCTTGGATGAATGGAGCTTAGCAAATCATTTTTTAATGGGAAACAAATCCATGTATTGCATACAGTTCTGAAAATTGTCAGGCTGGAAGCCAAGCAAAATAAGTTTTAGGATTTTCTCAGCTTCATAATTGTGTTATTACATTGTATGATAGAAGTTGGGCTGTGGCATTAATTCTGCTCTCTGGCATTAAAAAGAAGAGGAAGTATTTCTTCTTTAATTGACAGATAACATTTCATTCACCGGGCATTAGCAAAATTAGCTTTTTGCCAACTGAAATGTTTTCTGTGTTCCTGATTTTATAGGACTTAACTTTGGTAATGAGGAACTCTTTTATTTGTGAAACACTAATCTATATCAAGCACAGAAGAAGGAAAAAAAAACTACTTAGAGGGGGCAGGGAAGAATTGCAAACTGTTGAACTGAAGATGCAAATCTGCTATTTAAATGCTCTGCTATGAATATTTGGAATCACCCCTAAATGTCCCTATAAAGGCTACTGGCATTTTATGGTCTCCTTGCCACTGAGTTCAGCACTTTGCAGGTTGTTTTCAGGATCACAAGTCTGGGATGCTGTGCAGCAGGGAGCTTCCCTGAAATCATTGTCTGGGGGTCACTGCTGGATTGGTACATTAGTCTTGTCAGCAAGAAACACATTTCCTTCTGTGCTCAATATAGTGTATCCATTTATTATTATTATTATTATTATTATTATTATTATTATTATTATTATTTTCATCTGGGTACAAAAGTCTATGTTTGCAGTTTTGCTTTGTTCAAGGAGGAGAAAAAAGCCAAATGGCTACAATTTGTGAGAATAAGGTGGAGTTTCTGGCAGATACCACGTAGATCTTTGTTCTTTAGGAATGCGGATAATTCTGGCAAAGATTTTTGTGAACATTTCCCACCACTTCAGTCATGGCAGGAGGGTCAAAGCATCTTGAATCAGCATTTGTAAGCCTCATCTCCCAGGCACAAGAGTTTTGGCAGGCCTGACTTTTGTACCACCTTGTTGCTTAAATCACTGGCCCAGCCTTCTGAAGGTCAGAACATTCCTTTGGCCATGGATTATGGAGATTCTCTCTCACAGTCAATGTGGTGTGAGTTTGGTGGGGAAAATGGGTTCACTCCTGAAAGATATTAGCAATGTGCTGACATTATTTTATTATTTAGTGAGTGCTGCAAAATGCTCTGAAGATAAAATTGTCTCTTCCACCCTTAGAGAGAAATTAACCTGAAATGTCAAGGCACAGTCATTGAAGTCTCTCTGCTTGTCCTGTCACCAGGCTGATTCTCTGTGCTATTTTTGTAAGTTGATGTTCATTGTTTCCATTTCTTGCTCTACCTCGTGATGAATTGTCCATAAAAGCGAAAACCCATCCAAATCTGTTATACTGATTTCCTCTTCCAGCACACTGTCTAGGGATGGTAGAGAAAGGTACTGATGAGTTGTAGAACAGTGTTTCTTGTCAAAGTGCTTAATAGCAGCTGAATACCTTGCCAGAAAATATGAGCTATAATCTGTGGAATTAAACCAACCTAGGGGGGAAGTAATATCTTCTTTGTTGCTGTAACTCTTCCAGATAACGTGAAGGTAAAACAGAGCTTGAGGTTTGTTTGCCGTTTGCTGTACCTGGTCTTTTCCTTTAGCAGAGGCTGAGATAACTTAGCAAGCACTGGAAAGTCACTTTTGCATGATGAGAATTTGAACCCTCTGGAGCAAAGAACAACCCTCGCTGCTGATGGGTCATTAGCAGGTTAAAATGTCTTAGCTCTGACCGTGTCCATGAAGTGTGACTGCTTTTGAAATGGTGCAGGGCTGTGCTCTTCGTGACTCCTGGCCAATGAAGGTACCCTGAGTCATATTGCAAGGGAGATAATGTCAGACCCCAATTCAAGAAGTAGACTCTGCTTCACTGTATTTTGATTTGTTATGTAGCCCCTGTTTAGTTTAGTGAAGTGATGTGTCATAGATCAGAACTTTAAGTGGAATTTTTTTTTTTTTAATAACAGGAACTTTCTATGAGATCTCTAAATACAGATTTCATGAACTAACAGCAATTTTTCTGCTTCCCAATCACATTGAGAAACCAAAACTTTCTAGTAACATCACTTGAAGTTGCTGAGCTGTGCTATTTAGATGTACTGGAATGAATTAGGAGTTTCTTTCCAGGCAACTTTTTCCTCAAAGAAACGCTGACAACAACTTTTCCTAGCAAAATTTCAATGCATAAAGACAGGCCACATTCCTACAGTACTTCCCATGTCTTATCCTGAACTACTTTCTCCTTATTTTCTATTTGTGCTTAAACAGCTGCCAGGCTTTACCAAACCAATAACTGCTGGTTAGTGCAGGGTTATTTGATATATGTTTAACTGCGTGGGGGATCTGTTCTCCTGTAAGGAACATTTAAATGCAAGATATCATATCTGGTTATAGAATAGCTCTGAATTTCTATTAGTTGTTCCCCAAGACATTAGACAAGCAACAGCTGGTATACTTTTAAGATGGGCTAACAGATTTATCTCCCCCTTAAGGGCAAAGCTGAGTGAAAAACCCTGCATCATTATGTAATATTAATACTTAAAAAATAGTAATTATATATATTTTGATTGAACAAACTCTGAAGTTTCGAGTCAAAACACTGAGGCTTTGACTTGAATAAGACAAAAATATTTTCATCCTGAAGACAATCAGACATGGGAGCAGGTTTTACAGAGAGGTTGTACCATTTCCAAACTGGATAAAACACTGAGCAACCTGGTCTGGTCTTATGAGTGTCCCTGCTTTGAGCAGGAATTTGGGCTAGAAACCTGCTAAAGTGCCTTCCAACATGAATTCTCCTGTAAGTCTAAGTCCTATGTACTTTGATGGTGCATTAAGATTTAAGTTAAGCAAGTTTATTTGTTATGGTGGTATCAAATGCCCTCCACATAGGTTTTCCGAGATAAAAGATTAGTTGCAATATCTGGATCAAGCAGATTATCTGGCCTGGGATTTGGGACACAAATCATTAGGTAAGTCTAAGAGGATGCACAGCGCTCTCACTGTTTTAATAGAAGTTCTGTTCCACAGCTCTGCACAGCTGCTTACTTGGTTAAAGGCTGCTGGGTGCATGTTGGAGGGATGGTTGGGGATTACATTGCACATTTTTATTGCACACTTTCCCTGCTTGTTAATGGCAGGGTGGGAGAGTATACAATACATGGAGTTTATGGCCCCAGTGGCCCCAGAGTTATTTTAATGCCCGGCACAGAAATAGCACCTTTAGGGGTAGTGGTTCTGAACATCTCAATGTACTGGTGCACTAAAGGGCTTCCTGGAGAAAATGGGATGGGGCTGTTGCAGTTGGAAAAGCCTGGATTTTAGATGATCTTGCAGTAATGGATTTGGCTCATAGGACAGGACAGTGCATTGGAGGATTTTCAAAGCAGAGACAAAGCTTATGCTTGATGAGGAAACAAAGAATACAGATGGAGATTTGTACTAGAACAACAGGATGAACAAGGGAAATGCCTATTGTTTTAAATGGACTCACAGAAATAAACAAATGTAACAGAACAATACTGGCCTCCTTTTAACTTATGCAGCTTGTATTTTTACTGCTACGGGTGACTCTTTGGTAAAAGCAGTGAGTGTACCAGCCTTGATCTCACACGAAGTCCCATTCAAATAAAAAAATCTTAGTTTTTAAATATTTCAGACCAGTCTCCAATAACAATTTTCATAGTTCATGTTCCCATCCCAGCTTTGGGATGGATATGGGAAAGCTGGGTGAAAAGATTGAGTCCAAATGGATGCCTAAGCTCCCCTGAAGAGACCCAGGTGTTTGTTACAGTGGATTTGCTACTGACCCTACTTTAATATCCATTTATTTTCAGCAGTTTTGACCAATTGTTTGGAAAGTTTCTCCTCTGAAGTGCCTGTGCTGCTTTCAGATCCAACATTATCCCAATCAGGAACATTCCAGGAATGGCTCACGTGGTCCTGGCCCTAGAGAATCTGCCCTGTGACAGAAATACAAATGTAGTAAGGGAATGTTGCTACAGTGGACATAGTGATTTTTTTTCTGTGAGGGTGTAATTTAGGGGGTGATTTGATGCTTGAAGTGTCTCAGTAGAATTGGCTCAGCATTTGCACAGTCTTTGTGCAGTTAATGCTGCTCTTAAATACCTGCTGACAATGAATACTGAATTGATTTTCTTTATTTGCTTCTGCAGAATACATTTAACCTTAAAAATACATTCCTATATAAGACTATCCCCTTTCTCCAACTACTCTTGTTTGAATTCACTACTGATCTTGGACACAAATAATGCATAGAGTTCTTAGATTTCATTCCAGGTTCTGGCCATTTACATGGACTAGAAGTTCCTGCTAAAAATGAAGGTCACCAAATCAAAACCACGTCTGTGTACATTAAAATCCCTCAAGCACAGGGTTGACTGCCAGGCTGGCTGGGAGAACAGCACTAGTCCATGCAGTTAACTGGACAGTTTCTTTCTCACTGATTCTTTTAGAGAAGGGTATTGGTACAGTGGAGTGTGTGTTGCTGAAATACATAAACACTGAGCTACAGATGCAATGAGGTTGCTTGATTTTTCTCTTCCCCAATGCGCCCTGATGAGTTTGGAGTGGGATCCAGCAATTTAATTTGTGATATCTTTTAGATCAACTGCAACTACTCAAAAGCTGTGGACAGAGGCAAATAACATTTTGTAATATATTTATTGAATGGTAATGTAAACCAGAGAAATCTATAAAGAAGGGAGGAAATTATATTCCCTGTCTGGGAGGTACTGAACTGAATTTTAAACCAGAGAACCAGACATGGTTGAGGCTGAGAAGGGAAGAGTTCAGCTAACTTTCCCCATAAGAACTAAATTACTGGTGAGACCATATGATATTTTTCTAGTTTTCTGTACTTCTGACCTCCCTTTACAAATAGACATGCTTTTGACAGTCTCCCCTATTTTTGGGAGTATTTCTCTTGATAAAGTTTTACATAAGATTCTTTTATTTTTCTCCCCAGGGAATGAGTTGTTCTTGCAGCTGAAGTCCCTTGCCAGAAAGTTCTACCTTCTGATTGCTTCTAGTGTGTAAGAGTAATAGGACACTGAGTCAGTGAAGCTGTTTTTACATTGTAAGGCAGCAGTTTCTCTTTTCATACCACCATGGCTGCTGAACAGGATGGAATGAGAAAAGGCTCAGTCTCTGTAATGAAGTTAATATCTCTTCATCTCTGAAGGATAAGAGGAATTTCAACCAAGAAAGCAGACTGCCTTACTTTATCTTAATTTCTCATTTTAGTTTCTACTTTGTGTTCCTCAACACATACAGTACCTGCTTTTTTTGTAGTCACTGGGGGATAAATTAGCTCAAGATCCTGCTTACTACTGCTACTTCAGCATTTATACAATTTCTGATCAACCTATACTTGACATGTAACCTATACTCTATCTGAATTTGTCATAAAGATTTCCATGGGACTTGTGTTCTCCAGACCAGATCCTGTTTTGTTATTTCAGTTTAAAACCACAGCACTTGCACTGAAACCCTAATATTTTATATCTCTATCCCCATCTATGAAATTTGTGATTCACTTAAAGTATTTTGGATTTGCACTGGATAAGTTAAATATGGCTGTAAAGAAATTTATTGTGTAGATTTACTTCATCAAATAACCACAGTGGTTGTAAATCTTTTAAAACTCAGGTTAAATGAATTTATAGTCTGATGCTGCTATTTTAAGGCACAGGTTCTGGAAGCTGTTTTCTAATAGACCACAGGGTTACTGTTATGTAGATTTTGCTCATTTTTCCTTGACTGTAATAGGCAGACTTAAATTGTGTCTTCTGAGTTTTATGTCATAAATGCAATTGCATAGAAACTTCACATTTGAACAGAGTGGGGCCTTTGACTAAGGGGAAGCATAGGTTGCATGCAACAAAAGACAAGCATTCAGATAGTTTCTACCACTGTCAATCCTCAAAAGATAAAAATTTCCAATCAAATATTTAAACCGGCCTGAAATGTCCAACAAAACTGTATGAGAGAAAACTGCAGTTGACTTCTGATTAACTTCTTAATTTTATAAAACTTTCCTCTATTAATTCTTCATATAAAGGCACTTAGCAAAAGGCTAAGTTAGACTAATTCAGGCAGGCATATTTTAGGGTAACACCTATATTTTTAAAGTTTATAATTTTCTCAACAGTATGGAAAAAAGCCTTGGACAACGGAATAAAGACTCTAAGTCTAATTAACAGTCTAAGACAGCACAAATGATTTCTGGTAAAGATGATGGGCTGACAGCCCTCTTGATGCCAGCTGTCT
Organism: Hirundo rustica; assembly: GCF_015227805.2. NCBI lineage: Eukaryota > Metazoa > Chordata > Aves > Passeriformes > Hirundinidae > Hirundo > Hirundo rustica. The sequence goes on from NC_053450.1 coordinate 11,825,053, forward strand.
GTGAGGATCATGGTTTCCATGTCCCTTGGTCTTATTCTGGAGACCTCGTCCCCAGGTTTTTACCTTGCCCCTGCCATCATGCTGTGCTTTCTGTTTTTTACTGTAAGGTGTGTCTGCAGCTCTGGGAACAAGGCTGTGCTATGTAAAGCCTGATCCTCCAAAGCACAAACAAGCTGCCTTTGATGAGGTACATGCACAACATTTAACTTGCACAACGTTTTTTATCCCATAGATTCTACACGAATAAAATGTATACTTGCATTTAAGCATTTTTTTGGCTCCTACCCGCAATGCTCAGACTTTGAAAATCTGAACATATTGTATAATTAATGAATCACCATGCACATTGTTGATACAACTTTAGCTGTGAAGAACCTCAGCTTCTGGCATGAGTCACTGTGGAGAGGTCAGAGAAGATGATGTGGACTTTGGAAACTTAGTCTCCTGAAAGGACAGACACATTTCACCCTTTCGCCTGTACCAAATGATCATTTTTGAGACCACACATGGGTTTTACACAAGCTGCAGAAGAATCAGAAAAATGCAGTGGTCAGGGCTGAAATTCACCCATCTGTGCCCTGGTGTTGTGTTGAATGATTTGGGGTCCTGCTGCCATTCCCAGAGCTGCCCAGAGGCACAGCCAGGTGAATCTCAACCCACAGTGTGAGAGACAGCCTTCACTTGGAATTGGATCTCATGGGAATGAAGGAGTGCACTTACTGAGGTGAAAAGGTCTGGATGATCCTGAGACTGACATGTGATAAATGCGTATTTGAAACATCTTGATATTTATTTGCCTGTTATTTTATGGTAGAAAGGCCAGACAAAGATCTAATTTTATATATATATATATATATATATATATATATATATATATTTATTTATATATATATTTTTTTTTAAAGTCCAGACAATCTGCAACTGCAGCTCTCTGAAAGGATTTGAGGAATCTCAACTTTCCTGATTTCTCTATGGTGTTAGAAGTTTCTGTGCTAAACTGAAGGAATTACATTACTTTGGTATCTAGGCTCAATCCACCAGTCCACAGGCTATGAAGGGATTTATATGCAAACCTTTGTTTTTGAATACCTGAATATTCCAGGACAAAATGGGCTCTGATATGAATGAAGGCAATAAGGACCATAACTGAATACAAACTCTTTGAAAACTGACTGTCAAGGAGATGTCCTGGAAAACTGTCAAGGAAGTTCAAAGTTTAGCATTTGCTTGTTAGCAGAAGTTTCTTGAAAGCACAATGTAAGTACAGTTCCCAAAGTGGTTAAGGTGCTTTTTAGAGCTCCCACCTCTGGCATCTCTTAGAATGAGCAGTAAAACTACACTCCTGTAAATGAGGAGGTGACCTGTGTTAAGCTTGCTTTGAAAATAAGGTGCAATAGGAGTCCAGTCCATGAAAATATTTCAAACAGATCCCATCCCTAAAAATTGTGTTTCTTGATAGAAAAAGCTGGCTATCAAAGAATTGGTTCAGATTTTTAGCAAAGTTGTCTGTTTATATAGTTGCAGTGCTTGAGGGCAAAGCTACCTTTGTATGTGCTTTTCTGTAGAAACAACTTTTTAGTGCTCTATTGTTATCATTAAAGTGTGATTGCCCTTTATGTGGTTAAAACTGTTTCAAGAAGGTACAAGAGTCATGGAGATTAGCAGACAAGGAAGAAATAGTTGGATATTTGTTTGTGCATGAAAATTCTCTTTTCCAAAGACCTTGTAACAAATCTTTTTAGCCATGGCAGGAATAGGCAGAACTGTAGCCTTGAATCTATACCTGTGGGAGATAATGACTAACAGACCCAACAGAGTTTTTTGTTTGGAGGGGAGTGCTTATACTTCTGGAGTTGGTACCAGCTGTTCCTTTGAACAATGCTGTACTTATGATTCAGACCAGGGCAGTTGTGTTGTAAGCAAGCAAAACTGATTATTTCCCTTCATATGCTTTCTAAAAAAATATTTGAAAAAATGGAAAGAAACCTTAGGTGGGTCTGAAAGATAGAGGAGCCTCTAAAGTACTTGTGAATCAGTTTTCTGGTGTAACTACATCCACATGTGAAGTTATTGAAAACACATGTGATTTGGATAAAAGATTACATTTAAAGAAGGGACTAGAACTGAGTTACAGACAACAGGGTCCTGTGTTTCATCAAACACTGAGCTACACATTTTCAAATGTTTCATGTTAAGAGAAAATGTTTAGATGATTTTAAACAGGGCACTTCTCCATTTCCATTCACTTGCTTATCACAGACCCCTTATGAGTGTTTCTGTTACAGAATAATCCACCAAGGCCATTCATCTGGTTGCTTGCTTGGGGGAAGAAAATTGAGTTACAGTATGTTTACTCTAAGAATGGTATTATGTATTTGTAGGGTTTTGAGCTGGGTAAACCAGCTGGGGAGAAGAAAGAGCAAACACAGAATTTGCCTGAGATTCATTATCATCATCATCTTGCTCTTCATTTTCAGTATACACACTGATAATAACTAGTATGTGGTGAAAATCATATTAACCCAATCTCTAAGAGAAGCTGATATGAATTCAGACAATTAGGTATTTAAAAAAGGCTGAGATACTTTAAAGTAATTAACAGGCAATACAGAACATGATCCAGTTCCATCTGAAAAAAAAGGTGTTTCAGATATCCAAAACTCAAATCATGGTAACTGCACTGTGAATTGTTTATTAGGATAACTGCAGTGTGTTTTAAACAAAAGTAATTTGGGGCTGGATTCAGCTTTGCCTGTGCATACAAAGTGCATATTATATATAGTTAGATTCTTCACAGACTGAATCCTCTGTGAATTTCAAGTCTCTCTCCAGCTATTCTAAGTTTCCTAATGAAGCATAAAGACAAAGCCTACCAAAGATATTTGGTATATTATTGGTCCAGAAAGTCTGGTTCTGTGAGTAATAGCTACAGGAATAAAACTTGAAATCCATTTTTGCCTTTGACTTCTACATCCCAGTCATGAAGGGTTTTCTGCTGGAGGCAGTGGTGTTACATAGCCTGAAACAAGGCCCACACTCCTGATTTTAGAAATGCTGTTTTCCTACTGAGCCCTACTGATAGGGATGCGAGGTCCAAAAATACAAAGTTATTTTAGATTCATTATGAACAGTGAATATGAATCAAGATCAATAGGAAATATAATTATTTTCACTACCGTGTTGGGAAATTTATCCTGTCTCAAGCAACTAATAACCACAATCTGAAAAAGCTCCAGTGATTGTAGGATGCAACAGCAGACCCTCAGTGTCCCAGGCGGTCTGTTCCTGTTTAATGGAGGTGAACATTAGTCCAAAGGTCCATAAATACAGAAGTGCCATTTGAGACATGAAAGGCTAGAATATGACTGGATCTTTTTTAGATTGTATTTAGTACTTTATAAGGAGACAAAACCTGACCAAGCTATTTTTCAAAATTAAGGAGATAAGCAGTGAAGACCAGCTGTGACCTTAGAGATTTGGAAGAGATTAAATCCAGCTGTGAAAGTATCATGCAAGCATCTCAACTGAGCTCTAGACTCCCAGGGAACCAAGCAGAACTCATTCAACTCCTCTTGTGTTTTCACAGGGCTGCTCACCTACCTTGTGAAGAAGGCTGAAGTCTAATAAACAGCAATGATAATTTTTACAGAGATGACAGGTGGCCAAAGGGAATTCACAGGATGGGGACATAGCCTGTTTTACAACAGACTGTAAAAAAGATAACACTCATCCTCTGCTCTAAACCCCCTAGTCAAACACCTATTAATGTTACCTGACACAGTGATATCAAGCACAGGCTGCTCCCTGTGGTTATCTGTTGGCAGTGGGTCAAGTGACACCACTGTGGGGGCACGCTTGTCCAGTCACACGAATGTTGTAGGAGTGGGACACTCCAGTTTTGCGATTTCCTTCCTTCTGTGCAATTTGGCTTTCAGACTCATAAGTCATTAAGGAGAATAGATGGTAATATCATAGTATAAATTAGTCTAAAATAATTAGATTAAATACAATGAACAATGTTGCAATAGCTAATTTGTAAATGTTTGATTTCCAATGAGAACTGTGACACAAATGTAGACATTTGCAACAAGAAGAAGGTAAATGTTATGTTCTGAATTTCAGCTTTCCTCTGAACTGGAGGAAGAAACCATCAACGTATGCAACACTTGATAAATTACTCCCTTCTGTTTATTATTAGCATTATTTTAAAGAAATCTGATTTATGATTCTTTGTTTTGGATAGCAGAGTAATCCCTGACACTTGAAGGCCTCCAAAGTGTCTATCATTAGCAAACATAACATTCATTAGAGGTAATTCTTTAAATCCAGAATGAATATTGCTGTTTTCCTTTGCCAAATGAAGATACAGACAGCCTTCAGGGCACTGGTTTCTGCCACAGTTGTCTTCCTTGGTCTAGTGGGGTTGGGGGAGTTTATTTTTATACCTAAATAAATAATGTATGTGTAATGACAGGTATTCCTAAAAGGCATAGGAACAATTTAAGCTATATTAGACATTATTGACCCACTCTTCTTCCTAAAGCGTGCAAAAGAAGGACTTGCATGTCCTTTACATTATCATTGTCTGTACTGTCATAATGTTTTCTAGTCCTGACTTCTGCCAAATACCAGGTCTTATCATATCTTTTCTGGCTAAGAAAGGAGATTTCTACTGTCAGTGGTGCTGTCCCAGTGGTGCTTTTTGATTTTGAGTGTCCCATTAACATCATTCAGTGTTTGGCACGTTAGACATCATGAAATGTAGCTGTGCAGCATCTTGCGTAGCTGTGGCTACACAGTACATGCAGGGACATGTTTGTTTGACAAGGGAATAGTGAAAAAAAAGAAAAAAAATCACACTTTTGTGTGGGCCCTGAGGAGCCCCAGGGGTGCTCTTCAGAGGCTGACAAGCCTGTTATGCCTACCTAGAGCTCTGTGCTATAAAGGGCATTGTCTTCAGGGCTGGGCAGCTCTGGACAGGTAGGACCAGGAGGGAGAGACACGCTCTATCATTCCCTACTTTCTCCTTCCCAGTACGTGCTGTTCCTTTTACTTCTAAGTTTCAACCAGTCTTCCTAGTGTCTGTTGCTAGGGGTTGTTAAAGATACTGTAAATAATGTGGTCTACAAACAAAGGCTGTGTTGGATTTTTCAGCTTTTGAGTTTTGGGGAAAAACATTGCTTTATATTCTGGCTATTTCATCTGTGTCTAAACTAAACTAAACTAAACTAAACAAGGCTGGAGCATAGGATGCGGACTGTCCTTCAATAGCCTATATTGTGTATTTGTTGGCATGCTTGTTGGTATGGTGTTGGCCCATGTGAGCAAATATTCTCCCAGACAGAACCCTAGTATGGTTCAGGAACAGGTCAGGCACTGCTTGTGATAGGAAATTTGGATTAATTTCTCTCTCTCTCTCTTTTTTTTTTTTTTTTGGGTAGAGGGGGGAGATGGGTGTAGAACATTGTAGCCATATGGATGCAAACTGAGTTATACTACTGCATGCAATGCCAGAAAACAGCATTGTTTTAATTTGTTTAGATGTAGCTTTTGATGCCTAAGAAGAAGACAGTTGCAATCTGTGGAGTGTGAGCCAGGCTCTTTTTTGATTTCCTCAGTCCCAGTATTATGTAGTACTAAATGAAACTAGGTGGAATACCACATTTTTTTGTCAAACAAACCTGGAACAATTTCTGCTGCCAGGAGATTCCCACATGTGATGAGCAGTCTGGTGTAATCAAACTGGTACCTAAAGCAGAACTCCATCATAATAGCATATGATCTGTGTTTTACTAACAGATCAGCATAATCAGTATTGTGCTGCCCACTTGTCTTGTGGTGGTTAAGATTAAACTATCACTATAATACCCTTTTACATTGATCTCCTGAGGAGGTAAATGGAATAGAAGAGTTATCTGATTTGCATCAATCCAGTATCTGACTGGCAAGTGTAGAAAGTCACAGCTTAATAAAGATGCAAGATAGAATTACAATTTCCAGTACATTTGCATAAGCGGATAAGATAAATCTCATATAAATTTTGTCACCTAAGTGCTCAGTCCAACTTTCCTGTCCAGTTATCACCTCTAGAGGCTGATTCATGCCATGCTCAGAGAGGCAGGAGAATGTATTGTGCTCTGCTGAACCCAGATACCAGCTTTTTGGGTTGTTGTTATCCAGGCATAATTTATTAATAATTTATTTGCTCTTTTCTCAGTGCTTTATATATTTTTTTTCCTGTCACAAGCCCACATATTTCTTTCTCATCTTTTATTCTACTTATGTTGATAGTATTGTCTTACTCTCTGCCTCCCCCAGAGGAGGAATTTACAAGGAATCATCATTTTGTCCTCCTAGCCTTGCCTGGTTTAGGGTAAGGTGGATTGGGTCCTTTTGCTGGTCTACCTAAACCTAAACTTTTACAAGCAAAAGACATGCATATAGATTGGTGGACGCTGCCTGGATCCCACACCACTGTTAAGCCATTTTCTTGTTAAAGGCTTCTCCATGCCTCTCTGCTCTGCTACAAACAGCTGTGGGGTGTTAGACCATACCATGAAAATAAAAGCTTCTTTTTGGGCCAGCATTGAAAAAGTCTTTCTGATTAGAAAGGTCTTTCTCAATTAATCCTTGGATTTAGAGACTACTTTTGATTAAAAATATCATTCCATAGGCAGAGCTGTGCTTAGAAATGGTTGTAAAAGAAAAAGCAGTATTTTCATTCATACACTTAAGGATAATAGGAACCTTCAGCACATGGAAGAAGGCAGTCTGAAATCTTGAAATTAAAACAGAAACATCTAAACCATTGATAGAAATAAAATCCATCAAAGAGAGAAAATGAGCACTGTAAACCAGGGCAAAGTAAAAAAACCCCACATAATATAATGCAATTCTTCCATAGTTAGGAGGCAGGACAGTGAAATGAGAAAAGGCCATAGGAAAATTGAGTAAATGGCTAGGACAATTGCTACAGCAAATTCATAAAGGAACTGCAAAATGAAACTAAAGAGGTTCCCTGCTTGGCCTATATTTATGAGAAAAGGCCATAGGAAAATTGAGTAAATGGCTAGGACAATTGCTACAGCAAATTCATAAAGGAACTGCAAAATGAAACTAAAGAGATTCCCTGCTTGGCCTTCTGTTTGCTGATTGCCTGCATTTGTTGTTAATTTCAAAAAACTCTTTGAACAGAAATCAAAAAAATCCAAACAAACAAAGCAAACACTTCTTTTTATTCCAGCTATTATATAGAAAGTCAGCAGAAGATTTAGGAACAATATGAATTCCAAGTAAGACATTAGATTTGCAATTTAGTTATCTTTAGTGTTTTGAAGATGACATTTTAATGTCATATTACTTTAATTTGGGAGTGGGAGTATATATTTACAAGAAGACCTTAAATAGAGCATTCATTTTAGGTTTGTTTAAGCTTCTTGCTCTCTATTTTTTTAAGGAAACAAAACAAAGCAAAAGACAGACTATAAATTTCCATTGAATATGTTTGTTCTGTTACTTTTTGTATTGTTAATACTCAGTCCAAATACTGCTTATTTTTACAGCTGTTTTTGAAAAGGTGAAAATAAAAGGCAAAGATTTAATTCCTCAAATGGCAATAGCTTTAATTTCATCTTTTTTTACCAGAGCAGAATACTTGAAGCAAAAGGCTGCTGACAGTCCTCAAGTTTACAGTCTCTTTCTGAAGCCCTGGGAGACATGGCTTTCTTTTGTTTTGCTTATTCAGGTGAGTAAACTCTTGTCATATGCTCTTGGCAAGTTCTTGCCACCCAGCAGCGGCAAGCAAAGGGTTAAGATGTTGTGAGAAATGGGACGGCTGAAATGCCAACACACTGAAATCCACCCCTCTAATGGCAGGCTTTTGCTTTAATGTCAGCTTTACCTTAAAATCATTATCTAAAGGGTGAGAAAAAACCTCTTCAGTCTGTAAAGCAAAAGAATTGGTTGGAAATGAAATCCAAGCCACTTCGGTAGGCCTGGTTCAGTGCTCTGATTCATCAAGTGAAAACAAGCCATTTGCCATCTGGTAATTACCTTGGGGACAGAGGTGTAAATCCCAGTTCCTTAATCTTCCCCTCTTTAAGAAAACATTTTCTCCTAGGTGGTCCAGATGGCGAGGGGCCTTCAGAAAATGCATAGAGGTGACCAGTGATGGGTTGCTCCAGCGCTGCAGGAGGTCCTTGGGGTGAGAAGGCAGAGGGAGAGAGGGAAAGAGGGAGGGAGGGAGAGAGAGAGAGAGAGCCCTTCTTTGCAAGTGGATTATCAGATGGCTGACAAGTGCCACACAAGTCTGTGTGAGAAAGCTCTTTGTGGGATCCCGCAGCAGTCCTGCATGGAGTACCCCCATCCATCCCTAGGCTGGTGGAGACAGTCATCAAGGATGAGTCTAGGTAACAGCCAACGAACCTGGTTGTTCTTTCTCTCTTTCCCTCTATATTTATTTATTTATGCATCTAAACTACAGCTGGATTGCCTCTTTGCAGTCATACTGATGAAATGACAACCGTGTCGATCCTTACCTTCCTGGTTTAAAGAGAGTTGCCTAGTTTTCTTTAGAAATGTAAGCTGAAGGGAAGAGAACTCAACCAGGCATCTGAGTTGGCTCTCACAAGAAAGAAGAAACAACATTATTTTGGAGGCTGTTCAGTAATGATATCTTCCCTTTGAGAGGGAGACTCCTCCTCCTGTGACTTTTAGAGTAGCCAGAAGCTAAATGAAGCCACTCAAAGAGGAAGGCTTCTGCTTCTCAGATTCTGTCCTCGTTGCTCACTTAGTCCTTGGCAGATGTCAAAGAGCTCAGTATAGGTTTTAAGACTCCGTTTAATGGCAGCTTACGCTGGGGTGCAGGGCTGCACCCAGGGGCTGCCTCCTGCTCTGCCACTACCCTGGCTAGTGGAGCACTTCATTGGCTCTGAAAAAGAACCAAGGAAGCTAGTGGAGCATGCTCATATTCCTTGTACAGTCATGGCTTTAAATCCCAAATCCCATTTTCTCTGACCTGGAGACAGTCACTAGGCATGCATCAAAGATGCAGCATTGGCATGAACCAAACTAAACTAACAGGGAGGCAGATAAAATATTTTAGAGAGGTGCAGCCGTCAGATAGGAAACCAATGGTCCTTGACTTCACCAGGGTGTGGATCAGACCTAGCTTTCAGATGATTCCCCCTCTTCTAAAGGATTTACAATTGTAAAGAAGTGATCACATAACCTGCACCCACAGATAACCTTTGGAAAACCTCCATGCCTCCAGAGCTGATGCACAAAATCACAGATGGAAGCAACAAGACATCTCTGGGCCAGGAGAGCTCAATGGGAGCTGCCTGCAGAAACTGGGAAAAAGAGAGAAAAGAGAGGGAAGACAGGGCTCAGGAGTAAATTGCCCCTCCCATTTACCCCAGATGGGTATAAACCACATAATGCAGAGCAACAGGTTTTCTTACAGACATTAGACTAGTTTTAAAAAGTTGCCTGAAAGGAGAATTTAGACCCAGAGATATTTGTGCAGCTTTGATGTCCCAAAAGGAAGAAAACAGAGGGCTAATAGTTGTGCCTCAAACTCATTTTTTTTTCTCTACCACAAATTTAGGTCCCTAGAAAGGCAACAAAAGAAAGTAAAAGTCCATTTCATTCCCTTGCAGGGGTCTTGGCAAAGGCTTATTCTACCTTGAGTAGCTTGTGCCTTTTTAGCAGTGTTGCAATGGGAATACACACCAAAGGTCGGCCAAATGGTATGTTTTTTGGAGCACTTGAATGAACTTCTTCAGCTGATCATGAAATGTCCCTTTCACATGCTAATAAGAATTTTCTTGTGTGTTCCCCACAAAAATGTCATATTAGAACAATTCACAAAGCCGTTCCATGAAAATGCCACACAGGAATCTCTGCCTATGGTGAAAAAGTCCCTTGATTTCAACAGAGCAATCCACAACATCCACGGAAAATTCTTGATTGACATGGTTGAAAAAAATAATTAAAAGGTATCGAGTCCAGCCATTGAAGGTGAATTAGAGGTTGTTATTTGCTAGTGTGTTTAAAACTAAATTAACAGTATGTAAAGTTTTAAAAGCAATTCTATCCTGCCTGAATTGATATTGACTTTAGAATGATCTAAAACCAAAAGCTACTTTATTAGATATAGCACTGGCAGGCAAATTTAAAACTGCTTTCAACTTCCTGATTCTGCAATGTTTCCCTTTTTCCTTTCAATTTCATCATTTTGATGTAATGGTTAGGTGTTTTGGGTTCATTTCGTTATGTTGGCTTTTTTTTTTTTTTTTTTCTTTCTTTCTTTCTTTTCTTTTCTTTTCTTTTCTTTTTTTTTTTTTTTCTTTCCCCTCTGCTGTGGTGTACCTGGAAGGAGTGGAATATTTCCAGCCTGTATTAATTAAGATGGATTTTACCTTTGCTAAAATCAGTACTTAAAAGTACCAAAGGAACTCAATTTTCTAAATATAATTATACTTTCTAAATATTTTGTCTTTTAAAGAAAATTTCTTCACTATCTGTATAATGCTAAAGACTGAGTAATCCAAATTAAAATTACTTAGGACCACCGCTATACTTTATACTTTTGACTAGGCATTAACATCTGAGTTGGGATGAACTAAGCCTCGAAGTGATAATCTTGCTATTGACTGAGATGTGTAAATGACTGAATTTTGACTGTATTTTTTTAACCTCATTGCCGTGCCCATATCTTTTTAGATTTGTTTTCTTTTTAAACAAATATATGGAATATGGCAAATATGGAGTATGTAAGAAAACCTCCTGTTTTTCCCTTCTTCAGAAACCTGTGAAAAAAATATAGGCTATTGCTGAAATTAGAACAATATTCAACAGTAAAAGGTTAAAAAAGGCTAATCAGAAAATGCTGAAAGAAACTGTTAGAATTACTGAGAATTTTTTCCAATTGTTTTTGCCAAAAAAATTATATCTTGTGTGTAGCTGCAAAACACTGTGCTTCAATACTTGGCAAGTATGTTAGATGTCTTTAAAATTTGCCATAAATTCAATGTTGACATGACTGCCTATTACAATAGCACATGCCAAAATGGATTTTCCCCATGGAAAATCAGCCACTAATTTGGTTTCAACACTAAGTATTATTCTTCTCTCAGAATGTCTTTGGTTTTGACCTCTTCCCACATGGTTATTGGTGTAACACTGGATACTTGGTGGGTTTACAGAAGGCGAATTTTAAACCATGGCATCAGGAGATGTTCTACCTTTACAGAACTCCAGTTTTGCCAATGGGAAGAGGTTATTTCCCCACTCTAGGCTGTAAAGCTCTGATACAATATTTTTATTTTCTGCTCAATTTGACCTAGTTTCCATGTAGTGTTTGAGGGAGCAACTTTCTCTTTTGCAGTTTCTTACAGAATTCACACATATGAATTTCACGTCAAATGTATTTTCCCTAACCTCAACATCCAGTATGTGATAATTATTAGCGAAGATCATGGAATTTCAATATGACATTCAAACTTCAAGTGCAAAAATTTTCCATTGATATTTTACAAACCCTACAACCCTGTTTCAAGCAGTCATCTATGAAGTCAGTGTTCATGGTTTTTGACTTCTTCCCACTCAGTTTAGTCACTTTACAAAGCCCCTACCTTTGGAAGTCCAAGGAGGAATATGTGAATTTAGGAAACACCGAAGGTGCATTACAGACAGTTAGGAATGCCATGTTTATCACCTGGTTTGTGAACAGTCTTAATTCCCCGACATGATTTTTGCAACTTATTTATCCCTCTAAAAGGATTACACAGTCTGAACAGAATAGGGGGAATGAGATCTTAACCTGAAGGCTTGTTAAATGGCACTGCGGTTATAAATTTTGTGGAATTCCTTTGTATTTGCAGTGACTGTCAAAACAGATTTAATCCTTTAAGGTTTCAAGATGTACATTTCTTGGCTTGTGTGCTGGGACATTTTAGTACTGGAAAATTATGTATATTTTCCACATACACTGTGGGCTTCTTAAAAAGATGGATAAAATCTACTTATTGGTGGATACTGTAAAGACTGAGAAGGCAGGAAAGAGAATGGGAATTCAGTGGTATGATAGACTCATGGCCCAGACATTGGGATATGGATTGAAATAAAAGTGGGCACTGAGAGTTAACAACCATGTGTGTCTGAGGCTTTCCCTGAGCTCAGAAGACTTCCTACTTTCCCAACATGTACCTAGAGCAGACTAAAAAGATCAGTGTGGAGATGACTGCATGGCTTTAAGAATGCTCATACCTATCTGGCTTGTTACGGGACTTGCTTGTGATAGCAAATGCCAAGGCATCTTCTAGAGCTCAGGAGAAGTGAAACAAGCCTTATAAAGAAATTGAAATGTAGAAGGGAAGTGTTGTTGGGGTAAAAAGAAGCTGCAGGTTGTTAACATTGCTGCTACTTTTGGATTAAGAATTATAGGATTATATATTAAAAGTCTTTTACTTTGAAACATAGAAAGGATTTGCAGGTTTTCACTTAAATGAAAATAAGCACAAATGTGTTACTATTTTTGTTGATTTCATTCTGATGATGCTGGACCTTGTGGGAGTCAGTGGGACTTTTGCCATTGACTCACACAATGTAGATTCAGGATATACAGTACATTTGCATTATGAGTCCAGGCTGATATAATTAGAAGTCAGTTTAAATACTGGTATTTAACTTTGCACTGCAAATTTCCAAAAGTCTCTTATTGTCTGAGGCTGAGATTTTTGTTTGGGCCCATCTCCAAAGCAGAGAGAGTCTGATTAGCTGTAGAGTCTGTCTGAGATCTTGGTCAGCAATATTTTTATATTTTTGTGGTTCAAATGATGTATGATGTAGTATGAAAGCAATACATTTCACACATTAATCATATTTCAGAAAATGGGAATCACATGACATGTAGAAAACCAAAGCATGAAAATGAAGACAGGAATTATGGTAAGTTAGCCAGTGCAAAAACTTTTATTGGATTGCAAAGAAATGCAATCAGAAAAAAAACCAAAACACATTTGTGATGAAAATTTTCACAGACATTTTGTTCTTGTTTGATGCTGCTTTTTAAATCAGAGATCTCTATAATCTAATAAACTTAGTAAATTATTAGCTGATACTAAGAAAAAGAACATTTTGGTTCTAAAATATTTACAAAAAACCCCATATGCATACATAAATAAACTTCTCAAACTGTTGTTGAGAAATTGTTCTGTTGAAGATAAAATTATATGGGGGTTTTTTAGGGATTTGGGAACTGAAGTAAAATGCATTCTACTGAAGAACTTAAAAGCTAAGTAACTGAAACTGTGCCTCTACTTACCAGCCATAACTTTCTTTTAAAGTTTTGGGATTTTGCTGGTAGTGAAAGGATTAAAAATAACATGGAACACGTATCTGCCACAATCACTGATGACAGAAGCAGCTGCTGCACTAGAGAAAATAAATTCTTGACTATCCTTTTATGTGATTATTTCCACAGTTTATTCTTCCTACTTCTCATGAGCAGGAGTCTGGAGATTCCCCCATCCAAGAAAGGATGGATTTTAGCAACCATGGATAGTTTCAGGAAAATTGCAGCATTTCTTTTGAGGATCCAGTTAGTGCTTTTAGGCTCCACAGTGCTCTTTGGTAGGAATCCCACACTGCTTGTGCTCAGGGTAGAAGTTGGTTTCTTTGGATTTAAACCTGATGTTTGCTGGCTTCCTTAGCCACCCTGAAGTGATTGCACTGTGACAAATGAGCAGTATTTTTTTTCCCTCTTAGACATTAAAGACTCTTCTTCATAGTCTAGTCTGCTGTCAGACAAGTGTTAGCTCAGAATCCAGCACTTTTGTGTTGCTTGTGAAGAGAAAAGCTCCACCTATCTGCAGGGGGATGGGGCTGTGAAGGGCCTGTGATGCCCCAGTTTCCCAGCCTGTGTGGAAAGAAACCAGCAGTTTTGTGTGGGGAATTACTCTGGGAAACTTGGGAGCTTATTGCCATTTTTCTCGGTAAAACACGTAGCTATGGGAAAGCCAAGTTTTAGAAAACGGGCCTAAACAGACATGTTGAATATGAGCATACTGACAGGTTCTGTGTTGTTTTGTAATGACAGTAAAAGCTTTTCTTTCAATGGTGGATGTTGCCTTTCTTTGATTTCCTTCTCATTGCTTGTTTTCGTTTGTGAACAGTAAAAAACCCACGAAACCTACTAAAAAATTAAGGAAGGAGTCACTGTTTGTGATGTTCCTGAAGGTTGAGAGAAAAATTCTTGTGATTTAGTGGGTGGAAGGCCTGGGTTGGAACTGATATACTCCACTCCCTGAGAAATGACGGAGAACAGTGAAAGCCTTAGATGGAAAGAGGAGCTGTGAGCACGTGTGTGTGCAGTCGTGTATCTGCAAAGGAAACCTCCGAGCTCCAGGGTGATTTATTTATTTGCAAACACTGCTCATTAGGAGAGCCTCCCGAGATGCCCATCTCATCTTTTGGGGGGTCTCCAGCCCTCTTGTAAAACGAAAATTGACGCATAAGGCCGTAAAATGAGGAAATAAATTTCTTTGAAAATAAAGCGTAACCAGGTTGCCTCATTGCAAGACATGTTCCTGGCAGAATCACAAGGACTGCAGTCACCAGAAATATGGACAGCTTGTTAGGAAATAGAAGGAATCTTGAAGTGCTAAGGATGCAGTGGTACATTGTTGGAGTCCAGGGCATTCCTTTGGCTGCCCTGGAGGGTCAGAGACCTGGACAGGGGGGTCTGGGACCCCGGCCCAGAGCCCAGAGAGACACTGGCTTTGATCTCAGTCCATGGGAAAGACTTCCTGCACTGCGGGAGGGGTTGCAGGCCACAAAAGTGTGAAAGATAGTAGTTTAGCTCATCACAGGGTGATAAAACAGTAGATTTAGGTTTTTAGCATTGAAGTGAATGGGGGCAAGATGGAGGATTTGGGACATTGTCTCCTGCTTCTTCTTTCTTCTTCCCTCACTCCATTTTCAGCAGTGACGGTGGCACAAAGTAGTTTAAAGAGATTGGGTCAAAGTAGAGATGACCTGTTTAGTATAAGTGATAGGTATTGGCAAGTAATGATAAATAAAGAATACGTAGCAATTAGTATAAAAGATAGAGACAGCCCTGTCTGATGCCCAAGCAGCTGCACAGACCTTTGTTGGGCACTGAGAAAATTGTAAGATAAGAAATAATAAACGAAGCATGCAACCTTGAAAAATCAGGACCTGAAGACTCCGTCTCTTTTTTTGTGTTTGGCTCAGAGCTTTGCAGAGGGCAAAAGACTCTAAAACCACCTGAATCTCGGGGAAAAAACCCGACAGTACATAACATTTGCTTAATAAGCAGTTGAAGTGTAACAATTACGACTTTCCTACAGAAAAATAAATCTTAAATTCTGTGTGTTCTGTCACTTGATGGATCAATGGTCAAAGTGAATTTAAGTTTCAGGGATGAACATACTGACACACATGTACAGCTGTGCTCAAGCTAAAAACTTGTATGTTAATCTGCTGTATTGTAGCAATGGAGTATTGTTGTTGTGAGTACCATGAGAAAAATCAATTAATTTTAGGACTTGATTTTACTGATCCAAACATCTGGGTAGGGTGATCGATCATCAGATTTCATCATCACATTTCTGTTTTTAAAGTATAATTGCCAAACTCTCTTTTACAATGATTGCTTGCTAGGCAGTTTTGCCTTGCAAAATTAAGGCTATCCTCATCCCTTAGGACAGGCATGCACTTACATCACTTTATAAAGCTGTGCCATGACTGCCAAACATCAAAACTGGGCCCAAAATTTTTGTCTTGCAAGGGATACTGCATTCAAGTATAATTTGGATACCTATGCAAAAAAAAAAATTGCAGCAAATACAGTTTGGATTTTATGAGTCTGAAATCCCATTATTCTCTGAAGTAGGCAATTGCAGCAATGTGTTTCTATAAAACCATGCAGTTTTTCTTTCACAAGGATGCTTACTGTATTTTTTTCAGTGATTTCTTTCCAAAACAGTTTCAGCATTTATGAATATCTGGCCTGAAGTTGTCTTCATGTAACAGCTGCATTTTGCAGTACTACAGACTGGCTCCAGGGAAACCACTGTGGTCTCTTCATTCCCAAGGCTTTAAGGCTCAATTGACATGATAGACCATAATGATTTGGAATGAGGATTATGGTCTATCACTAAATAGCCTGGTATTATGCATGTACCATAATACTGTTACTATGATTTGTTAAGACATATTCCTGGAAGCCTCAGTCATTTGTGTAATAGTAACTCACCCCATCATAATTTATGTGTAAAAAGAGTAGGATTCTGATTTGGGAATGCAAACAGGAATTGTATTGGTACAGACTGGAGATATAGAACATCAGGAAGCAGAGGCTTCTTGAATCTTAATGGTGTCCTATGCATTTTATTCTGAGCCTTCCTCTGTGTTCTTAACAGCACATTTCTGTAGCTCCCCAGAAATTCAGGTTATGTATAAATAAGGGCAGAGTGCATGTGAAAATGAATTGACAGAGCTTCTTTCCTCTCAACTTTCCTTTACCCTTGATAAAAAGGTCACTACGGCAATTGTAATCTTGCCTTACTCATAGTTCTATTGCTTTTCTTTGGCCTTTATGCTTTCACTGAACATAAAAAGGAACTTACTTAATCCCAGGTGATTTTTTCCAAATTTCCACTTAGAGAAGTCAGAAACAAAACTGTATGTGGTAAATGGTGGCTTAGTAAGATTTCATCGCAGTAGAGGGAAAGTTAAGATTCTTAGAAAAAGCAGAAGCTCTAGGGCTTTATGCTTCCGTTGTAACATCCATGTATATTGCTGATATATTTTTCAGAGTGATCTCATGGCTCATTGACACTAGTAGTTTTCTGATATTAGTTTTAAGGATGCTTTCCTCCATAAGATGGGAAATACCTGCTGATGTACCAGGTGCTTCACAGAGACGGTATAAAGCAATAGAAGAGATGTTAGGAAAAAGGAAGCTTCAGCCATTCTTTTCTCTGTTCACAGAAAGAATGAACAGGAGGTCTGATCTGGCTTGTTTAGGGAAAAATAAAAAAGAAGGAAAGAGAATTCAAAATAGAAAATAATTGTAGTTGTGAATGAAAGCAGGATTTTGGCTGTAGTCATAATCAGAAGGCAAGTTCACTACCAAGCACTAGGAAGGGAACTTTTCTTACTTTCCTTACTGCACTAGCTCTTACTTCCTTCTATGGTTGGAAAGAAGCTGTGTTTGCAGAGTCTTGGTGCTGAGTTTCCATAAACAGAAAGAATAAATAATTATTTTCAACTTACATAAATTATCATGTAGGAAGAAACAGATCTAGAAAACAGGGCAGGATGTGCAAATGGGAGCTCAACATTTAAGTGTGCTTTGTCTGCAACCCTCTGCCCAGCACTGGATGAAAATATGGCTGTTTCTGGCCTCAGTAGAGATCTGTATAGAAAAGAGGTCAACCTCACATCTCAGGTCTTAACAGGCTCTTAGACAAGCAAAGAGTCTTAAGGCTAGAAAGCTAAACTCACTGCACTCTAAACTAAGCTAAGCTCTAAACTCAGCTACAGTTCAGCCAGAGAGAATGGTACTTCATGTGATTTATGTGACACTGTGTGTGGCAAGTGAGTGTGTTAATGTATTTTTTCACTCCATATTTATTGCCTGGCTAGACTTCCCATGGTCTGCCTATGTGCTCTTCTCTGACAGAGCAGGAAAGTCATAATAAGCAGCTGCTCCTTTTCTACAACACTCATTTGGAGCCTTGCAAGGTCACTCTTCCCTCTATTTCTCTTCCCATGGAACAATATCATGGAAGAGGTGAGACTGAGACAGTCAGAAATTTAAAAGATGATGGAACATACTGTGCAATGTTCATCCTCTTTGATAGAAAACTCGTATTTTTTTTTCCATAGTGGAAAATGGATGTAAAACAAGAGGTAGTGCTGTGTTAGGCTAAGTTGTTTCTCCGTGGAGAAGCAGCTAATGGAAGCAGAGAAGTGGGGGGAGGGGGGGAACAAACAAACAAACAAACAAACAAATAAATAAATTCTGGAGAGTTGAGCCTTCAGCAGCACAGCCACAGTCAATGCAATCAACAGAAAAGGACAAGGCTGTAAAGAATGACCATCTTTGCTAAACTAGTCGTACTCTGACTGGTACTTCATACAGTAAAGGCTGGGCCTTGGGTGATGTATTATGGATTTAGACTTGTTCTCCCATGATAGATTGTGGCACTAAATCTTCTTCTGAAGTTACCTTGAAATATATGGCTGTGACTAAATTGTGCTTACACTGAAACCAGAAGCTGTACCTGTTAGTATGGCAGTAAGCTGTGCAGTGGCAGCTTACTGCCATACTGTCAGCACAGTCAAAAATAAAGGGGCAATACCCTAACTCAGTGCAATCAGTCAGACTGATCAAACTCTATTGATAAATATGCACCCATTCTTCTCTATGCATGGAAATCTGCTCACATGTAGGTGTTATCTCCTCCCCAAAGCCCCAGTGTCCCATCTTATCTTATCATTTGATGCTGCCAATGTAAGGCACCTTAGTGAGATGGAGGCAGCGCTTTCTTGCCTGTAATCCTCACATCTAAAATACGTTGTGAGGACACATGTTCCGTTTAGGAACAGCAGAGGTGAACTCATCAAGGGCTGTGGGGCACAGTTGCTGTCTCTTTGGGTGTACATTCATCACCAAGAAAGAACTCTGTGGGCAGGTTTCTTCTCAGTATGGAAGTATGTAGATTTTGGTATGTATTTGTAAGTGAAGTCCAACTACTGTTATAGGAGGGTGAAAGCAGGAGTCAGTTGATTCTTCTAGGGGTTTTAAGCATACCTGAGATGTCCAGGGTACTCTTGGTGTATGGCTGGTACTCTGGATAGACACTTATCTGTTCATGAGCCCTATGTGGATGTTTCAGACATTCTGGACAACTTGAGTGGCACCAGATATTTCTGCTTGGGCAACTGAATCACCAACTGACTCAAACTTGTTGTTGAACTTCCAGGCACCATTCAGCTATCTAGCCAGTAGCAGTCTCTTAGTGCTAAGGTGAACTGTTCTCTAAACTGACTCAGTTGTTTCAGGCATTCAGTGACCTCATCATTTAATGTGGCCTCAGGCGTCCTGAATTTTTCTGGCTCATCTGTTGCTCCAATCAAGTATGGCTCGCCCATAAACTTTGTGTTGACTGTCCAAGCCCATATGGGCCCAGATATAGATGCCTTTGATGGCAGAACCCCCCAGTGCTTAAGCAACTGAACTGATAACAGTTTCTCTCTGTAATAGAATTGCTGGCTCACAAGTTGGTATCTGTATTCAGGTATCTGGGGTCTTATTCTTGAACTTCAACTTGCCTAGAGGGTCAGTTTTTGAGTCTCTTTCTCCCAAGATATGATGTTTTTCAGTCTGAGGCACTTGGTAATCTGTAGATTAGTCCTGACAGGTCTGCAAGAGATGACTTAGTGAAACAGTGAATATATATGCCAGAAAGCTGAGCAGATATGTGAAATTTTGAAATTCCCTCCATCAACACTGGAGTTTCAGTAGGGCTCCACATGTTGTAGTGCTTACAAAAGTTGTACTGAAGTTTTAGACACCAGAGTGTGTGGGTGTGCATACTATAGCATTTCCCTTGACACACTTTTGAAGACAGAGGTTTTTGCAGCATGGAAATGTTTTGCTAGGCTTAGCTAACCACAAATATTTATAAATAATTACATAAGAAACACCATACTGTTTAGACCAATGGTCATTCTAGCCTAGTATTTAATCTATAGCGATGGAAAATAAGATGGTTTGTTGGGAGAGCATTTAAGTCTAGTCTTTAAATATCCTGGTTAATCCTTTTAGTTTCACTTCATGGACCTGATTTCTATAAATTTGTCTATTGCCTTTATGAAGTTTACGCATTACAGCCTGTACCAAAGTGGCTGAAAGCCATTGTCACTGTAGTCATCTGACACCTTAAAAATCATGTGTATGGATATTATTTACTAGTATTTAAAATCAAATTTCAACTGTGTCTTCTGACCTCTAGATAGTCACAGATTTAGGGTGCTGGGCTCTGTAGAAAGCTGGACTGCCCATAATCTATTTGTTGTGCAAGGGTTTGCTGTTTTTCATGTTCCAGGAAAAGAATAACACTTAAAGGGAATGTTATCTTTGTGATTTGGATTACATTTTTCCCCATTGATAAATGGAACAAACATGAATGCTTTTATTTTAAAAATATTTGAGTGGAACCTTTGTTAATGTTGTAAAACAGTAGTAGCTCTGAGTCACGAAGCACTCAGTTGAGATATTATACACTTGCAATTTGTATCAAGTTCTTCCTTCTGTTTTAATTTTTGTCTGCACCCATTTTTCATGTTGATTTGACAGGGTCAAGATGTAGTCTTAGAAATGGACCATTTATCTTGCAGTGATAAAGTTTATGCCTTTAACATTACATTTGAAATGTAAGAGAAGTCAGACAATTTGTCTGGGTTGTTTCAAGGTTTATTTGTTATAGTGCTTGCTGGTTATGAGCACTCCATATTTACTTCACACAGCTACTGAATTCCAATTCATTAAATCTATTTAGTCAGCTATTTATTTCAACAGGACCAGACACCTGCTAAGAGTTAAGCATGTGCTCAGATGTTCTTCTGAATCAGTCTGTGCTTGGAGAGCTGTCAGGGACAACCTTTGGGAGTTACTGAAAATGACTTATGATTATGCCTAAGTCAGATCCCTATATATTTATGTACTACACTATGTAAGGCAATTTGTCCTACCTCTGGCTGTCTGCATCCTTGGTATTTGGTCATAAAAGCATGTTAAAAGCAGTCCTCTCTACCCTCATCTTTTTAAAGTTACCCCTACCTGCTGCATTTTTTGTTTTCTTTTCTTGGTCTAGGAGGTCAAGGCTAGCAGAATTTCACAACATCAAGGCAAAATCCATGGTAAGTTTTGGGAACAAATTGACGTGTTCTTCCTTTTTCTCGTTTCAGCTTAATAATACCTTCCCTTGTGCAAATTCTCAGCAAATGACAATTTGACATTTTCCAGATGATGCAGGGATAGAAACTGGGGATCTGTTCCTTCTTTTTAAGACACAAGAACTCAAGTAAAGCCAGCTGGAAATTTTGCCAGCAGGAGCTGCCCAGAAATGGGCAGTGGGAGGAGAAATGGAACCATGCTTCCAGAGAGGCAACCTGAAGGGGCAAATTTGAAAGAAGAAAAGCCTGTTCCTCTAGTCAAAACTCAGAGGTGGTGAGTGTGTTTTCACAAACTCTGCACACAGCAGAGCATCTGAAGGGGCTGCTCAGGTATTTTGCTGGACTGGCACCTACGCTGATTTCTTTGAAGGAAGAGCTCATGATCAACAAAATTCTAAGGTGTTGAAATATGACTCTTCCAGTGAATCTGCCTCCTGCCTCCACCTGTCCATGTGGATCTGTACACAAGGCTCCTGGGGTGATAACTCACAGATGAAGCTGATGTATCAGCCTTGACTTGAACATGGCCTTTTCTCTCCTTTTTTTTGCAGAGGGTAAAGGATGTGTCCTTATCTTGGGCACACCCTGACTCCTGTCAGTTGGTGTCACAGCTGGACTGTTATTTCAATCCAATTTCTTTTATCTGAAAGTATTTATGTGAGCAGATAAAGCATTAAGGCTTTATCCTAAAGTGCCGTGCTCTGTTGCTCCACTTTAGTGCTCCAGATAACATTGACTTGTGCTGGAGCTGCCACTCTGGACAGGAAATCAATTCTCTCCCCCATTCTCTGCTTGATCCTTCATGGTGGATAATGGGGACGTGTGTGTGATGCTACTGACAGACCTCAGGATACAGTCCATTAAGAGGTTAAAGGGAATCTCATCTTCAAACTGTAGGAATCTGCTTTTTTCCCCCTGCTGTAGTTGTATTTATTTGAGGTGGGGAGAAGAGTGGGACAGTTCAAACCTCTGTTTACTGTTTTTGTCTGACTTGAAGTCTCAGTTTAAAAGCCAGCAGGTCGCCTCTCACTCTTCTCACCCCTCATAAAGAGCTTACTCAAAGAGGCCTGTTAACATAGCTAAGAGAAAGTACTGCTCAGCATGAGGGAAACTCACAAACTGTCTTCAAGTCGAATACATGAGATTTATGGATTTGAAACACAAAAACCATGAACTGAAATACAGTCAAGTGCTTTCTAAGACTGACAGAGCCATTTTTAGGAGAAAACAGAAGAGCTGGGAATGAAGGAGTGAAGCTGAGGCTGGAAAAAGGGGAGCAAGGAGAAAGTTGCTTTTAGTTTAGCTTTTGTTCGTCACTGTCCTACCCTGTTATTAAAAGGACAATGTATCAAACTATTTTTTCCCAAATTGAGTCAGGTTTTTTTCTTTTTAATTATTATTTTTTTTAATCTGACAATAGTTGGTAACTGATCTCCCTGTCTTTATCTCAAGCCATGAGATTTTTAATCTTTAAATGTTCCCCTGCCCTATTGAGAAGGGGGTGTGGGAGAGAACTGTGGGCTGTGTGGCCCCTGGAATTTAGCTGTAGTTGAACCACCACAGCCATCCATGCACTCCCTGAGGTTAGTGCTAGCAATCTCCACAAGAAGTTCTACAAAGTTAATTCAGATTTGTGGACTGGGAGATGGGAGGTTAGATTAAATTGTCATACGCAAAAAATCTTCTGGACACAGAGGTTGCTATGGCTGCACATTGTTTTATGAATGTCACTGACATAGGAAGAAGGACATGACTCATGTAAGCTCTGGTGGAAACACAAAGAGGAAAACATGTTTCCTTACATAGGTCTGTACACACATATGTAGGAATTTTTTGCTTTGAGTTATAACTCGTAATTAAAGAGAAACAATTAAAAATATTGTTGTATGCAATCACAAGCTTAAGAAATATCTCTAAGAAGTGAACACTGACTCACCTTCCTTAATCATCTGAAAGATGCAGGTAAGCACCCTTTCAAGTCAGTGGAGAGAAAGGAATACTTCCAGCATTTAATAAATCTGATCCACCGCTTGGAAATAAAAAAGGGAGGCAAATTTTACAGGCAGTACAATGAACCTTGGGAACGTGCTGCCATTGGAGGGCACACAGTGTCTGCAAGCAGAGTAAAGGCTTAGATGAATTTATGGACAAAATGGATGTTACAGGGGATGGTCAGGATTGTATCTTCCACTGTCCTCAGTGACCTCGGATACTGGTAGTGTACAAGAGCAGTGCCTGCAGAAAAGTCCAGAGCTTTTCCCAGCAGCATCCTCTAATGCTGCCGCTGCAAGCAAAGCACTGCACTCTAAAGGGTGTTTCTTGTACTCCAATACTGCCTGTGGCTCCAGGCATTACTCCTCCATTTCCACCTGGCTGTGGGTACTGCTCTCTCCTGCTCACCCTCCCAGATCCAACTCTCCTTGACATGTCACAGGGAAAATACAGAGACTGGGACATGAGGACAAGTGAGAATTGATGAACAGACCTTACTGAAAATAGACGCTGTATTTTTTTTTTCTGTCTTTTACTTCTAGGATATTCTCTGAAGTTGCTCTGCTTGGAGAAACAACTAGATATTGTTTTAATCAATTATAAAAGAGTGATATTTTGTAGTACTGATAACTGGGAAAGTTTCCTACTTATGAGCTTTGAATATTATACTCAGTCTTGAATATCTTAGGCTTGAGTTTTCCTTCCAAAGAGTTAATAAGCACAGCTCTTATTACTAATGCTGTGTAAAGAACAGAGCCACTTAAGGGACACTCCTGTTTTAAGGCCAGAACTGGAATAACTAGAGCTGAACTAAAGAGGTTTATTTGATTGGAGTGGAAATAAATCTGGAATAATCCAGACCACACAGGCCATCCATGTCAACCATTGCTCGAAGGTGCTGCAGTGCAGCTGGGCAACTCCTGTTGGTGCAGAAACACAAATTCTGTAGAAAGGGCAGGTTACAGGGGTGGTATTTAGCTCACCTGTCTTGAAACCCCGGCATACTGGAAGGAGCCATCTGAGCTGGTTGCTTAGAGGTCTTTTATAGTCAGTGGGAGAAAGAGGAGCTTCTGAAGTGTAATTTGTCTGAGGTAGTTCCCACCTTTCTGCTGAGTTGAGACTTTGAGCATGGAGATGAAAAATTCTGCCTGAGGGGTGCCTATGGTCTGGCCAGAGAAATCCCTACTCTGAGGCATTAGATATAGCAAAAGCAGGGGGAGACAGGATAAAATAGCCATGGGAAATGGCACCAAGATTCCTTTGTTGAAAATTCAATTTTTGAGCTTGCCATTTTTAGGCAGTATTTCCGTTTTAAAATAAACATATATAGAAAGAGGTTTATAAAAGGAGTGAAATAGCTTGAAAAGAAAATAATGTTCCAGCTTAGGCTGAGCATTTGGCCCATTCATTCAAAAGATCACTTTTCTAATTTCATTTCTCCTAATAAAAATAAAATAGTATTTGGGCTGAGCCACGCTGAAGTGATTGTTTGGGCTTAATCATCACACCAAATAGATAAAGATGTCCCAAACTTTTACTTGCTTTTAGACATTAATTTTCCTACTGCTGTGGGAAATAGCTGTTATTACAATGGTAATACCTTTTCTTCTGCTTTTGTTTCTCATGATAAAGTTATTGACATACTGGGGACCCAATCTTCCTGCAATGTCCTTGATGCCTCCTTTTTGCCCTGCTTCATGTGTAGATGTTTCAATTGTCACACAGAAACCCCTGCAAGTGCACAATTGAGGGAAAACGGTGAAGTTCTGGAAGGATCCTTAAGAGTTGAGATCAACTGATGACAGCAACTTTTCCCTGGATTTTCAGGTTCTGCCTATGGCATGGAAATAGAGATGTAGTGTGAACAGCTGTCCTTGACATATTTTGAATCCTGTTGATTTTCAACACAAACCCCAATATTTTGATGGTAGAAGTAAAATAAAATTTGCAAAAAAATTATTTTGCTGATGTCTTATGAAATTAAACAGGATAATCCTTCATCTAGAATTTTTAAAGTAAACAAATTAAACCCTGATATGAAGATGGTGTTTATCTTTGGAAGGGAAATATTTTCTATACAGTTTTTTAGAATTGTGTTTTTTGGAAAACAATTTTTTCAAAAATTCCACTTCCTGGAGGGAAAAAAAAAAGGTATTTTGGGTTATTTCCAAACCCAGCAATACATTGTTTTAGGAATGCTGCTTGGTTGTCTTGTCCGATTTTGTCGGTAAAGTGAATAGTTTCTTCTTTCTTTTTGAGCTGAGCTCCCCTGCTGGGCTCTCTCCTCACCACTCCCTGCAAGATCTGTGGCCTTGCCTCCCTGAATCTGAAGAGAGGAGGGGAGAAAGCAGGCCACTGTGAGTGATGGAGGCTGCTGTGCATGTAGAAAAATGTGTTATTAAAAGAAATTCATAGGATGAGGATCAATCTGCATCAAGATTGCTTTTGTAAATAAAATATTAATTCTTCACCAAAATATTTAATTTTTTAATCATTATTTCAGAAGTATGCATTTTTCCTTTTTTTCTCTTGCTCCATTTTTAGGTCATCATTCATAATAGGGGCTTCTACACTTTCCATAATGGGGAAGACAGCACAGCTCTTTCTGGGGCTGAGCAGGAGTCTGTGTAAAAAATTATTCCTACCACACCTCAACAATGGTGCTTGTTCTTTCTGCAGTAATGAAGTGGAAAACCTCCTTCATTTTTCTGTGAAGAAATGTGGAACAGCTCTTAAAACTCCATGGATCTTTTGAGGTTTATACTGAACTCTGGTGGGTCAGTCAGGGCAGCTTCATCTGTGTCAGTCACAGATACCTCTCAGAAACATATTTAGTAGGAAACAGGCCTGGGCCAATCCAGTTTGTGATGGCCAGCCAGAATTCACCTCAGCACCAAAAAGCCCAAAGAGCATCTTAGTGCCAGGTCTTAATTCCTTGGAAACATCAGATGTTTTGCATTGACGTGGAACAAATTCTTTGATTCATATCACCCACTTTTAAAAGCCAAGTATCTTTGTGAATTACTTAAAACTGTGAATTTATCTTCTCTTCATTTTTGTTAATTTACGAAGTCTTTGGGAGAGAGGGATAGTTTCCTTCAAGTACATCTGACTCCTAACTCCAGGTAGACGGATCAAGGAGCAGCTCCTTCATACAGTCCCAGTTGTTCTAAAATTAATAAATCTCCTCAGCAAACACTATAATTTCTTCATTGGGAAATTAGTTATATTTGTTGATAACCCAAAGAGGTTTGCCAAGAACTTCTATGTTTTATACTTTTCTAATTAAGAAAATTAGGGTGTGCTGTTTCTACATGACTGAAATCAAGACCATTTAATACACTATGTACCTACTTTCCTGTTTCTCACTAGTTGGATGATTCTTATAGATGCTTTTGACTGTATTATTCATTATCCACCAGTTGCATTTTCAGCATTTTATTACAGTTTGACAGAATAAACAGCTGTTTAAGTGCAAGTATATATTTTTCTTGGTGTTTGTTCAGAGTTGCTTTAGCTCTTGTGAAGAACTGATTTCCAGCTGGGAGCCAAAGTAGTTTGAAATGTCTGCATCAGACAGCTGAGGATACAGTTTAATTAGCCTACTTTGATCTTTGCTGTGGTGGCTGATGATTTACTACAGCTTGCAGCATGGTGAGGCAATTATATTCATGGTCATTATGACAGCATCCTTTGAGCCAGAGTTATCGTAGCAGTAAGATTAATTATAATGGGATTTTGTGGGGCCCAGAAGCCAAGATAAAGTAATGTTATATTCAGAATACTGCAATAAAGGAGGACTTCATAATCAAAATATTGGGTAAAACTTTGACCTGGATGAGGTTAATAGCAGATCTCTTTGTAATGTTAGAGAGGAATTCACTTGGAGGCTGTACCAGACTTGGAGTAACTTGGGCAATTTTCTGGAAGATCTTGACTATGTCCTCTTGCTTGGGCTGATGCCACTGTCAGCCCAGGATATGGTAGCAGTGCTGTTCTCCATTGCCTTCAGAATGGTATTCTTTCTTATAGAAACACCGGGAAAAATTTACAGAACATAGTCAGGTATACTGATTACTCGAGCATTTTTCCCTCTTTGATCCTTGTTTTTACTGACAGCACTTCTAGATTATTGTCACCTACTGCTGAACCAGGCTCTAGGGGAGGACCTTTCCTGACAGCTGTTGTCCTACCCCACCTGCCAGGGACCACCTCTCCATGATCTGGTGCAGTCTTACTGTTTCACAGGCATTTCAGGTCCATGAATCCCAGCAGTGTTCAGATTATAGATGGCAGCAAGTTCAGGAAAAACCAATGTCAAACTGCAAGATATCATGCAAATTTCAGATGTTGGAGTGCTGAAAAAGTGGAGACTTGTCCTCTAAAGTCCATCTTTGGGGAAATTACTGAAATGAATGGGCAAGATAAGCTCCAAAAGAGAACCATTACAATGTTTTTTCTCTGCATGTTTATATATAGTCATATAAAAATTATATTATTTTTGTAAGTAATCAAATACTATGGCTGCTATGGGGAAGGAGGAATTAACAAGGGAGGCTGGAAGTAGCTGCTCTGCGGCTCACATGTGAGTGAGTACTCACCTTTGCCACCCAAGGGAAACAAGAGCATGTGGCTTAGTGGAATTCCTGGCTTTGTTTTGTTTTTTGTTTCATCCAACCTTTCTACAGGTTTCTCCACTAAAACAGGTTGCTGGGGAGTGCCAGACCTTGCCCTGGTGGCTGTGGTTTTTCCTGCTGTGTGGTGCCCTCTGCCTCAGCATGGACGTGCTAGCACAAACCTCAGCATCCTGCAGCTTTTGCTGCAGCTGGACGTAGCTATTTCTGTCCCTGTCCCCACAAGCTCTGCCAGCACCTCTCAGCAGAAGCGTGGGGCATGGGAGGGGGTTGCTCTCCTCCCTCCTGCCTGCTGCTTATCAGCTGTCAGCTGCCCGAGATGAACCACTGCCTCTTCCACTTCGGAAGGGAGCTGCCCTCGCTGAAGATGCTATTTTCCCAGGAGCTGCTGTGTTTTGTGGTTTCTCATCAGCATGCTCCTCTCCTCTTAGTCGCTGATAGCAGGTGGCTTAGTGGGGTTTAAGGCCAAAGATGAAAGGGCCATAAGGAGTGAAATGCAGGAGTCTCCACTGCCTCACTGCTCGGGCAGTGGGGTGGCAAGTTTTCCTCTCCCACTCTCTGGGCTGGACAGCTATATTGCAAATTTTTGTGGCTTTGCCCATTCATCCTACTTCATTCAGAACAAGTGAAAATCTGAAAGCTTCTGCCTTTGACTGCTTTCAATTAAATGCCTGAGAGGAATCCTTTGTCTTCAACATTTCAGACCACATGAGCAGTCATGGGTTAAAACCTCCCCAGGCAGACGGGAGCTGCGAGAGCTGCCCCAGTCAGTGACCCTCGGATAATGAGGTCACTGGGAGATTTCAGAGCCATATGTTTGTCTCTGCCCAGGTGCTTTGAGGATGTGTAGACATGTGTCAAGGATATGTCAAAGCTCATGGACACTTCTACAAAGCTAAAGCCTTTCCAAAGTGACCCACTTACCAGACACTACCCTTCTATCTGTCTGAGTGGGGCTCAGTGTGGCAGCTCAGACCAGGCTCCTGAAATAATTTCATTTACAGCTTGTATTGTTAAAGAGGAATATTACTGCATTCATTTCATGGCTCTTGTCTTTTAAAGGATATAATTTTAAATATTACTATTATTATTATTATTATTACTATTGTTTTTGGAATGGTGGGGTGTTTATTTTTTCCTTGTGGTTTCTGGTAACTCCTGGTGTCTGTGGCCAACACTTATCTTTTTTCCTATTAGCTATTGATACAGATGAGTTGCTGTTGCAGGACAGTTATATTGCATTGTTTTGTGGGATTGCCCTCTTGTTTTCTTTGGGTTTTACTTTTGCCAGGCTTTAAAATGAGAGGAACCCTCTGTGCACAAGAATGGCATTCCTGTTTTGAGGGTATTAAATACAATTTAAATGAATCCTGTGATGTGGACAAAGGAGCTCAGTTCACTCTACAAAAGTTGCAGGCCTCAAGTGTCAGACTCACCTAAATGTCTCCATCACTTTGGGCTGAGTGCTTAAATAGACAGGATTTCCAAATGTACCCAAAACCTGACTCCTACTGCTTATAGCACCTCTTGTGAAAACGGGTCTATGGTGCTTTAGTTCTTGGAAAGGACTCAAGTCTTGTGCTCCATATAGGAGTGGGACGGGGGATTTACACATTGCCCTAAATTTAATGCCTCCTATCAGCTTTTGACTTGCCTAGATATCCAGCCTTATAGGGGCTGCCTGAGTGCTCAGCATTGATTTTGGGTGTCATTCTGGAGATTGTCCTCTGGGAGTGTGGCATTTCCCAGGATGGAGGGTGGTGACACAAGACAGCTTGCCCAGCCTAGACTCAGGATCTCTAGCAGAAGTGGTGCTTAACTGGATTTGAAGCCCTTCCTCTTTACAAACAGAAAAACTTGAAGGAGCTTTAGCCAGATGAACTGCAGTTTTACAAAGTTAGCAAGTATTTTGCCAGGTTTGCCTGGAGGTGGAATATGCACTATAATCATTTCTGTAAACACACTCTGCTCCTGCCCTACTCCAGTGACAGCTCTCATTTTTCATGCTCTTTGGAGACAGGATGTCCCTCACTGTCCTCCACATATTATTTGAAAGCCAGAGATCTCCCTCCTTCTGCTCTGTCTCTTTTGCAACTGGTAACTTTTGCAAGACCCTTGCAGATCCCTACCTTCTGAACCTACTGCCAAATGTTAGCTGGAGGCTGAAACTCCCCATGCTGGTCCCAGCAAGGGAACACAGTCTCACAATATAATGATAATAATTATTCTTCAAATTAGACTTTGCACTCTGCAGATTTACTCATTGCTTTGCCTCTCTGTTGGCTGAGTGCCTGAAATAACAAAGCCAGACTGTCTGCAAGACAGTACTACATCTTATTTTAATAACCATAATTCATTGCTTTTTTCCCTCCCTCTCTCTCTCTCTTTTTTTTTTTTTTTTTTTTTTTTTTTTTTTTTTTTTTTTTTTTTTTTTTTTTTTTTTTTTTTTTTTTTTTTTTTTTTTTTTTTTTTCCAGAGAAAACTTCTTAAGAACCCCCTGGTTTTGACCGTATTTTGTAGATCTGTTGCATTGTAAAAGAACAAATGAAAAACAATCACAGGAAGGTGTCATGAGAATGGCTGACTATTATATGCCTGCAAGGTGATATATTCTGGCTACTGTGTGCACATGAAAGGAGTAGGAAAAGAGTCTGGAGACTTGTCCAAGAGCACAAACTGGTATGGAGCCAGGTGGCTTTGCTTGCTGCTTGGGTAGCTCGGCAGTGGGAAGAAAATTGCTCCTTTTGGCCCCTGCTTGGTCATTTGAATTAGTTTGATTTTTTTCATGTGCCAAATCCTACTGGAGGGGGGCACTGTTGTAAATATAAGGGGAATGGGGAGAGAGGTACTCCATAAAATGCTTCCAGTCAGGATTATCTGGCTTTGTGGGGTGAATCTACCATCCATTAGGACAGTGCTGTCAGTGTTTGTTTTTTTTTAATTTCATGGGTATTTTTTATTTCATGGGGTTCAGTGTTGAGGAAGAACTAGCTCTAACCAGTACCTTGTAGGCTCCACATTTCTCTTCACAGAGGAGTAATGCTATGGCGGAAGCACAGAGCAGTCTTTTGGGTACAGTATCCTGAAATCTCCCACAGCAAGCACAGTTTACAGAAAATTTGCTGAATCACCAAAATCTTTGTGGATCTAGCATGCAATCACCTTTATGCCTCACATCTTTTCCATCCACACACAGTTTGAGAGTTAGCTACAGGCTGTCTGATTATCCAGATGATTTTTTGAGATCTTAGGTTATTTTTGTTTTGTAAAAGTGTTTGGAGCAAGTTGTTATTATAGTTTCCAATGAGGAAAAGGCTGTAGAATTACACTGCCTGTAATTGCAAGCTGATTTGATCCAGATAAAATCTGAAGAGCCCAGTCATGGTCTTTTCTGCTTGGCAGCACCTGGGTAGCAAAGTGGCAGGTATGGACTGGAGGGTGTCAGAGCACTGACAGCAGATGCTGCTTCTGCTTGAAAAGTTGCTGCAGAAGAAAAGACTGGAGCTGAGATTTAAGGTGGAAATACAGTCAGTAAGCTTTTTAGCGCATCCATGAATATAAACAGGTGAAAATAAGTACCTTAAGGCCACTTTTACTCAAAATAATTGTGGAAATACCAGAAAGGATGTGATGAGGGAAAGATGAAATAGGGAGAACAACTAATTAATCTCTTTTTATTTTCTTTCTTCCTTGTGTTATATGATAGCTTCTCTTCCATAATAGGATATTTTCTTGCATCTGGTACAGAGATCCTGTTTTTTTCTAAGAAGATATTATAAAACCAACATCATCTAATGACTTTTGCAGCCTGAGCCATTTCAGACAATGAATACTTGTCAGTTTAGTGGAGGTGCCAGGGCTGTAACAATCAGTGAATGAATTCCAGCAATGTTTTGGACAGGTTCCTGCTTCCAGCTGGCATTCACTCTCCTGCCTAATTCTCTGCTTGAACTCTTGCATAGGAGTAAGGCAACAAGCCATTACTGATTTTTAAAGCTGGTTCCCTTTGGCACCAGTTGCACTTCAGCTGACTTCTACAAACAAAACATTTTTCAAAGTTTTGTGGAAATTTGGAAGGAGTCTTCCATTCCTCACTGCCTGTACTTTGAAAAGAAATACACTGCTGTATTTTCCTCTACCTGACAATGCATAGTCTTTGCCTCTTCTGGAGCTGATGGTGGTTTCCTGCTCGTGATCCTGGTGCGGATTTCCTTTCAAACTGTTTTTCCCTATTACCTGATGGTATCCCAATTCTGAAACAAACAGAAAGACTTGTCAGACTGATTTATTTCTTTGCTAAGATACTAATAAGATGAAACAGGCACAAGCCAGAAGTTTCCATAATTAGGCGATTAATACTTGTCTCTGACATTTTTATTTAGACTAATAAATAAATAAATAGGTATGAAAAAATGCTGAATGGCTCCCAGCAGCTGTGTTTAGGGTTGATGGTTTTGAGTGCTCAGTTGCTAAGAAAAAGAGAGAGTTTTAGCTACATTTGTGGGTCTAAAGGAAGATGTGTTTGTGCTGAGTGTCTATGGTTAAAATCCTGGCCATTGTTTTATTTCACACAGTCTAATAGGTAGGCATATTCCAGCTGCCAGAGTCATGACTCTGATGCTAAGATCATGCTACAATCATGGCCTAGAACTGATTAATTCAAGTTCTGTTCCAATAAGGAAATCAGAAGATTGTGGTAGTTTTCAGATCTTCGATTTTCTACTTGGTTTTTCCATATCACCTTCTTTTAGGTGCCCAAGTGCTGTACATTTTCCTGTAACTATCATCATATCAACTTTTCATCAGGATGAAAAAAGCATGATCTGTTTGCAGTACAAACTAGAAACCTATTTTATCCCACTCAGCAGACAATCCAAATCTACCCAAAACTTTATGGGCTGCTGCAATTGCTTCATGGACAGAGCTAATGGGGGAATTTGTACAGCTAGAAAGGGTTATGACATGGTGCAAATGGGATGCATGTGGTAAAGTTTTTGAAATAATATGAAAAAATTTAATAAATTTCTCTGGAAAATATTTGACAGAAGAAAGCTAAAGTGTTGATTCAGAAAGGCTGAGATTGTAAGGTGCCAGAACAGTTCGCTGTGCTGTGAGATTTCCATGGAAGACTTCCAAAACCTATGATCCAATCAGTAACATGTGATTGCCTCCTGCCTGAAGACAGAAACTACTGATTTGGGGTCCAGCTTTTCTTCCTGATTTCCAATAAGCCAGGAAGTGATGTGGGCCAAACGGTCAAGGGCTGAGGAGCTATTTTAATGAGGACCACAATCTGATGCCAAGCCAACACAGGGATTCCCAAAGTGGTGTGACAGATGGAAATGTGCACATCCTGAAGGAGTTACTGCAAATATGTGGCTTTGGAAGATGCAGACTCTAGAGAGACTCTGGTTTTCCATCCTCTGGAGATATTTAGAACTTGACTGGAGAGTTCTCTGAATCCAAATTTGAATTTAGCCCTGATTTTCAGCCAGGTTCTGGACTAAATGATCTGCAGATGTCCCTTCCAAAATTTATTATATTAATCTTCTTTTATTTTGTGTGTGTGTTTGTGTAATTTCCTGGGTTGTCTAAGTTGTAGCCTTGTCATCTGGGTCAGTAGTAAAGTGCCACAAAGCCACCTATAAGAAAGTCAACAAATATTTCTCCATAGTGGGTATCAGATAAAAATATGTTAAAATTGGAAGGGGAAAATTACAAAAGGTTTTATAAGTAGTCGGTTTGACAATTGAGAGAAGGAGAAAGGTATCTGAGGGGGGCATACTTGGGAGTTAGGTTACCATGTTCAGTCTCTCAGTTTTCCCTGCCACATCTCCAGTGTAGTCACCTTTGTACAGAGCACACATGATGTAATCCAACCAGGGCCGTGGGAGAATGGATGAGCTCAGTGCTTTTCTAATCATATTTTCTCTGTCCTTGGTCAGAGTGGGGCATTTCTACAGCTGATGTCTCCACTGGACCTCCGTGCAGCAAAACAAAACAGCTCAGTGCTTCCAATAACTAGGGCTCTTTGTTGCACAAATAAATAACAGCTTAATGAATATTTCCAGGGTAGAAAAGAACAACTGGATCTATTTGTTTGGAAATGTTGATAACTATGTTTGTCAGAAAATCAGTGACCGTTGAGAGTGTCTTGCCTTTCTCACTTTTTTCCTTGAGATTTACAGGTTACAAGTTTGGAAGGCACAATAGTGATGATCTAGACCAATGTCCTATGTAATACCCATTGCAGGACTTCCCTGAATTCATTCCCATTTTCCCTCATCTCTTTTGGGAAAGACAAATCACGATGGGAATGTTCCCAGTGAAAAAAAAAACAAACCAGTAAACTGTGTTTAGTTTTTCAATAGCTACTTGGTTTTCTGGTGAAAAATCTGTGTATTTGTTTTCTAGTTTGTCTAGTAATCTTGAAGCTGCTAGAACTTTGTTAAACATCTGAGGAAATTTCCATCGTCTGCTCTTGTTCCTCGTGGAGGTTGTTAGTAATGAAATTAAGTTATCACTTTGATAAATTGAGCATCTGAAGCTCTATCCTGCATGATTCCAAAACTCCTTCAAAGCTGCACCTGGTAGGGGTAGATGTCTACATTTTCTGTCTTTGAGTTCTTGCTGGATTTGGCAGTTTGAGCAGTTGTGGCCTATAAAGAAGGGCAGGGGGGCTGACAGGAGGGAGCCCCTGCACTAATTTCAGGGCTGTCTTTAGAGGTGAAAGTAAGTCTTGCCAAATTTCTTAAATGTTCAAGCCTTGATGAAGCTCTATTCAGACCTCATGACCAAAAATGGCCATTGTTCCAGGGCAAGAAGTCCAAAATCCTTAGGAATCACTGCTGGAGCTCACAGTGCTCATACAAAGTCATCTGGGAACAGGTAGCTTTGTGAGCTTTCTCTCTTACCCAGGTCTGTGTCTGAACATTTTTTTTTTTTTCCATGCTTCAGCTAGTTTCCCAGATCTATTCTTGGAGCTGTTATCCCAGTAGTAAGAATAATGCATTTACAATTACTTTAATTTAATTTTCAGAAGAATTAGGGTAACTGTACTTTATTCCTTCCATGCACTTCCTTTAAGTTTGCCTTCAGGTCTTGCTTAGATTTGCTTCTAGGCTTGTAGGAGATGAAGGGCACTTACCCTTTTCTCTAGAGAGAAACGCAAGGAAGGAGTAAAAATCAGGCAGGGTGACGATCTGTTGCTTCTTAGTCAGAGGAACATCTCCTTTGGGATGCAAAGAGCAGGGCTTGTGGGTAGCTGTTGTTGGGATTCACTCCTGCCTGAGAAACCTGGGCGAGGGTAGGAAGGTGCCCAGCAACAGAAAGAGCAGTGCCTGGAGGCACAGGCAGCTTCTGGGGAAATGGGCACCCTTCAAAGTGGTGTTTATAACTTCTGGGTTACCTGTATTATTGAATCTGGGTTATTGAAATAATAAAGTTTAGATGAGAAATCTTTCCTACAGGGAAAACTATAAGAGCTGATGAAAAAAAAATTAAGTGTAGTTGCTTGAGAAATCTCTTATAGTTCTTTATAACGGTATCTCCCACTCCCTGTTCTTTTTTAATTTGAGTTTTTAACATAAGACTTGATTAAAAAACCACAGCCAGATGGTGAAATCACCATTGTGAAGAGGTGTCAAATGAAGAAAAATGAAAGAAGGAGGGGAGATTCTATGTTAATTTACCCAGGGAATATGACTGAGATTATTACTGTCTCTTTTAAAAGTATGATGTAATTCTCATAAGTTTTCTTTTTTTTTTTCTTTCTTTTTTTTTTTTTTTTTTTTTTAAATTCCTCATTTTCTCAATTGCAGCTATAGAGGAAGAGAAAGATGAAACCACTGTTCTGATCAAAATTGCGCTGGTAACTTTGGAACTGGGCTGCTTTGTTGAGAGTTTAGTAAAAATACAGTGGCAGTTCATGTATTGGAGAAGGGTTTCTTGTTTTGAGAAGAGTAGTTGGAGTATTATGGAAATTACATTTCTCATATGGGTTTTGGCTTTTGTTCCATAGTGACAATATTTTTTGGTTGTCTCAGTGAAAATCGTATTTTATATTTGCTTTGTTACAGAATTAAAATACTGTCTTATTATTTCTTTGGATGGTGTAATGGAATGGAAAAATTATGAGAAAGCCCGGCACATGGTCATTTAAAATAAAATCTGTATTTCTAGACAGGATTCTGTTCATGTACATGTGAATGCTGTGCCTAAATGTGTTGAGCATTACAGAAATGTTAAATGTTACTAAGTTTCCCATACTGTAGTAGCACAGGAAAGGCTTCGGGGAAAGGAAGGGAAACAACTGCAGAGACAATACAGAAGATATATAGACAACATAAGGAAAAAAGAAGTGTCAGAGGAGGGGTGTACAAGACCAAGTACTAAACTGGAGGAAAAGCAAATGAAGAGCAAACCCTGCCTTAGAAGGGAGCTTGACTTTAGGGATCCTAAATATCAATTATGATTGTCAAGGATCTTTAATTAGCCTTACCCCTGGATCTTATGGGTGAGAGAAGAGTATCAGGGATAGCAAGAGGTATGTGCAGATACTGTAACAGGGTTAAGGAGATGCAGATTGCTAGGAATTGTGTTAATCATTATGAGATACCCTAATTCCTCTGGAGCAGGCTGAAGGACAAGTGGTACTGATGACAGCAGCACCCAGGTATTCCAGGGTGTGAGTGGCCACAAATTCCTCTGTTGAAGTGACAGAATTCTCCATTCCAGACATGAGGAAAATCTTACAGAGAAACTCTCCAGGTTCAGTAAGATAAGTAACTGCCTTAAATAGAGGAGAGAGAGATTTCAACATGTGGAAAAAGGGCCATCAGCAGTCATAGAGGTGAAAATGGGGTGGGATGAAGAGCAAATTGCCAAACACACCTAATTTAGACAAACCAGAAAAAGATATTAAAACAAATACAGAAAGTTCTTTAGTAGTAGAGGAAGAGAAATGATTCTGCTATGCAGTGAGAATTTTACAAAGGCTAAGGATACAAAATGTGACACCAAAATTAAATAATTACTTGGATTAAGTTTTCAATAACAACTATGGTTGAGGTAAAGTATAACAGCCAATGTGAAAGAAAACAAGAGAAGTTTAACTACTAAAATCTACAGCTCTGATAATACTGAGGATGGGAGAAAATGCAGTAGCAGCTGTGTAATGGATTTGCCAGGGCATGTAGCAGCTGTTGGAATAGATAGGTTCCTTTTTTAGAAAGAAGAAATGCAGTATTTCCCAGATTTCAGGTTTCTTAGGGATCTATATGGGAGATACAGGCATGCTGCAGGATGGAGGGATGAGCAGAGGGTTTCCAGGGTGGGTGAAGGCAGGCAAGAGAGGAGGGAGCACTCACAGAAAGGGCAGTGTCTGG
The DNA here is from genome assembly GCF_015227805.2 of Hirundo rustica. Lineage (NCBI taxonomy): Eukaryota > Metazoa > Chordata > Aves > Passeriformes > Hirundinidae > Hirundo > Hirundo rustica. The sequence goes on from NC_053450.1 coordinate 11,862,059, forward strand.
GCAGTGACACCGTGCAATGTATTTGTATTAATGACAAGAGGATTAAAAGTAAGGATGTGCTGGTGACATTTTGTAGTTTCTTGAGGCTGAGAGGTATGTCCAGTGTTGCAGGGCACTTTGTTACCTTTGAGAAGAGCTGGATGCTCTGGCAAACTAGAATTACAGACAAAGTGAATTTCGTCTAGCTGAGTAGTTGAGTGTCAAACCTTTGTCCTTGCAACCTAAATGAAACTTCTGCTAATAAACTGGGAATTTGTTACATATGTGTGTTCATATATCACTTACAGGACGCTCACATACAGATAATCTCTTAAACTAAAAAAACCAAACCAAATCAAAACAAACAAACAAACAAAACCAACCAACAAACAACCCCCCAAATAAAACAAACAAACAAACAAAAAAACAAAAAAGGCATTAGGGCAAGTATTTTCAACAGACTTATTATACACACAGAATCACAACAGAAGACAATAAAGAGACCTTTAGATGGGATGTTCACTTCCTGCCATGGACATTCAAAGCTGAGCTATAGAGGAGGATTACTAAAGAAAATTGAGTAAAGGGACATCTGATGCAAAAAAACCCCTAAAAGCAATTGTCCTGCTTAGTATGAAACATTGAAAGCTTGGGAGAGGACAATCCATAAGAGAGACTGAAAAAAACCCTAAAACCCCTAAACAGTGTTGCTAAAAGCATGAAAATGGAGGGGTCAGGTGAGTATAATGAATATCTTTTTCCTGGAAAATGGGAATGAATTCCTAACCGTGAGAGGTGCTGAACTCTGAAAAATCATTAAAAACCTGTATGACTCTTAAGATGGTGCTGGCAGTTTCTGAAATCATTTATACAGTGCTGCTACCTACATCAGCAAAGGGTTGGATAAAAGGCTGTCTGATGAAAATACAAAAATAAGAAAAGATGAGAACATGTTTTTTATATCTGTGAAAGCTGCCATATCAATCAGAACAATGAACACAATTGATTCCTGTGTTTTTGTTTTTTTTTTTTTTTCCCTTAAGTTTGAGGCATTTATGAAGACTGTCTCAACAGTTATGGCTAATTTAGTTGAAAAGTATGTCTGAACTGTGTGACACAAGGAAAGAATGATGGATAACATTTCCTTTATCCAAAAATAAAAACCAAAATAATCTGCAATACTGCTGGCCATCATTACCAGCAATAAATCTCTACTTGTGCTTAATTATGCACTGACATTAAATGCCATCTTGTACACATCCTGCCAGCATAGGATTGCTCTTCACTTGACTTCTGCCCCTGACAGAGTGCTCTCACCATGAGCGTGAATGAGTGCTACTTATCAATTGCAGCATTGTATAGTAGCTTCTCCTCATAGAAAAGAACCTGATGGGATAAATTTGTGTACTGAATGTTAACATCATCTAATTTAAAAATTACAAATGCTCACAATTGAAGATGAAATTCAAAATTCATGAAAGAAGTATTGACATGTCTCCACAAGCAGAATTCTTCAGGCAACTGAAATGTTGCTCTGCAGATTTGCTATCTACTTAAACAAGATTTCCCTATAACTTGTATTTTCCAAAAAGGGCCAATCTGTCCATAATGTATTACATCTCCTAAACACTTTGTATAGCATTAACAAGTGAGGCATTCCCTACTTATATATTTTTCCTTTTCTAACAATACTTCGTGCACATTTTGTGTTCATAATGTAAAGGTTTCTTTAGGTCTCTTTAAAGCCAGAAAATAAAAGAAAGTTTTTTCCCTTCTTTGACTCCTGTGATATGACTTGCTGATAGCTTTTCCTTCTCCACAAAGTTCAGCATGGATTCCTCCCTTTAGAATTGATAAAACACAGCTGGTTATACTGCAGAGATCAATGCAAGCTGGCTAATGGGTGAACTTTAAACTGAAAAAGGAAGACATTCAAAGAAATGTGCATTTCAAAATGTAGATTATACCTGGACATTCTCTTTATATTGTTCAGAACTTCAGCTTTAACATTTTTGTTCATTCCTATATACAGGATCATAAACACACACAGATTCTGTCTGCATGCAGCAGGTAGAAATACATATGCTTATATTTTCATTAATACCTCATCTCCTTTTGGGACTGCTCTCTTGTCATGTGCTTTCTATTATGCACTTTCCCCCTCATCTAAAGACCTTTTCTGCTGCTGCTCTCAAACTCTCCCATTCCCTCTTTAGTCCAGCCATCCTGGCTCAGATCTTTCTTAAAGGCAAAATTTCTTCCCCCTCAATCCAAATCACACTTCACCTGGCTCTTCTCTTGTAAATTTGTGTTTTGCCATCATGTACTGCTCACCAGTGTTATTTCCAGGACATTGGCTGTTTTCTGCTGCTTCAAATGTGCTACATCACAAGCAGTCGGGACTTAGAAGCTGCTGTTCTTTCTGTCCTGAGTTTCTAAAATTTCTTCTTCCCCTTTTCTTCTACTTTTTCTTCCTAACTCTTTCTTGAGATATTCCCTTCATTCTCTTCTGTGGTTTCACTTGGACAAAAAACCCCCCATATTTGTACAGGATGCATGTTACTGACTGCAAAGATGTCATTATTGACAGAATTAATTGCACTTTTAATGTCTCATCCAACTTCAGAGGTCTAAAAGATAGCTGTCTCTTCTAAGGTGAGATGAACCCACCAGGGTTGTGAAAGCTATACTAGTAAGAGAAAAAATTGTTCACAAAATTACACATTCCTTCCTTTCTCATACAGAATTGCTATAATTCAGGTCATAAGGATTATATTATTCAAAAATATATTAATCAATTTATCCCAGCAACTCTGGAAAAAAATCTCTATGATCTCCAACAGCTCTTGGTAAAACTCAGGAGACATAATTGTTTAAGGGGCTGTTCAAACTGTAAAAAGCTCTGTGAACATAGATGACCAACAAATCCCTTACCAGGCTATTTTCCAAGCACAAAGTTCCCCAACTTTGCCTTTCTTCTATAGAAAAGGAAAAACATTTTAAATTATTCAATTAATGACAAAATTTATTATAAAATTAAGTCACTCCCTTTTGCATTGTTCTTTGCTTTAGCCCAGGGATATAAGTTTCCTTCCTAATATTTTTGCCCATAATTTACCTGCTACTCTTCAAAACTTTCCATTGGAAGAGGAGCTTCCACAGAAAATTATTTTAAATTCAGATACTTCATTCTCTTCCCATTTGCTGCAAGTTAGGCTTTGTTGTATGCCTCAGATGAATTCTTACTTATTTTTATCTGCCAGATGATTTTGGAGTAATTTTTCTGCATAAAGATAGATTATTTTACCTCTGCCCCTTTTTAAAATTGTTTTTCCCCTTTCTTTTTTCTTTTGCAGACAGTTGTCAAAGAAAGGTGAAGAATGCCTGGATGTGCTGCCCCTCAGCTGGGAGGGCCTCCCAGAACGGCTGGTGTTAATGGCATCCAGATTAGTAGTTCCTCAAGACCCCATCACATCCACCTGCAGTTTCATGATGTGCTTGGAAAATCCAGCTTGTAGAGAGGAGATAAGTGCTATACAGTTCTGGGATGTTGTGTTTAACCATTGTTTCCTTTGCCTTCTAGACCTGGGGAGATACTTCTGGGAGCAGTTCCAAAGTGAAGGCTTTGTTGGGGTTCAGTTAAGAAAGGCTCTATGTTTCACAATGTGGTTTTGTTCCTTTATAAAAACTTAAGAAACTCACAGTAACAACCTCAAATCATGCTGCACACAGTATGATTTTCAGAGCTCCCTCTGGGAAGACCTCTGCATCATTTTCCTGTGGCAACCAGATATTAGTGAAGAGCCCGTGCAGTGAGTGTTTCTGCAAACTGTTGACACAGCTCACAATAGATCTGTCTGCTCACTCGTGAAAGTTGCATAAAGGCAGGAAAACCTTCAAGCAACACAGTGTGATTAGTCTTTGCTGTAAAATACCCAGGTGAGGAAGTTATTATTAGTGAATACACAGTGGAAATCTGCCTTTTTAAAAAAAGTGTATCTTATGCAAAATCTTGTTTCAACACAGGCCTCTCAGGATTGTTAATAAGCCTTACAAGTAGTTGGAAGGAAATGTAAGTGAGACTTAGGTGGGTGCGTTTTTCATGCTTACAGGCTAAAATGAGACCTGGCTGACATTCAGCTATCCAGAAATATGAGTGGCCCTGCTGGGTCTCCTTCACTGGGAGCAGGTGAATTCACTTGGAGCTGGCAAGAGCCAGGTGTCCACCAGAAGAAAAAACAGGGCAGTTGTATAAAGAACTTGGCCAACACTACTTAGAGGAAAAGGGTGAACAAGCAGCTCTGGACCCTATTCTATACTCCTTGGAGAAGATTTAATTCATGCCACCAATTACAGCATTTCCAGGCAGCAGCAAGCCTGAGATCACAATAATCTTTATTTCATCTCACCATCAGTGGTGGTCTCAAATGCCTCTTGTGTGAGATAACCAAAGGCTCTGGGAAGGCAGCTGGTGGGAGGTCATGCACTAAAATATGAGTAATACAGGTTGAAAACTGTCTGCAAATAGCCCAGAGGCTGCAGCAACTGGGTGTTGTATTCTGAATCTAATGCATTTCTAATTGTAACTTGCTGCTTCTCTCATTGGTGGACCTCATCATGTTTTCTCTGCCAATGTATTGGGTTTGTATGGCCTAGTGTTTTTTGGTTTTTTGGGGGGGGCAGGGGTGTGGAGGAGGGAACATAGAGGTAGTTTCTGTGGAAGTTGCTGGAAGCTTCCATCATGTCCAGCAGAGCCAGTCCCTGATGGCTCTGAAGATGGATGTGCCACTGGCCAAGTCAGGGCCAATTAGAATTGGTGGTAGCACCTCTGTGATTGGTATCTAGGCCAATTACCTGTCCATCTTCAGTACTGGTAAAAACAAAAAGAAGAAATTATTGCTTTTGGACTCCTTTGGGAAACCTAGTTTGGCTGTGACACTGTGATGGTCAAATATTTTTCCTGACTGGCACTTTACTGTGGAAAACAACCAGGACCACCACTTGGGCAGGGCTGGGGCACACTGGCAGCATCTGAGGAAGGCTATTTCCTGCATTGTATTATCGGCCTGGCACTGGATTATTGATGCCAAATTATTTTAATTGAAAAAGAGAAAGGTCATTTTTCATACCAGTATCAACCATCAAGAGGGTAAACTCTCTGCTTGTCATTTTGTGCTGAGTGAGCCAATAAAAACATCATCAGCTTTCTGTTGCCCTTGTGGTGCCCTCCTCTTCAGCAGACAGCAGAGCAATGTTGAAACACCAGTCAGTGTTGTGAGGAAAAAGGAAAGTTGATTTGAGTGTAATGGTCTGTGATTTTTTTTTTTTTTTCCTGGAGAGTTTCAATCCTTGGAAAGATTAAAAATGATTGTATCTCTACTAGAGGACTGCAGAAGGGTTTAAGGGAATTACAAACCAATTTTTTAAAAATAGTCCTTTTTACAAAAGGTTTAACAAGCCTGTGATATTTCTATTATTTTATTCTTATCACATGGTGAAATACTTTTCTGTTAGAGTGGAAATAAGATCTTCTTGTTACCATTTTAGTACTAACTCTCAGTTGGGCTGTCAGTTCAAACAGCAGGGCAAACAAAAGCACAGTGCTGCCTCTGGGAGGTCCCTCATCTGAGAGATATCTGAGGGATTATGAATCAAGTGAGCAGATTTACAGAACAAATCAAAATATTTCTCTCAGGAAATTTCCGTCGTAATCTTTAAAGTCTCTTTCACACAGTGGAAGATCAGGTAGGATTGTAAGAATTGTACATTCTCTCAGTTTTGGCATCTTTTTTTAACACCAATTTCATTTCATGTTAAAAGAACTTTTCTTTGCACAGCTGATCTAAAATGTCAACATAGTCTCCCCTGCTAACAGCTCTGTGCTGCCATAAATCTTGTGGTTATTGCACTTTGGGGATGTTGGAAGCTCAGTGCCCATGAAGACCCATTTATATATAAAAAAAGTCCACCATTTTCACAGGCAATCTGACAGATGGATTCTGTCTCCATAGGTATCATGTAACCACTCCATCACGTAATCATTTATTATAACAATATTCACCATTAAAATTTCCCAAAGGGAGGCTTCAATTTTTTCACTTCTGAAGCCACACCAGAGGAATTTAATCTGATTTTAGTATTCTTGTCTTCTCAGGAACTGTTCTCTTTATCTTTGTGTTCACTTGAATAGACATAAATTAAAATTAAATGAATGAGTACTTATAGAAAAACAGACTGTAATAATGTATTGGAGTAGGAGGAAAGGAAATGAAACCAGAGAAAACTCTCAGTAACTTCTGGTGGCCTTAGAAAGAATTGTAAAATTCATCACTTAATGTGTTTCCATTGTACCTCGGTTATTTATCTGAAGAGAGATCACACAGAAAATGCTTTCTTAGTTTTAATATTTCATATCTGTGAGCTTCTACTCCTGTCCAGACATGTGCAATGCAATGCTGACCAACAAAGACAACCTGGACTGAGCTACAACCTGCAGGTCACAAGGAAATTGGTGCCATTTGCTGGTCCAGGTATTACTTTACAATGAGGTGAAGCCTGGGCATGTTGCGGGTGCCCAGCATGGGTTGGAGGGTCCTTGGGGACCCTCATTATTTGGCTCAGAATTGTGACACCTTGTGATGGTCTTCCTCATGTGCTCCTCCATAGTTGTTGCCTTTGGGAGTTCTGATCCATTTGAGCATAGGGGCATAGGTCCATGTGAGCACAGCTCAGAAGGGTGAGAGTTCCTCCGTCCCTGACCCCCAGGTCAGTGAAGTCACTTGCAGGGTCCACAAGTCCTGTGGGAAATGGTCTTGCCCTTTCTCATGTGGAAGGTTAGCAGCCAGACACTTAAATGAATTTTCTGGAGTTTTTTTGCAATTCTTTACTAATACCTAGATATTAATTTAACCTTTTTACTATCTATGGTGTGTCAAAGCCACCTAACTATTACAGGATAGGTTCAATGTCCTTGGTCATTGCAGAGAAAGACAAAGTGTTCTGAATTTGATCTTTTTGCTTTGGCAACTGATGTCTTTTAGGACTAACTGCCTTTTTGGAATTTGACTTTTGGAAGCTTGTTGCTGTGAGCAGAAGAAGGTACAGAGTCTCATTCTCCTGACTCATTTGCTTTCACCTGGATGGTGGCTGTGGGAAAGATCCTGTGCTGGTTCCTGGTACTGTCCACTGTGTTTTAGCCCTCAGGGGTTCACATGTTGTCAGTTCATACTGGAACCAGATTTGTGTCCAATCCTTTAAATTGTAAAAAACCTGGCTTCAGCAGGAGCACATTTCAACAATTTGTTTGAGAACAGATTACAAGAATATTTTTCTCCCTTTCCCTTGCTTCCCTCATATGTCATCTGATTTGTATGAAATCATCAAAACCCCCTACATTACCTGCACATGGAGAGCTCGTTTCCTGAGAATTTAAAAGCCACTAAAGACAGTCACACGCTGTTATTTATTTTTGTGTTTTGTGCAGTAGAGATTGAAATGCTTGGCTTTCCCGCCAGAAGTTTATTATTCCATTGTAAAAGTAAAGTGAACAGAGCTATTAGTTCAAAATGAGGAGCAAAGATTTCAACAATGAAATCAGAAAATTGCTCATCTGAAGGGAGATGGAGCCAGCTCTCCCTGGAAGCCAGCTGGAAGCCAGTTTTGCTCTGTAATGGAGTGGTGGGTCTCTGACAGGATCCTGGTGCCTCCTGCCTCTGAGAGATTTGACTTCTGCAAGGCTGTGAATGGTGCTTTGTGCCTGATGTCTTTGAGCCACATGAAGCTGTTGTTGTGTAGCTTGTGGGAGCAGGAGGATTGGCTCTTCTCAACCTCTGTGTTGCCAACGCCCTCCTCTCTGTGCAATGCAAAAGATGTTTCCTAGCTTTAGTAAAACCAAGACAAAATCTGTGGATGCAACTTAATATAGAGAAAAAAGCATAAATTTTCACCATGTTCTTATCTTCAATTTTTTTTTTTTCAATTCTGGGGTTATGGAACTAGTGATTTTGACTAAAATGCATAGCATCACATTACTAAAACCTGTTTTTTGCACTGCCTGAAAGAAGATTTGAAGAGAGAATGGATCAGAGGGAAACAGGATCTACCTGTTTCCAGCTGGGAAAATGGACTGTTGAATGGGTGAAAAACATGATAGACCACCAGGCTCACTTGGTGTTAATCAGTGTCTCAAAGTCCACTTGGTTAATAAGGCATGAAGCATAGACATGATTAATAAGACATGAAGCACTTCACAGAACTGACGTAGGGATTCACACTGACCCTGATGTTGGTCGTATTTTCTGAGCTTTGCATGAGGAGGTGGAGTGCAATTTTAGAAAGTACGCAGATAGCACTAAATTAGAAGGAGGGATTGATTTATTTAATGGAAAAGATTCAAGAAGAATGCAAATCATTGTGAGCTTTGAATAAGTTCAACAGAGATGTAGAAACTTTGCAGGATGATCCCCTGCACCAGTTGACCTGATTGTCTGAAAAGCCACTGTGAGAAAGGACCCAGGGCTGTGATGGATGCACATGGAATATACCAGTCAAAATGACACACAAGGAGCAAGGCAGGCTGCCCACTTGGCTCCATCAGTGGAAGTGTGGTCAGCAGATCAAAGGAATTCTATATTCCCATTTGTCTGGCACTGTAAGGAGTGCTACTGCGGAGCTGAGGGCTCCCCAGCTGAAGAGGGATTTGGATGAACTGGAGAGGCTCCAGAGCAGAGCTCCCAAAGTGGTCAGAGGCTTTGAGGAGAGGCTGGCACCTATGAGCTGAGCTTGTTTGATGCCATGGTGGCTTCAGGGTGATCAGCCAGCTGTCCACAGCTGCTCCAGGAGGAGTTACAGGGATGGCAGAGCCAAACTGCTCTCTGACACAGCATGAGGAATGCCCAGCGCAGCCTTTGTTGGAAGTCACATTGGTTATGAGCAAAACGCCAGTTCAGCAGGAAAGCGGTTGAACAGGGACCCAGGGAGCACCATCCTTGGAGGTTCTGAAGCCGTAGCACACCTGACCTAGCGTTAGCAGTAGCTGTGCTTTGACTGGAAAGCTGGGAACCTGCTTAGGAGCTGGGTTTTGATCCTGCACTTCCTGAAGGCAGTAGTAAGGCCCTGCCAGCTGAAGGACTGGAAGCTTTTCCAGCTTCACCAAAACTTCACCAGCTGAAGTTTTTGCTGTTTCTCTTGCTCATGTGTAAAATGACTCTAAAATCATTTTATTGTGGCTGGACAGAGTGATATACCTGTTTTAAACTTGGCAAATCTTGGCAACAGATTGTCAGGTTGGGAGACTAAGTTTCACTGAAGTGCTAATGGCTTTTGAAGCAGGGAAAAGAGCCTGCATAAGGTGGGAGAGGCAATGAGATGAAAGGGGTGAGACCTGGCCAGCGAAAGGGATTGAGAGGTATATAAATGAGGCATAACTATAGAGAGGTGGGGTGTGCATGAAGCATAAATAGGAAAACCATTACTCTGAAACAATCATGTGAGAAAATGGAAGGGTTTAAGGTATGTAAAAGGCTTTCCAGCCTCAAACTAGTATTTATGGCGATCGGGAAGAAGGACTTCTGTTCTTTTGCACATCAGTTTTTAGAAATTATAGATGTTCCTCTAAATTTGCTAGAACTAATCATGTGTAATGGCACATTGCAGAGTTTCACAAGGATCTTGTGAAATATGCTATATTATCAGATTATGTGCATTGCAAGCCAGTGTTTAATGGTGGATTGAGGAAGTCATCCTAGAAATTTGTTTGTGGTTACTGAACACGAGACTCGTTGAGGTTTCTGAGTGCTGTGGCTCTCCTCTGGAAGAGCTGAGGTACTCTGGGATCTTTGCAAGGCTGTCAGATGGGAAGAGACAGAAGGGCTGAGGCTGCCTGGGAAAGGCACCAGCCCAGCACTGTGCCCATTGCTGGGGCTGTGCTGAGAACTGGCACGGCTGTGGCTGTGGCTATTGTGTGCCATGAATGGATGCTTCATGCTAACCAGTCTGCAATGGCTATTTTTAATCCCAAATTCTAACATGTGGGTTTTAGAACAGTGCTTGTCTTAAATGTGAAAGAAACCACAGAGCAAGGGACTAAAGGGCTGTTTTGAAAAAGTCTGGAAGGGAAGCCACACAGACTGGAAAGTTGCCCTGATAAAACCCAGCTTTAAAGAAAAAAAAAAAAAAAAAAAGAGGGATATCTCCCAAGGAAAAGGGAATAATCATTTTTAAGGCTGCTGCTCAGAATCATAGATTCAAGGCTGGGTCAGATGCGGGGGTTGACTCTAATTATGTATAATGATGTTACATTTTAATTATGAAGTTGTTAACCCAACACTGCCTTGACCTAGATGAATAAGGAACATAGCTTAAAGAGTAGTTAATATGAAGTTAGGGATAGCTAACCAACACTATGCTCTTTCAGAGCTGAGGGAGTGAGCTGTAACCTGTGTGCAACTTACCTGTGAGTAAGAGGCATTCTGGAGTGGTAAATGACTGTGGTCCTGTCAAAGTCGCATTTTGAAGGGGATCCCTTACCTCATCCTGCTGGTTGAGAAGCTCTTCTGAAGCAAGCTACAGGCACCTGCCCCTCATTACAACTTGTTAAAAATTAGTGACTTCTTCACACCCTTGCAGAAGTCTTTCTGAAATTCCAGCCCTGACTGAAAGGACCTGGATTGCAGCAAGATGAAACTGAACAGAGAAGTGTCCTGCTAGCACCCAGTACTGCTCAATTACGAATTTAGTAGTTCCTTTCCAAATTCAAGGACATATGTCTGAATGTTGTGGGTTTTTTTTTCCTTAGACATTTATGTACCTAATTCCTTTTAGAAACGGTGTTCCAAAGAGAGATTTTTTTAAATGTATAGATTGTCTGAAAAATTATATTTGTTTATGCAAGTAGCTTAGCTGAGGCATATCTGGAACAAATGTGTTAGTCAGGGACATCTTGGACTGCTGCACAACTTTCCTATTTACAGTAAGGGAAGCTTTGGCCTCAAGTGCTTACTAACAGCTTTAACAATAGGTATAAATAACAATTACTTGGATAACTCAGTGAGACTTGATTGTACCCGTGAGCCTTTAATGCTTCTTTTTTTTTCTAATTCTGTGGGATTTTTTTTGTAATGTGACATTCCAAAAGAAGGTAAAAATGGCCTATGCTTAATAATATGTAAACATTACTAGTTGGAAGACAATTTTGTCGTTAAATTAAAGACTCTTCCTCTTCTGCCTAGGCCTTCGGTATTCTTTACCTCCCACAGGTTTGGATCTGTATTTTCTTTTTCCCTAAGACCCCTTGGTGATGTTAGTACAGTATTTTGAAGCCCAGAGTTAAGATCTTACTGTATTTTACATTAAGAGGAAAAGAAGGAATCAATCTTTTCTTCCTCTTGCTCTAAAGAACACTGTGGCAAATGGGACTGCTTCAAAGAGAGGTGAAGATTAATGCTATAAAAGAAAGATCTTTCCTCCTTGCTAAATGGAAAGTCCTCTTGAAGAAAAACTGAAGGCAGCATGATTGAAAGTGTGTGTAAGCCACTGAGCTCCTTTCATTGCCCTCACTGGGTTTTGATTTAGACTCGCAGGATGTCCATTACGTTTTATTACCCTTTCTGGACACATAAAATGTTACTTTTGTTGTTTAGAGAAAAAGAAATCATGAATGACTTTAGCTTTCACTGGAGTGAGTCATTGACTTGAGCCAAGTGTAGCGTGACTCAGGGGTTCAAAGCAAATCCCCACGGCCCTGTGCTCCACTCCACTTTATGAAGCCCCCTGAGCAATTGCTGTGCCAGTCCTGCTTCACAAGCAGAGACCTGCAGCATGGGCAGAATTGCTCCTTGCTGTGTGTTCACACTGCGGTGTGATGTGGATGAGACAACACTTTTCTGAAAATAATTTCTGTTGGTGGCACACAAAGCCCTTCCTCTGGTGACTTCTGCAGTCAGGAGTGCATCTCACAGCAAACACACAGAACCCAGGAGTGAAATGCTATCCCAGCCAAGAGGCTGCTGCTGAATGATGTTGTGAATGTGGGATTTTCCCTTGAACTGGATTTGCTGGAGTTAGACAATTGAACCCAGAAGCAGAGCAGGTGTATATGGGTCTTGCCATGTGCATTGTCTCTCTTGGTCCTCACCGCATCTGCTGACTCTTCCTTGGCCATGCTCCTTGGTAGAGGTTTGATGGGCACAGCAAAACTGATGTGGCTGACCTGAAAGTGTCATTACAAGTGGTTCCTTCCCCCAGAAAGTGAGGAGAGGTAAAGGGATCAGTCCTCTCAAATGCCTGCTTTCCCATGGCAGTGAACATACTTGATGTGCTGTGCCTCAGGACAGGGCAACAGTATGGGGAAATCTGAGAGCTGTGGGATCTCTGCCCACCACGGAAAGCTGTTGATTGCCCTTTACCTTCCACAGAAGGCACAGCCAGATCTATAAGTTATCACAGTGCTCTAGGGTTTGGCACATTTTCCCCTTGCCCCAGTAAAGGAGTGCTACTGTCAGGGTTCGAGAGATAGCCAACACACACCTGGTAAAAAGCCCCATCCTGCTCTATTCATGGAACACCATAAAACTACCTCTGGAGATAGCTGGGACAGGAATGACCTCAAACGAAATACCCTGCCAGTAAACCTTCCAGGTCACGGCTGGTGAATTGTGTCTTTGGGTGTGACAATAAACAAAAGCAGAAGAGCTGAATATCTTGACAAAGAAAAGCTCAAAGAGAAACAGAAATTAGTGGACAAATCTGCCCCCGAATGCACAGGCCCTAATGGGTAGAAACTGTCACAGGGACTTGTGGAGCAGAGTAGAACCACTGCTGTTACTGAGTCCCTGATTCTTCAAATGGTAGAGTTTTCTTTAAGTTGTCAGTGCTTTCTCATAAAGCATTGCATCTACACAACTTGGTATTCTGGGGATATTTAGCGTCTTGGTGGTGCTCAACCATCTTTTTACTTTTAACCTATTCTTATTCACTTTATTTTTGGTCAATAAGTCTAGATAATCTCAGGAAATTGTGGCTAATTCTGGCCTGTGGAGAAATCCTGAGGTTTTTGTTGGAAATAAGTATTCTCTTGAAAGGTATTAAATTCCTTTGAAAAGGAGAGAGAGGTGAAGGAAAGTCACTGTGCTGTGTGCATAGCTGATTCTAGGATTCATTCTATAGTGTTACCATTGTAGTTCACTGTCCCTATCACTTCTTCCTGGGTTTGTCACATCCCATCCTGTGCCATGTTTAGCTATCAGTTTCTCATTATAGTTTTTCACTTGGTGTCCACTGTGTACTCTGTCTATCAAAGCCACTCTCTTAAAGTATCAAACTCCTGCTCTTATGTGAAGAAATAGTAACTAGATAAGTTGTTCACAAGATGATTAGGGCTGGTAGCCAGCACACAAAAATGCGCTCTAAAAACACACAATTGATTTTTATTGTGGTAGAAGTACATCACAACATGGTGTGCCCCAGAGTAAGCACTGCTGTTGTGGCTGTTGTCCCCACTCCTGATCAGCAGCCCCAGTTGTAGTTTCTGTGATGTATGATGGCATTTTGGATCCGTCCCCATCATGGTTACACCCACTCCTCCATGTGCCCAAGACATTGTTGGGCTGGTGTATGGTCAGCCAGGGTCTTGTGGCAGCCTCAGGCTTTGATCCTTCCTGCGGTCTCCCTGTCAGCCCAGCTTTGCTTTCCTTGGGCAGGTTGGCTAAGCTGTTGCAGAGTGGTTTATGATCATGGGAGAGACCTGCAGTGTCACAAGAGGATACCAAATCCTGATGGATACTCATGCATAAGGTCTCCAAAATAAGTGCCTCTTACCTATCAAACTTACAAAAAAAAATATTTACATTGACATTTATGATTTCAGTCTTGAAGTGCTGCAGACCATTGTGCTTATATTTAGAAAATGAACATATGATTCCAAAGCTCATTGTTGCAACAGTAGAAGTGAATCAAACATTGTCATCTGGTTTTGTTTGTCTGGTGGACGGTGCCTGGGAGCATTAAGGTGGTGTCTCTAACAGCTGCAATTTTGAATTAAGAAATGCTTTTCCTTTTACTCCTTCACTCTGTTTTCACAGTTATTCAAGTGATTTTTGAGCTTTTCTAAAGAGTTAGCTGGGTTGTACATTTGTTTTGGGTGGGGTTTTTTTTGTTTGTTTGTTTCTTACTTATTTTATAGTTTTAGATGCTTATCATATTTATAAGTGTCTCAGTGAGCCTGGTGCATGCATTCGGTTTACTATGCATAGGGCTTTGCCCATTGATGTGGTTTTTGAACATATAGGTCCAGGCTTTGTGGTGCTTCTTTTCAAAACTTTTTGGCATTTTCATCTCAAGTCTGTTCACCGTCTGGGGGCCAGTGCTTGTAGTGTGGAGGAGACAGAGCATGGTGGAAGGCAGCATGGCTTTACATGTGGATAGAGTTGTGAAATAATGAGCACATGGATTATGCAAACGCAGACAAAGGCCCTTTAATAGTCCTGTCATACTTCATTTGGACAAACTGAACTGGAGCTAGTGCTGGTTCTGGCTCTGAATGAACATTTGAGAGGCTTGCAGGTAGCTTTGCCTCGAGTCCTCTGCAAGGGGCAGTCTGTAATTGCCCAGCTCTGAGAGCAGGATTTTGCATGGTGTGATCAAAGCAGTCTCCTAATCATGCAGTTCCCCAACACTTGGAGTGAAAATAACAAACCTATTCAACCTGTGAGGAGTGAATGCGTGAGAGATTTTCACCTGCTTATGCAGGCTTGGAAAAAAAGCACTTAGTTGTAAGCATTATGGTTCAAAGCTGGCTTAAAGTTTTGTCCTTTGTTTGGGTGGTGGAGGTGCCTCATCCTGCCTTTTGATGGCTTTTGTGTTCAGCTCTTCCCATTTTTTCACTAAGATATATGAGCTTGGTTGCCCTGCTTTTATCCGTGCTAAATATAAATGGAAAAACAAACTGAACAGCAAGGTAAATAAAGAACAGGAAGTGTAAGACAGACCTCTTGAGACCTTCAGTATTCCCACATGTTTTACATTATAAACCAGCAGGCGAGCACCGCTCTGCCACACAGGTGGAAATGTGTGTGTTGAGGCCACTGAACACAGAATATTTACCCTGTATCAAATGACAGGAAAGGGTGAGTGAAATAGCATTGTGCTGAACTGCTGTGAAAGGCTGTGCGGTTTCCAATACCCCCTAAATTTCTCTACGGTGGGCTGGTGTTTGCATAGTTGCTTTCAGTATAAAAACATAGAGGCAGTGACTCAATCAACTAAGAAAAAATATGTTCTTTACATTGCTGGTGATTAGAGGTGCTGCTGAAATCTTGTGAGCTTTTATTGCTGGCTAAGTAATTTGGGTAAAAGTCTGGAGCCGATTAATAAAATTAATACTATTTTATGATTAATAAACTGTAAACCTCTTTCAACTGTAAGAACAGGCAATATCTGATATTAGACCAACTGGCACACCTGGACAAGGCAAAAAGAGCACTCTTCATTTTGTGGACAGGGCCATCCAAATCACGTCAGTAGCCGGGTGTTAAATTTTTAAAGGCTGTCTGCTAAAGATAGACACAGCCCAAAGAAAACTGGTTACTCTGCTGGGAGCAGAGGAAGGATGTCAAAGGCTGCATAAAGATGCAGGTGTTAAAAGAAGCAAGGGAAAAGGCAGTGGAGTGAGGAGTATTTCATGGTACCACTGGAAGTTTTAGCCATTTCTCAGAGTAAGACCTGCTGTCAGTGAGATGTGAAGGTCATCACTTGGTGGGTTTGGGCCTTTGGTGAAGGTTTCTGTCTTTTCCCAATGGCAAGATATGATGATGAAGACTTGATGCTGGAGTATTTTTATAAGCATGCCTTTTCTAGAGGAGGTCTGGAAGTGGGATGGTGTGCTAGGGTAGAGGTAGCAGTTTTCCTGTTTTCATAAAAAGGAGAGCAAAGATGTAAACTATTTCACAGACTTTATCAGATGTCTCTGGCTGTTCTTATCAGTTCCTGCAAATTAATGGAAGTTTTATAGTCTCCACAAGTTAACATACACAAACACAAAGCTCAGGCTTTGTCAAATCCAGAATCTTACATGACACTTGCATGTTTACTTATGCTAACTAGCTGCATTGAAGGACTAAAGTCTGCAAGTTAAGAGAAGTTAAGCCTATGGTTATTCCTTTTCTGATTATGGTACATGTGCACCCCACCTCTGGGTTGCTTCTTTATCTGTGCATGTGCTTGAAGACCCTTCTGGCTGCCACTAAGTGTATAATCAACTAGAAAAGACGAAAGAAGAGAAGATTCTTCACCCAGGATATATGCATATACAGGATACATAAGGTGATATTCACCTCACTCTTTTGTAGATAGGCACAAGTGGGGTGCTCTGCCATATAATCATAGAATCACAAAATACTTTGGTTTGGAAGGGACCTTTAAAGGTCATCTAGTCCAACCTCCCTCCAATAAGCAGGGATATCTTTAGCCAGACAAGGTTGCTAGAGAAATATCCAGCCTGACCCTGGATATTTCCAGGGATGAGGCATTACCACCTTGTTGGGCAATCTGTTTCAATGTTTTATGACCTTCATTTAAAAAAAATCTCCTTCCTTATATCTAATCTAAACTAAACCTTTTTTGGTTTAAAATCATTACCCCTTGTCCAATTGCAACAGGCCCTGCTAAAATACCTGTCTCCATCTTTCTTATGAATCCCACAGTAAGGTCTTTTGGGAGCCTTTCCTCCAGGCTGAACAGCCCCAGCTCAGCCTTTCCTCACAGAAGAGATGCTGCATCCCTTCAATCCTCCTCAGCAATGACCTGGCTGTGTGGGTTGTCCCAGCAGCCAGTGGTGAGAAGAGGCAGGTTCACCTTGTTCATCACCATAGGCATCACCATTTCAGCTTTGAGCATACCAGGAAGACACATGTCTCTTGTACACAAGAGCAGACAAATGCCACCCTCAGTGACTTGTCCAGCTTAACACACTTGTGGGAGAGCTGGGAACTGGGCTGGGTCCCTTCAGGAACAAAGGCAGAATCTCCAGCAGCTGTCCTCTGCTTTTTTAGTCATCCTTTTTCTCCATCAGTTGTGTAGAAAGTGTCAGTAATAGGTTCCTGTGAACCTTAACAAGTTCTGCTATAGATCTGAACTCCCCAAATGTGGCAGGAAGCAAAGTCTATGGCTTCAGAATTCAGTCTGCGCACATAGCTTGAGAGAGGGGGAAGGACACATCACTACACAGACAGCCAATTTTTAGACTAGTAGATAAAAAAATAGATTAGATACCTTGGTGCTGGCATAATATTGCTTCACATCAAATGACTGAAACTGTACGTGCCCTTTGCATCTAGCTTGTTCCCCAGACTGGTGGTGGGAACTTGAAGGGAGTGTTTCGGGAAATGTCCATAAAGATTTGCTCTTTTGTTTGTCATTGCTCATCTTTCTCTGTGGTGCATTTTCCCCCTGTTCCCTCAGGAACTGTGTGTAGTACAAACCATTCACCTTATATTAACTAGTTTATTAACTAGGTTAACTACATTATACGTTGCTGGGATCACAGCTAGATGAAGTGTTGCTAGGGAGATTACATATTTTGGGTAGCTGTCAATGCTCCTGTTGTACGTTGCTGAGGAGTTCACACAGAGCACTAAGCTGTGCATCACAGATTACTTTCTGCAAATGGACTGTCTGCACAGAGCATCTATTGCCTTGCATTTACAGTGTCTGGAAAAGGATGGAATTATGCCAATTTTCTGTGAAATTCAGGGAAAAGCCTGAATCTTTTGAACGGTTGTTCACTCCTTTTCGTAGTTTTGAGGTTTGGGTCCTGTTTGTGTTTCTTTTATGGGAAAATGTCTGTAGTTCATTGCAAAGTTTCTTTCTTTGAGACCTATGTCGAGGGTGTGAACCTGAGCTGACAAAGCAAGCTTATTCTTTGTATTCTGGAGTGTCTGAGGGCTGTTCTCCATTCCATTCTGCATGCAGGCAGATGGAGGTCCTTGGGTTAGAGAGGGCTTTGCACCCAGACAGGGCCAGCACAGAGGCGGGAGCCTGGTGGGGATGTTGCTGTGTGTGTGTGTGCGTTCCCCAGCTGCCCCACGCATCTGGCTGCATTCATGCTCACACTGGGAATGTGCAGGGACACCGTGCCAGAAGGTGGCACTCCAGGTCCTCTAACACGTGTCCAGGGCTGTGTTGATCCCTCCAACACATGCCAAGGGTTGTGGATGTGTTGGGGCAGACACCTGGGCAGGCTGAGAGCTCCTTATCTGCACAGGCTTAGAGCGCTGCCCTGGTTTGTTCCTCGTGCTGGGAAGCAATGGTTCATCCCAGAGCCTGGGAATGCATCTGTGTGCCTCTCCTGAGCTGGGGTTTGAGCTCTCTTTGGGACCATCCTTTCTGCCTGCTCACATGCCCCCCAGGAGAGCTTTGGCCGGAGCCTTTAGCATTGTCCAAGCAATGCCCAGGAGGGGCTGGAGGCGCCTGTCCAGACACTCCCCTTACGCAGGCCTTGAGGATGAGGCTGCCTTGGTTTTGGAAGGGAGAGAGTTTCCCACTGTAGGAGGAAGTCATGCTGTGATGCTTGTTTCCTTTGAGCCTATGAACCAGCCTTGCTCTTTTTAAATTCTGTGTCACAGAGGGAGCTGATGAAACTGCTGATCTTGCTTGTGTGCTGGGGAGAGTGGCCCTGGCAGGTTGGTCTTGCTCTAATAGGCAGAGAAGCATAGAGATTTTAAAAGTAATTACAAAGCAGGCTGCAGACTCAAAAGAATTAGTGAGCTATTAAAGATTTGAACTTAATAACAAGCTTGACTGCTTTCCTACCAAAACACTGTTCCCATCCTCATGGCCAATTAGTGCTGCCACCTTTACACTCAAGGGCAACGGCCCGTCTTTCCCTCCCATGCTCTTCCTGACAGTGCATTCTCAGCCAACACAGACATCTCAGTATTTGATCATCCTGCAACCTCCCAGCATGTGGAATGACTGCCCAGTTGGTGTAAACTGTCCCTCATCTGTTGGTCTGGTGTGTCAGTGCAAGGATCTCCTCTGCCTTGCAGAGAGTTCTGCTGCTTGAGGTTACAGAGGGTCCCTGACTTTCTTAATCTGTATGGTTATTTGCTGGGTCATTGGACAGACTGTGTAACAGAAGAGACTATTTTTACAGCTGAAGTTCAGCAGTTCCCAGTTATGCATGTTCCTTGAGAACCAGAATGAGTTGTACCTATTCAGCACTTTGTTGTCACTGAGTTTTTCAATTGCTCTGATGCCTACAAAGTGCAACAGAGAAAAATATTTTCATAATTTCCTGTTAGGGGTATGATGCAGGTACTTCATTGTCAGAAAGTCTTTAACAACAGCCCTGATAATGGCTTAAATTATAATTTAACCCACACCCTTTTACTTGCCAAAGATGAGTGACTGAGTCTGGCTTACTGGAATGTGATTAAATGAGGTATCTCTGATAAATCTCTGCATGTTTCCCTGGAAAGCAATTCTCACTTTGTTATATTACAGTAGCCAGTGCCTTATGAAGTAAAGGAAAATATTTGTCCAATAGGACATCATAAATTTCATGACAGACTTTAAATTTTCTTGGATGAAATGTTTAAAGTGGAGCAGACTGATCTAAAAGCACACTGGTCTTTCCTGAGCTCAGGAGAAGCTGCTTTGTCTCCTCCTTTCAAAAGTGTATGAAATTCCCTCTGCAGAGGAAGCCTGGTGGTAGACGGAAGCAATATAGGTGTTGGCTGGGTTTCAAACCCGAGGAAAACCAACACCATCTGAAAACCAGTATTATAAATAATTAGTTAGGATCATTTTTGATAAGTTGATTATGCCCCATAAAAGAGCGATTGTGGAACCCACCATAGCCCCAGAAACTTGGATGTAATCCAATTTTTACAGTGGAGCAAGATTAAGTTAAATCACTTTTCCAAATAACCACCATTTGTTTGATTTGCTTTCATGAGGGCTTTTGGTTGTGTCAGTAGTTGTCAGATGCAGACTGACGCTTGTGATGTCTCGTGCTTTTCAACTTGAGAAAGTCATAAACTTTGTTGCCCTCCAGTTAGACAGAGCAATGGTCTTGAAAATGAATGAAACCCTTTAGCCCTCAACCCTGAAATGTGATGCTTGGGTCAACCTTCAGTGTTGCAGGAAGTCTGTATGGTGATGTTTTATGCTGTAAACCTACCTTCCTTATATTAAAGGCATACTGAGAGTGGTGCTTAAATAAAGAATGACTGAGCTCCTTTATGTGCAGCTGCTTTCTGACTTGTTGAGGAAAATTTTTATTTTATAAAAGACACTTAGGCTTATATACATAACATGTTCTACTGGTACTCAGAAGCACAAAATTTGGCTTTTGGTGCTAAAAGGTGAGAAGGGTTTGGTTTGAGAACTACAAGATAAATCTTGTCAAATTTTAGTCTTTGACGTACATTTCAGTGAATGAACATCTCTGCACAGATTGCCATGGTCCATAGATTTGTCTCATAAAGGATGAATATTGTGGCATGCCACTAGGTGCATGCTGCCAGGAAGAACGTGACTAAAATAAATAAAAAAAGCAAAACAAAAACTCATATGAAACAAAAAGTTGATATCTCAACAGCATCAACAAAATATAGCCACCACTTCATATTAGATATAACCCAGAATAAAACACAGCCTTTCACATAAAAAAGCCTTTTGCTTCAAGAAGATATATTTTTGTAATAAATTAATGGAAGCTGGGAGATTTTGTGAAGAAAAGTTTTCAGTGAAGGAGCAAGAGTTTTTATTTATTTTCCAGCAGCTGACAGCTAATGCAGGCTCCTGATCTCACCTGGTTCTTTTGTCACTACTGAAATACAACTAATCCTTCATTATGATAAAAATGTACAGAGTATATGCTGTAAAACTTCATATTAATCAAACTGTCCAAAATGTCAAAATTTGTCCAGTTTTGCTTGAGCTTAAGCAAAACCAGTAAGTTTTACCAATAAGTCTTTCCCTGTAGCCCCTCTGTCCAAATTGCCTTTTAATAATAATAATTAAAAAAAAAAAAAAAAAAAAAAGTAAAAAAAGAAGGCAAAACAAAGACCGAAGAAATTTCTCAGAGAAACACTGAGATATCCAAATCAGCAAATCTGTGTCTTGAGGCTCTTGAAATGTGGGAGTTCCAAGTAAAGTTTTACTCCAAATGCTGTACAGTCTGGGGACTGTACATGGATGACTGCAACGCATTCGTTTTGCCTTTATTATTCTTGCACTGTAACCTGACTTTGGTTCAGGAAGAGGAAATCCATGGCCTTAATTGAAGCCAATCAGTGAAAGGTCATGGGGTAATACTTAACAGACTGGGATAGGGGAAAGGAAAAACAAGGAAAGGTAAGGTCTCCACTTGCTTCAAAGACTTGGTTGGATCCTGGAGAGAGAGCACACCTGGAAGGAGAATAAGCTTGAACCCCAAAGATACACATCAACTGGGATTAATAAAATTAAATGGAGTTTGTTTATGTTATTTGCTTCCCGTTTCTCCAGTGACCTGTGCAGTCACCCCTGTGTGGGAGGCATGGGTGCCTACTGCAAAAGTTCAGGTGTTTATTGCCATGGTGTGACTGCGCCATAGGAGCCTCAGTGATTGCTAAGGACCAGATGTGGGGTGCTGTGGTTTCAGGTAGCCCAGAGGTTGGATTTAAATGAAATATTGACAGACTCTATTTCAGAGTGTGATTAGTTGCTTCTGGAGTTGTGTTGTTGTCTTTGTTTTCACCAAGGTCTGCTAATATCACAACTTTCCCTGCATTGTATAGTTAAGTCTCTAGTTTATTCTAGGTCTTAAGCAGCCCCGATGTCAGAACATACTTTGTGATATCTAGACTATATTTCCTTGTATTTTTGAAGTCTGCTGTTCCTTATGTTAGCTACAGTGGACACAGAAAAGAAATAGTTTTATTTTTTACATTTTAGAGCTGGTATAAGTCTAAGCAAGTCATGGTCCTTCATTTTTCTCATCTAAGATGTACATGGTCATGATCCTTTTTGGTTTAAAATGGACATGGTCATGTTCTCTAAAGCATTCATGGTCTAAGGTTGCTGTCTGAGTAGTCCAGCATTAACTTTTTCCAGCTCCAGGTTTATTTGAAAACATCCAAGTCAATTAGGCGCTTGCTTAGGTTAGAAAATAGTACATGCTTGGTTTAGCACAAATTCACAGGCTGAAGCAGATGAGCCAGACTGATTTTTCATAATCTAGTGGGCTGTTTATTTTGTATTAAGCATTTCTAGAATTCATGCCATCTTTTTATGATCTGAAGTGGGTTTCCAAATCATCTGCTGATCTGTGTGTGCCTAATTGAGGTACTGTATCTCCCCAGGCCAGCAGAATAATGAAAGGTCCTCCCCAGCCTTTGTCCACAGCCAAACTTTGCTTCAGGACTTGCCTTACCCAGGCCTGCAGAGAGCAGTGCAAGCATGCTTTACAACAGATAAAAGCTGAAAGCCATTTTTTGGGGAACGCGTTTTGTTTGTTTGTTTGTTTGTTTTTTGTTTTTTGGTTTTTTTTAATACAAATATCTGTGATTCAAATTCTTTGACCTGACTAGATTCTTGTGTTCATAGTGTGAAAGGAAAAGTTTTCACAAACTGCATTGGAGGATAAGTCTTCATCCTGGCTTAACCATGAACACCCAGTCATAAACAGTGTTGGGGGCAGAATTTCTGCCTTTGTGCAGACAGAAAATTTTAGAGAGAAAATGAAGGACAATGACGTATTTTTTAAAATAGATCTTGCTTCAGTCTGTGTAAAGCTGCATCTGTTTTAAAATAGCAAACATGGAGAGATTCTATGAGTTTTAGAAAGCTATTTTTAAATGGTTGTGATGGATTAAAAAAAAAAAAAAGGAAATGTGCCACACAAGAATAACTAACTTCATTTTAAGTCCAAACCCACATCACCAATATGGCAAAGTTCACGTCTTTCCCCACATATTCTGGAGCTCACCCCATGTAATGCAATCTCTGTGGCCTCCTTAGCTAAACTGCACAGCAGGATTAAGAGTACAATATGTGGGTAGAACTAGAAGATCATCCAAATGAAAAAAAGGATTGAGTAACATTTTTCTGGTTCAAACACCTACGGAAGATAATTTTACTTTTCTAAGCTATTTGCATTTGTGATACCAAGGAAAACCCTGCTTTCAGAGCTAGGCTGCTGAGACTACCCTTGATTTTTGCAAATTTGAGTGTTTTGGCAGTTAATTTTTTTACCAAGTATACAAAGGTATATCTGTAGTTGCTATAGCCCTTATTACTGCTGTTCTTAATACAATCCTTGTGCACTATTTTCCCCATGCTGACTGGAAGTTTTGTCATATTACAGGTTTTATCCTATATGTGATAGAATCCTTTGTGCATGGGATTGTGCACAAAAGATTCTTTGTGCATGTGATCTCATTCTATATCTGGTGTGTGTATCAGATATTTTGAGCACAAATGTATTGTTGAGAATGCATCTTTAGTTTCTCATTTGTGAAATTAGGAGAATAGCTATTCTCTCTCTTCCAGAAAACAGTCTGTGGAAAAAGCTTTGTACAAGTTTGCCTCTGCTCTTGCTCCATATCCTGGTAAACTCAAACCATGCCTGTTTAGGATAAAAACAGTGCTTTGATCTGCTCTTGTCTCTGCTGCTGCCATACCACTGCACTCACAGAGGCTTAACAGAGAAATCTTGAATCACACTTGTGTAAGAAAATAGAAAGTTTGATGCATGGTATCTTCCCTTTTGAGGACTTTTTTCTTTTTTTACTTCCAGTGCAATTCTCAATTTCCATGGGAAACCTGTGTAAAAACTTTGGGGACAGGTTCATCAGAGGTGTTGGTTCTTTGATTACAGATGAATTGGATTTTTTGTTCTTAGACTTGGTATTTGCAGATATTCCTTCAGGTCTCCCAAGTTTCACATAAAGTTTAAACTTCTAGCCTATCTTTCCTTGTGTTCAACTGATATTAATGGATGTACCTTTGAAAAACAACTTGACATTCTCAATACTTAAATAACTGACTAGCCTTTTACTTCTCTGTGAGTGCATTACATGCTGCTGTTCCAAAGTGTGAAGGAGACCTGAGATGGCTTTTTGCTGCAATTTTTCTACAAATCCTGATGTTGTTGCTACAGATGGTAAAAAAATTAAGATGATCAATAAGTTCCATTTCAAAACCAGAAGAATTCATTACCCAGGTATCACTGGAGCAAAACAGAGTGGAAAATGCTTATGCAAATCCTACACAGCTAGAAACATTCTTCTGAAAAAGTCTGTGCTCTAATAGGAATGAACCTGTAATGCTGCTCTCATATTATAGTGTGCAGTGTATCTATGCCTTAGACATCCCTTTAAGTTGTGCAGTGGATAGATGTGTTCACAGGGCTTTAGTGAATCACAGGGATTTAGTGAAGAAGTGTATAGAAGTGGAAAAACTCAAAATAACTGGAACATGAAGTAATGACAACAGTAGCCTCTAGGGATATATTAAGTGCAGAGAGTGCTTACCACAGAAAACTTGTATGGACATTTGCTTTCCTGGCATTGGCTGGGCCTTATGGTTGTCATTTTGAATATTTATTAGAACAATACCACATGTTGATTGCTTACAGCCTTTGAATTAATTCTCACCCAATGTAGTGAGATGAAGCTCTGAGTCTTTTCAACAGTTATGTATCATGGTTTCACTTACCACTGGCATGATTATGGGATACTGCATTTTAATGATAAATTGTCTGGCCGTGAGACCCTCATATACCCACGGAGTAATTCCCAGGAGGGAAAGCAGAAGAAGCTGGTTGTTTAGAGTCGAGTCCGCTAATGCAATGCAGAGCATGAGCTGGAAATCACAGAGCAATGTTTTAGCAAACCTGCTGAAACCAGAGCAAGTAGGGCTCTGTGTGAGCAGCACATGGGGAATGGGAGGAAGTAGCAATGCATGCTTGCAGCCCATAAAGGCAGCTGCACCCTGGGCTGCACTGAAAAGATTCATAGCCGAGAATCATGGTTGAAGAGGTAATTCTCCCCCTCTGCTCTGCTCTTGTGATATACCACCTGTAGTACTGTGTCCAGCTCTGGGACCCCCTACACAAGAAAGGGTGGAAGCTGTGATCTCCATCAGCATATGGAGAATTCCATACATCCTCTTGTTGGACCCAAAGTCCAAAACAGTTGCACATTCTGTAGGTGTGGTTCCTATATGATACCCACAATAAGTAATCAGTTTTGGAGAGTTGAGTGGGTTGACACTGGCTTAACCATGATGGCAGGTTCCTAATAAAATTGTCATGAATGTTTCTTCATTTTGACAGATGTCTAGCACCTTTCAGTGGTCTAAGGACAGTTCTTTCTTTTGAATTCATTGTCTTGAGTATCTACAGTAGCCTACCTGGTCTTGCTTTTGGCCATTTAACTTGAAATGTCTGTTGTAATGCCCCAGTTAACATGTTAAATTGACATATAAGTTGAGGGAGAGTGACAACAGTCTTTGGTGATTGCTATTGCATGAATTTCCTTCTGAAGGTGCCTCTTTTCCTGTAACTACAAGGGAAAGTACCACAGAAGCAAAAGAATGTCATGGGTTGGAAGGGACCACAAAGGTCTTCTAGTTCTAAGCCTTCTGCCATGATCAGTGACACCTTCCACTATACAAAGTTTTTCAGAACCTCATCCAATCTGGCTTTGAAAACCTCCAGCAATGGAGTATCCACAAATACTCTGGGTGATGTGTTCCAGGGTCTCACAGTTCTAAAGGTGAAGATATTTCTTCCTAATATCAAATCTAAACCTACTCTCTTCCAGAGTAAAGCCATTCCCCGCTGTCCTGTCACTGCATGCCCTTATAAACAGTCTCTCTCCATGTTTCTTATAGCTACTGGAAGGCTGCAATTAGGTCACCCCAAAGCCTTCTCTATTTCAGGGTGACATAAACACTACAGTTCTGTGCCTAATATTCATTACAGGAAGTGTGGGCTCCATGAAACATGGATAAGCATGGAAATGGCCCCAAAAGGCTCTTGCTGAGTTACTCTGTTGTCCTGACTCTTTTGTAATCTGCTGTGTCTGTGTGACATAGAAGTTTCTATCCATGGTATTGACGGTCATTACCAAGATTTCCTGTTCTCACAAAGCTTGTCACATGTGTTTGAAGTTTATAATCTGCTTTTTATTTTAAAATTGGTATTCTCCCAGAAAACAAATTTCCTCATATTCTTTCATTTCCTGCAAAGTTCATTAGGG
This sequence comes from Hirundo rustica, assembly GCF_015227805.2. NCBI lineage: Eukaryota > Metazoa > Chordata > Aves > Passeriformes > Hirundinidae > Hirundo > Hirundo rustica. The sequence goes on from NC_053450.1 coordinate 11,888,284, forward strand.
ACTCTGCTCATTGGGTGGAATGACATCCTTTCTGGGTCAGGCTGGAATAATCAGTTATTGGGTATCAGTGCTGGTAGACAACTCAGCCCCACAGAGTTGCTTGTTTACTCTTCCCTCAGTGCAACGGGGGAGAGAATTGAATAGGTAAAAGTAAGAAAATTCATGGGTTAAGATAAAGAAATTTAATAAGTAAAGCAAAAGCTGTGCATACAAGTAAGCAATGCAAAGTCAACCAAGGAATTCTTTTGCCCCTTTCCACCTGCAGAATGATGTTTAGCCATTTCCAGGAACACAGGGCTTCATCGTGTGCAATGGTTACTTGGAAAGAAAAAATACTGTACCTTTAAATATTGCATTTTTCCTCCCTCTTTCTGCAGGTTTATATGCTGAGCATGGCACTCTGTGGTATGGAACGTCCTTTTGGTCAGTTGTGTCGGCTGTCTTGGTTGTGTTCCCTCCCAGCTCCTGGTGTACCCTCAGCCTCCTCGCTGTCAGGGCAGCATGAGAAGCAGAAAAGGCCTTGATGCTGTGTAAGCTCTGCTCAGCAGTAAGAAAAACATCAGGGTGTCATCAACACTGCTTTCAAGCACAAACCTAAAACATAGCACCTTATGAGCTACTATGAAGAAAAACAACTATTCCATCCTCTAGCAGTGAACCAGCAAAGGGGACTGCGCAGCTTGGGTGCCAAAGCTGGCTTGAGATGTGCTAGCATGGCACCTCAGCTAATGAGTCACTGATGTGTGCACATGGTAATAAGAGAAGTGCAGGGTTTCTCAGAGCTCACCACTCTAAGCAGCAGCAAAGGGGCAGCAGCAGATTGTCATCTCTGTGCTGTAAGATGGTGTGCAGGAAAGGGAAAGTCTTGAAACTGGCCTTCAAAATTAGAGGTGACTGCCTTGGGGAAGATGTGTGTTTCTGTTGAGGGACCATCCAGGAGATGGGTTATATATAACCACGTCACAAAATTTTGATGTAAAGCACCCCTTCAGACCACTTACTCCATTGAGAAGAATTATTGTCTGCAGCATATTGGCAAATTTCTTATCTATTCTGGTTCTTAATGCTTAGGGAAATTTTTCCTTCTGATCTGGGGAGGATATTTAACAGTCTGACACATACTACTGGATGCTTTTTTTTTTTTTTTTCCCTGGAGATTTAGTCTAAATTTTTTTAACTTAGGTTTTACCCTGTTACATCTTGCTATCAATGGAACAGCCATAAGCAACATTTTTTTCTTCCTCCAAGCTTCAACCTTGGTTATGTTTCTCATCCTTGCTAGTAAGAGAACTGTGCAGATGTAATTTATGGGGCACACACCCAGCAGAGCTCACTAAACAAAGGCATACCAGTTCAGAGTGGAGCCACAGGCCTTTGTTTCCAGATGATGACTTTGTCGGCATTGGATTAGACCCATGGGGAGCCACAGTTAAAATAATCACTTAAATAGCAGAGTTAATGTATAATTCTTCCAAATCCCAACAGTTTTTAGAAGCTAGCTTACTACTGTCTTGTCTGTTTTATTCATTACTCGTTGTTTTCTCTCCATTTGGAGATGATATGATTTTCTGAAGATCTCATTTTAAAAAGGCTGAGCGCAATTAATCAATGCTGTTGGGTTGTTTTTTTGGAGTGCTCATTATGTTTCAGCTGTGCTTAGTTCCTTTCTGTATTGCTGCCTAAATACATTCCAGATTTAACTTTCTGTCTCCTTTGTGGGCTCTGTTTCACTTCACACACTAGGCCAGGTGAGGTAAGTTCTTGTAGCACCACTGGGGTAGTAGCTGCCATGGAGAACATCACCAGTTGGGTATTGGGATTCCATTTTTCTTTAATAGACAGATCATGTGCATGTTGTGTGTGGAGATGAAATCTCCTCTACTCTGTCCTCCATTGGTGTTGAAAAATAGAAATACTGTAATAATTTGAACCTAGGAGAACGTAGACATGCCCTCCTCCCACATACAGGACACCATACAGAAAGAGAAGAAAATGGACAATATAATAACTTAAAATTTATCACAATGGTCAATTTCAGATAAACAAAAGCAGTAGCAAATGGAAATTCAGAGGCAGGACCGGTCAGTCTGACTTGCAACAACCTTCCCATATCACCTGACCTGGCTGTTGTCAAGATATCTTTTGGGAAGTCACCATTCTTCTAGTGTGGAAAACTCCATATATTCTTCTCCACTTACATCTGCAGTCCTTCTGGATGAAGAGAAAATTCAAACTCCTGACCCAGGATATGTAGCATGGCTATGGATTCATCACTGTTTCAATAAGGAAGTCAGGAGATTCACGACACAAAATTTCCTCAAAGGGAAGGAGCTATGGTTAGCATAACATCTGGCAGTGTTGACGTAATCTACTGTTTAATTCACATCATCTGTTGCCAGACAGAGATACTCAGAGATGCAGCATTATAAAATGCAATTATTCTAAACTCTAGGCACAAAATTTCACACTGAAGATTTGGGGAAAGTTCCTTTTTCTGGTGCACACATGACAGACACATCATCCTTCTGGCTCAAACTGAATGTCAGCATCGTATGATTTGGCTGAACATCATATCATGTTCCTTGATAGACATCTGTGACTTTTTCACCCAGGGAGATAAATGGAAAAAGGTGAAAGTATCTTGACTGATTTTAGCTGGTCATTAAAACACTCCTGAGATGTAGAAGCCTTTCCATTGATGCCTTGGAGTGGCTACCTAGAATGGAGGCTAGACAAAGTTAAGAGAATAAAGTGGATATTTATTAAAGGCCTTCAAAAGACACACCTTGGACAGTCAAAAGCTTCCCAGGGGCTACATCCAAGATGGACAACAGTCACAAATTTTTCAGACACGTGTAAGTTTGCCCTATTTGCATATCAGGGGTTAATTCTCCAATTACAGGTTCAGGTTATGAAGTCATTTTCCCCCAGTTTGCTCTCCACCCAATTCACTTTTGTTTATATTTTTTGTGGCCTGAGGCTGTAGGGTGTCCTTGGGTTCCAGGCCCAGAGGAATTGTTTTGCCTGACCAAAGTGTGAAGACAGTAGTTAACAATTTTTATGAAGTTTAGAGTTGTGCAGAATTTTAGAGTTTAGAGTTGTTAGGATTTGAAAAATATAAAGGCCAAAATCTTAAGGCATCACTATGAGTTGTTTGCCTGCATCCACTGGCCTGCTGATTTGCATCCATGTTGTGTTATGAATTTGTTCTTCCATCATATTTAGGGAGTTGGAAAGAATCACTATCTTGGGGAGGAACTGACATAGCATAATATGATGTGTTTCTGAAACATTTTGTGTTCCCTTCATTATGAAAACCAGAGGTTTAAGATTGTATGCACTTAGGGAAGATTTGAAAGCTGTGGTCTTGCCAGTGGTAGGAAAATACTGAGAGGAGGCTCAATGAGACAAACTAAATGCAAGGAAACATGATGTTCATATGAAGGAATGGTCTGTGCATAGTAGGGAGGTGCTGAATCCTAACCTTTCAATCAACCTTGTGTCCAACACTGAACACTGCTTAATTTAATGAGAATTATTTAATATTTAGTGAAGGTTAGGTCACAAATACCAAATATTTGTGAGGACACAGCATTACACTGTTTCTCTTTGAAACTGAAAGTCTTGAATCTCTGTCAGTGCTTCATTTTCCTTTGTGCTCACTTTGGAGTCATGAATCTTGTTTTCCCAGGAAGGAGTAGATAAAGGGTATCTAGACTGAGGGGGTCTAGCTTATTTTTTCTTGGAAATCTCCAGTTCTTAATGAAATAAAAAGTTGTGGTTGTTGTGTAGTTTTAGCCTCAGGAAGAACAGCTTTTGCATTGGAGTCTGCTTTTAAAATCCTGCCATGGCAGACCTTTAAAATAACTGATGGTCTTGCAATTGTCACTTCTAAAGAGAGCAGATAGAGTACATCTGAAGAGAGGAAGAGAAATATTACCTAGACTGGAGATCAAAGTACACTTCCACTGGGACCAAATCCAGTTAATGCTATATTTACTTTAATAACCTCCAAGGAAGGGTACCTATCCATTTCAGTCTCACCATCATTTATGAAAGCTACCAAGGAGGAAATTGGAGATTCGAAAAGTCAGCTGCAGGAATTCATCTCATGCCTACTCAAATAATGGCTTGCTGATTACTGAAGCTTTCATTTCTGAAGCAGAAAAGATAATCTGCACTTTGAATGCCACATGGAGGCATATGAAATACAGAAAAGCACTCATGGGTTCGACACTGATTTAGCAGACTCTTTAAAGCGGCGAGATCTACTTCCCCCCCTTGTCAACTTCTCAGAGGACCTCTGACTGCAACATCCTAGTGCCCCACATGTGGCTGCTGGCGAGGCACTGTGAGCTGCACATGTTGGTGCAGCATGCAATGTGCTGGGGCGTGCATGGGCTCTCAAGGGAACAAACAATGTCAATGCAGCAACTGAATCTGACTGTCCAGTGCTTCTGCAAACAAATTTTAATCCCAAATACACTTCCAGAATGGATTTGAAGACAATTTATTTTAGTGTGTTTTTATGGTGTGCTCTGTGAAGAGCAAGAGATGCAATCAATCAAATACATTTTAGATGCAAGCTTCAAGTAAAATAGAGATAGGAATGCAGTGTTCTCACACTTTGGCCACACCTCTGCTACTAAAGACAGTAAGTCAGGTCTGTTCTCTGACCTGGGCATATCCTCACAGTACGACTCATGAGTGTATGGCTAAACTTTTCCCTTTAAATGAAGTAGGTCAAAGATGCATACTGGGATGAGCTCTCCATTGTGGCCAGCACTGTTATTTGGAGTTGATGGTAAAGGTGGCCATGAGATATCAAACCTGTGCCCTGCCTGGTTTAAGTTTACTACTGCATGTGTAGTCCTAGGGCCAGGGATAGGCTTCACCCACTAGTGCTGAAGGAATTTTACTGTGCTGACTTGATCCTCCCCTCTCCTTGCTTATCCTTGTCTTTTCCTGTCTGCACTTTTGCAGCTGTTGACAATTAGAGTGATGACTTCTGTCCAGTTCTGAGAGACCCCCATGCACCATCCCACAAGGGGAGCAAGCTGCCAACACAATAATGTGGTGCAGACACTTTCCATTTGAAGACACAGTGGAGAGGGTTCATGGGCCATAGGAGGCTAGTGGGATGTAGTCAGAGGGTTGCACAACCCGTTGCCCAGGTGGTGTGGAGGACTCTGGATCTGGCAGAAACTGAAATCCTGTTTGGGGTACCAGCTCCTCACTTCAGGTGATGTGAATGGTAGATGGCTGCTATATATCTTTTAGACTAGCATAACTGACCAAATATTTCACTGAAATGGTGTCTGTTTGTTACAGATTCCTCCTTCCCTTGGAACTGTTAGGGCACAGAAGAAGGGAGAATTCTGAAACAGGGCAGATTTAAAATATATTTTTCACAAAGTGCACGAAGTCCATACTGGGGGTTGAACTCAGGTCTCAAGTTGTTCATCAGAGGCAAGGGAACCCTATTAAGTACTCAATGATCTGGACAATTGAAATCAAACAATTTGTTAAATGAGGACTCTTGATATTTTCTCTTTTCTTTTCCTAGTAATTAAAAAAATACATAAGTATATAAAAATACTTTTTTCAGTAATTTTCTCCAATTAGTGTTAAAATCATACAGTTGTGTGCAGAAGAGAAATAGGGCAAAATGTATTGCATACAGAGAGACAATAAGTCAAGTTACACACAAAGCCAATTTGGAAGTAGACAAAAATGTTGAGTTCTTACATGTTTTAACTTTATTGTGTGGTCCCAGCTGGAACATGTGCACAAGAACAGTCACTTTTCTATAAACAGCTGGTACTTTATTCTCACACACTAACAAAACGTTGTCGTGCAGGAGATTTGGTGAGGAAGACCTGCTGTTCTTGCCACGGCAATTAATCATGATAATTATGGCTGGAGATGAGAGACAATCCAGTAATACTTTAGGATACATGGGTTATGGGAATTGAAATATTTGCTATTTTTTCTTCTCCCTGTCAAGAAGGAATTGGCAAGTATCCCACTTAAAAATCTTTGAGTGTATTAATTTTCTTATGCCAAGCTGAGAGGTCTCAGGTCTCATTCTCAGGTCAGGAAGTGATAATAGGACATACTTCACTTCAAGTGGTATTGCCTATTGCTCTGAGTGCTAGTAACAGAAAAGAGAAATCATCCCTTTGTCTTTCAAAAATTCATGCGAAGGTTGGGCTTTAGAATTTTAAAAGCAGCAAATGGCAAGATCCCAGTGGAAAGTGGAAAAGGCTTTAGGATGGAACTTGGAAGATCTATATTTTATTCTTGACTCTTGGGAAAACTACTGCAACTCCTGACTTGTTTTTCCTTTCTCACTCCTTACTCTGCATGTCTTGTTTATAGGAGCTTTGCTGTGTTTGCATGTCTGGAGGTTTGCTGGGGTTTGCTAGGATAGTACTTGCAGCAGCTCTTTCCATAGCTACGCCTGTAGCCACCCATGTGACACATCTGGGAATGGAGGCTTTCCCAAGTGCTGATTAGCTGCTGTCTGACAGTTTATTATAAATAACCATCGTTATTTATTCAGAGTCTGGTAACTGTAAGTCTATTTGGAACAGCATTTTTCTCTATGGCACTAGCTTGGAATTATGACACTTAGGGTGTATATTCAGTCATAAGTAAAAATTTACCCTGGTTATTTTATCTGGGAAAAGGTTTTTGCTTTCTTTCAACATCTGGAACATGAGTAACAGTGATCAGGGTGGAACCAAGAGTACATTACCTGAAAAACAATGTTTTGACTGTTCTTCCAAATGAATTCCAATTTTTCAAACACCAGTGAGCTTTTAACCAATTGTGTGGTTCTGGGGGGACTCAAGGCACTACACTGAAGTCTGTCACTCAAATCTTTGATAGAGTTTAATATGAGGATGGTGCTGTTCAGCACAGGCTTTAGGTCCAGTCTGAGGGAAATGGAGACTCACTCCCCTTGCACTTGTCTTTTGTCATTGCTTGCATCAGATACACACATGCAGCTTCCAGTTTCCCTCCATGACTGGACCACAAAAGCCAATGAATATGCTGAAGATGAGAAGAACAGAATTTTCTTGGAACCAGCTAAGAGAATAAGGAACTATACAAGTAAAAAATTGTTTAGGCCAGCCATTGAAAATGGAGGTCTTTGGCCCTTAGTTTTGTAAAACTAAGTCCTAGATTACCATTTTATCTGTGTCCCCACTTTCTGTGCTTCTGTTGATTCTCTTCATTAGCCAGCTCCCACCAGCTTCTGCAGGGAGAACTTGAGAAGCTCTTTGGTTTGAATGTTGATTCCAGATCTTCTAATTTGCTCCTGGCTTGCTAGTAGCCTCCTATGCTCTCCCAGCCACTGGCTTCTAGTTTTACTTTTTTCTTGTACTCCTTCCAAGTCCCAGGGAACTTCTTACCTTTTCCCACCCTCCTCAGGCTCCTGGCCCTCCACTGCCATGGTCCCACACCCTTTTCTGTGTACAGAAGCACTATCCATGGCAGGAGGAAGAAGCAGAGCATGATGATGTCTAAAACAACAACTTACTTTGGAAGGAAGAGGCTTTTTCTAAATTTGCTGCTTCTTTGCTGTTACAGTAGACAATTTGGACAAAAGTGATGGAGTTAAACTGGTGGCACTGAGCTACTGCTTCCTGCTCAGAATCTGGGAAAGGAATTTTGTAGGGCAGAAGACCTCTGGTTGATAATGGTATGGATGTGGGTGAACAGAAAAGTGGCCATCAAAGCTAGGATGCATTTAAATGCAATCCCAGGAATGAAATTGGTGTGCATAATATTTGAAGTATTTCCCCTTATGACAAACCAGGAACAGTGGTTTGTTTGTTGAAGTGGTACTTAAAAAATCTACTTAGGAAAGAGTATAGACTGGCAGGGATTCTTCTGATGCTACCACTAATCACAGTGCTGCTTGTGGTGAGCAGAAACTTCTTGTTTCCCATGGAACATTATCTGTCTGCTCAGTAGTGCTCTGTGGTGTGTGGCAGGAGGGTTGATGTGTGTGGGATGGTGGCAGTGCTGGCTGCTTGTTAGCTCCCCTCACTTTCTTTGATCATAAAGGATGATGCAATGTGCTGAACTCCTCTAAGGCTGATTCAGCAGCACTTACATTGATTCAGCACCAGTTCTTTACTTTCTCACCACGTTCACAGACAGTGCAGTTTTGTGTCACTGGGTCATAAATATCTCAGTCATACTAGATTAATGAGTTAATATACTGGGACATGTTTATCCATCTAACTTTGTATTCTATTGTGTTTACTGATCTGTCACAATCAAGATTTTAAGAAAAATTACTTGAATCTTACACTTGGAGAATGGTGTAGCTGAGTGACTTGCACAGGTGCTAAGCAACATTGCTTGAAAGCCACTTTCAAGCCCCTTACCTGCAGCCTAAGCCTGACATCAGGAAATCAGAAAAGGCTCAGAAAAAAAATTCATAAGTCTCTGAGACTGGGAAAAATTACTAATAGTGCACTTTGAAGCAGTATGTCCTGTGGTCACTGGGCCAGAAGACCTCTTGGTTTGCCTTCATGGGAAATACCTTAAATTTTGAATCAAAAGAAGCTTGCTGAAGATTGGGAAGGGAAATTTGGGAAGATCACTAGAGAGGATGACTGAAAGGGAGCTCATATGGCCCAGCCTTGCTGAATGTCCTGAATAAAAATACTTGCTAAGCCTGTAATGCACAGCGTGTGCATTGATTGAGTACAGAAATCTGGGATGGGTTGCCCAAATATGTTTACACTAAAGACAGTGAATGTCAGCTAGATTAAACAGTAGCTGGCCAATTACAAAGACATTGATTACTTTTTGAATAAAGAAGGAATTGGCTTAAAAAGAAATAAAGAAGAAAAAACATTTGTGATGTGTGGAAAGAGCCCAAAGAGGAAACTGCTGAAGGCCCAGTTGCACCCTAACTGTCCTCTCTCCATTTGAGGGTTTACTCAGTTCACCCGGGTAGCCACAGACTTGCTGACTTGGCTCTCTGAAAGATTTTGATGAACAGCCTCTCTCTGCATGGTGCCTTAAAAACTATATTCCTGTGTTAAACACAAAGGCATGAGTGCAGATGGAACATCATAGTCTAAAACCTTTTTCCTTTCTCTGCTTTATCTCTACTATAGCATGTGAGACAGCTTAATTTAGCTCAAAGAATAAGGAGGTTATAAACGCCTAGAAATTTTCACCTTGACTACATTATACTTTAAATGAACTGCAGAAAATGGTTTAGTATTTACATCTGATACTGAACATTTATCTATTTCTGATACTTATCTGGGTAAGATATGATGGTACATAATAGTAAAATTTAATTCCACACATGATTTTAGGGGATAGAAAAATATGCATGTTACAGTGCGTTTTTGTATGTATGCAGGGAAGTAAAATAGAAAACTCCAGAAACCTTAAATCATTGAGTATCTGGAGACCATATGGAACTGATTGTTAGCATATTACACAGTAAAACACACAGACACAAAAAAGTCAACCTCACAAGTAATGTTTTTCAGACAAATTATTTAGCTATAAAACGATTGTTTCAAGAAAATATGTTTGAGGCAACACTTCTTATACTAGGGATTTATTTAAAATCTTGCTCCCACCACCGATTTGTAGCTAGGGGATCTTGTTTAGAAACAGATTTTTTTTTCCACCGGAAGAGCTACTTCTGTGTTAGTGTCGTGGGTTTCCCAGTACAGAAGTGGATTAAACTTCTGCATTAATGCATCCATAAATTCTTTCTCCACTATAGTGTAACTGTTCTAGAGTGCTTTGATTTTTTAGCATTAATATAAGCCATCTTGAATCTGTGTCCTAAACTTAGATACCTGTGTATATTTTTTATTTATATTTTTTGTTTTAAAAATATACTTGATACATTAATTTAATTTAAAAAAGATAACTTCAGCCTCTCTAGAATAATTCATCTGACAAAGAAATGCAGGATTGGTACTATAAGATTACCTCTGGGCTGGATACAACCTGGAGAAGGTGTGAGAAGCACTGACACAGCTGTACTTCAGGGAAGGGAAAGAGGAGGGCTTAGGCCATTGGGTCCCCTCATATCATTGGATCACAGTGGGGACACAATTTAATGAAGTTCATAGAGATAATTTCTATGATGAAGAGAATGAGATGTTCAACAGAAGCATCCTGAGAAGCAGCAGGAAGGAAGGGGGAAGGGAGGCAAACAAAGTTTAAATACTTCTAATCTGTTGCATGGACTTTATTCTTGGATATACCAAATATATCAGAATTACCACTGCCATATAGCCAGCAGCATTTGCTTACTGAGTTGATTTTGGTGATATGCAGGTAATCTAACAAAGAACAGGTCCAGGTAAAGAGAAAGAAGTAATCAGAAAGACAAAGAACTTCTCATGACTAAACTCCTATGTGTGAGTGCAGAAAGACACAGCAACTCAAGAGAGCCATATCTTACTTATATCTGGTTCTCTCTGTCCTGGCAAAGGCCCAAGGGTGATAACAATCAATACCATCACCTGTAAGCTCTGCTTTATACTGGGATACTACAGCTTTGATGGTAAGACTGGGAAACCAGTGAATCCCTATCAATTTTCTGCTAAGCTGCGTCAGAGGACCTATATGTTGTGTCAGTCAAACTATTTTTCATACTGAATAAAAGAGGATTAGGCATCTGTGCCAGTTCTTGCTTTAACCCTAATATTGTTTTAATAATACTCTTATTATAAGGGGATTTTATTGGATGCAACTTACTAGGAAACATAGTTCATGTTATGGTTTTAATAATAATACTGGCATGCAACACCTCTGTGTTAGTGGACGTTTGTTGTCTTGTTTATCATAGTCCTAATGGGTATAAATAACAATCAGGATTTTATGGTTGTGTTTTAATGTGATGATTAGAAAGAGAATTAGATATTTTCACTAATCATGCAAGCATATTTGACTCAATGACAGATGTTACTCCAAGTATTCATATTGTAACATAACCTTTATTGCAATGCAAAGTCAAGAAGTGTTGCTATGTTATGCAACCGAGATGGGCCTAAAATACTGTCTCTAAATAGGATTGTTTCTAAAGTTTTAGTACTTGGTACTCATTGACACTGAGTCAAAGAGAAGCTGATATATCTTAATTCTATTGCCAGAGCTTTCAAAAGATGATAGTGCCTCCACCTAAGATTTTGTGGGTTTTTTTTAACCTCTGTAATTTTCTGAGGCTTAAAAGGAATAGATGCTAAGATGCTGAAAATTTAAGCTGTTATTGAAACATAAAGCAGACATCCTTCTCATGCATGCCTTGTTTTCTCTAAAGCCAGCACTCTAAATGGTGCTCACACATGGCTTTAGATAAAAACCACAGAGAGAAATGAGCTGCTGTTCTATGAGAACTTGGCCAGGTGACAACCATAATATTCTTGCAGCCCTCGAGGTCCTTGTCAGACTGAGCCTGTGCCACCACAGTCTACAGGCACTTTTGTCCACACATGTTATTTGATAGTAAAATCACTACAATATCTCTTGTAACATATATCAATCTTCTGTCAGAAGGAGATGAAGACAATGAACAAAAAGGGCTCCTGTGAGGGCTGGCTAATTTAGGATGTATCAACTTTTACTAATATTTGGCTTGGAAATAATTTACTTGTAAGCCTGGTTATAGCTTCTTCAATGTCTGTATTGTATGAGTATTTTTGCTTGTAGATACTCAAGCTGCAATTTGGGTTGTCAACTATTTCCACAGTTCTTTCTGATACTGTGTATGATCTGGCAAAATGTCCTATTTCTGATTCACAAGTGGTTTATAAAATAATTATTTTTGTGCAGCTAAGAGGAACTGAAGAAACTTTAGGGATTCATTAAAAATATTGTTTGTTTCGATGTCTGGACTTTGCAAATTATGGACAAGATTTTGTTTAGTTTGAATTAATAAATCAGAACGGTTATAGTTCCCCAGCCAGGAAAAGCAGCAATGGGGAGGAAGGGTAAAAATCTCTTCAATCATTTTGAGAGTCTCTGTGTGGAGAGGCCGTGTAACCTATACACAATCTCCTACTCTCTGTGGCCCATACATTGAGTAAAAGCAGAGGAGCCTTGCAGCTCAAAGAGTATGAGTGTAAAGGAACAGCTGATATTCAGCCTTTAATAACAAACCCAGATTCCATTCAAGGGCAAATCTGTGCTTCTTATAAGTATGTCAGAGCTTCCAGCACTTCATGGCTCTTGAGTCTATAAAATAATGCTTAAACCACCTTAAAGAACAGGGCCAACTTCACAGAGTTCTCCTTCTGCTCCCAAGAGGCATTACTGACATGGTCTGTTTTATGCTCAGACATAAGGGTCTCCCCTGAACAAGTCATGTTTTCTAGGGTTGACTGGAAAATCATTCTATTTTCCCTTTTAACAGCAGGAAATTGTAACTTTTTGCATACCCAAAAGAGGAAGAACCCAAAACAGTACCTTTTTTGCTCAAAATGTTTATTGTTTTTTATGGAAAACATGATATTCTCTTCTTATATTTTCAGAGAAAAATGTTCATATAACTCAGTTTTCTGCCAAAAAATGGTGTTGACTTAGCCGCACAGTTGACCAGCTGTAATACTCAAATCTGTCTCTATCCTGCCTATGGACTGAAACAGTACTTCCCAGGGAATATTTACTACTTTTTGTAGTGATTAGTGGATTTACAAAGATAGCAGTAAATATATTAAATTTGATCTTAACAGGCTTACCATTAGATACTTTGTGAGCTGAGTCCACACATTTACCTATCCTATACAATACGGCAACAAAATACAGTGGCTAAAAGCCACACCTTCATTTCAGCCCAAGACTGATTTAAATGTAGCTGTAATTTCTGCAATGAAGAGCTCCACCTAATTACACACTAAACATGGCCCATCTTTCAGCCCTCTGAACTGCAAAGAACATCTTGAACATTTGCGTCAAACCTCTATAAAATCAAGAGTGATTGTCTTAGAGGTTGGACCCAGCAATCAGGTAATGTATTCAACATAGCACAGGACTTCTGGAAGGAGTTCATGGTGATATTTAGACAGAAGCCAATGATACCCAAGGGGTCTCTTTTTCTGGGAAGTAACAGCACCATGCTGAAAACCCTGGCTCAAATTTTCACTTTTCACTCTGCACCAGGTTAATAAGACAAATAAAACAGAAACAATAACAATGAAACCAAATCCTCTGACAAGTATCTGAAATGAAAGGATTTAGTGAAAAGGCAAGGGATACAAACTGAGTAAGTGGCACATTATATAAAAATCTTCAAAACTGCAAAAGAAAAGTAAGAAAGATCCCAGAGAACTCTTGTCTTGTCTGAGTTGAGGGTCCTTCCCATTTCTCCCTTGCCAGGATTCTCTCTGCTGGGGAAGCTCTGCTCTGTGCAGCCCTTCCAAAGACACTGCTGAGATCCAGCATGGGATCAGCCCAGCTGAGGAGCTGCAGTGGGACTCTTAATGGAGACCATGACAGTCTGGATGGGGAGGCAGAGTTGCTTTTTTTCCCACGGACTTGTTGCCACAAGAAAAGATACAGTCTATTCCACCTATTTTTTTTTTTCCTCCTCATAATGTGGTAAGAATGGCTGCTTAGGTTCCTCTCAAAATCTAATTTTTGCCTTCAAGAAGCAAAATTTCACGATGGAGCTGCATTTGCCAAAATGCTAATATAACCATCTCTTTCTTTTCTTTGTGACACAACAGAGCTTTGTTCCTAAAAGTGTCATTATGTCTTAAATCCTCTGCATTCTCTACCTGCTGCTAGTTGCCAAATTTCTGTTTAGAACACAGTGAGGTCAAGAGTTGTTTCTTCAGATGGGTAATTAATGTTAGGCTGTTCAATGCCAACGCACACACTTAAAGAGACTAGGTCTCATGAGGAGTGGCTGAATGTCCTGAGGTTGTTTAGCATGGAGAAAAGGAGGCTTAGGGGAGACCTTACTGCTTTCTACAGCAACTTGAAGTGAAGTTGTAGAAAATTTTAGACTGGATAGTAAGAAAAATTTCTTCACTGTAAGGGTGATCAGGCATTGGATCAAACTGCCCAGGGGAGTGATGTCTTCTGCATCCCTGGAGGCATTTAAAAAATGTGTAGATGCGGCTCTTAGAGACTTGGTTTAGTGATGAACTTGGCAGTGTTGGGTTAATGGTGGGACTCAAAAATCTTAAGGTTTTTTCCCAACCTAAATCATTCTATGATTCTAAATAAGAATGTCATCAAAGAAAGGCATGGCAAGGTAAGATCTGGTTTGTTGTGGTTGAGACTCTGGTGGGGAAATCTGAATTTAAAAGCCTTATTTCACATGCTTGTTTTGAAAAGTTTGGCCTGTTGATTCTATAATGCCCTTTTACATATTGTATGTCTGCCTTCAGGAACCCACCTCCTTCACTGTACATTGTTTTTGTGTCTGCAGCATTCAATTAAAAACAAAACATCTGATGAGTAACTCCTGAATATTTCAAATTATGTGATCTCCAGCATTAGGAATGAATATAAGACTGAATCACCAGGCCTTAAAGAGTCCCTGGAATGAAATTTGTAGAGTAATATTTATTTTGCTATGTATGTATCGGTATATGAAAGAGGGTAGGAGCGACTGAAGTCCTTCCTGGTCTTTTGTTGTGCCCCAAAGACCGTCAGGTCTACTTCACACATTGAAGGCCCAGTGAGAAACATTTTTTGGGGGGGGGCTGTAAAGATTTGTTCTAGCTTCTTCTTCATCCACTCAGTAGTTTATTATTCTATGAAGAATAGAACAATTTCAGGCATTGAGAAAAAATGTAGCATGTGGGAGCCATCCTGGGGTGGGAGCCATCCTGGGGTGGAAGCATGGAGATCTCCTTGGGCAGTATAAGGGAGACATTTCTCATTCCGTGTTTTCCCATTAATCCACACCAGTACTGGTAAGCACAGAGTACTGAGGCTGGAGCCCTCATCTTCTTAGGGCTAGCCTTGACTGTCTCATGCCCTGAAGATACTGTCAGAAAACCTACTACACTGAGTGCTGGATTCACAGCTTGGAAGGGAATGTCTAGTTTGTAGATGTGGGAAAAATTCAGGCTTAACAGACAAGCCAAGATGCTCAGTGCTGCCAAGACAGAGAATTTCAGTGTTGGAAACCTCAGTGCCTAAAGAGCTATCTGTGGAGAGAGGGCTGCTGAGTGATGTTTGTTATGCTCTGACAGGATTAAGTATCAAACTTTGTGTCAGGGACAGTGGAGAGGAACAGATGCTCGTAGCCTAACCCAGGTGCTGATCTCCAGGAGTGAATTTTCTTACCATGGGCTACAGAGGGAATGCAAGTGATGAGTCAGGTGTGAGACCCACACTGTCAGTGTGGGTCTGACGATGGACCCTGTGCTTTCTTTCCTTCTTTTATCTTCAAGACTGAAATCAAGATTCTGGACATCGCCTTGAGGGATCCCACCTGATTTATCCTTTCTACATTGCTTGATTTATTTCTTCAATATCTCCTTTCTTTGGCCTTGGAATAATTTTCTTTTATGGAAGGAAAATATGAGTGCTCATGCACTTATGGTAGCAGGTTCTCTAGAAAGACCCATAAAGGAATAGATGAACAGATCATTTTTACCAACCTTTCAGAAAACTGCCAGCATGAAAGAGAGGCACAAACCACCTTGTTATTAATTTTCATAAGTCAGTGCTGCTGTGAATTCTTGAGGTTTTTAGATTTTTTCACTCATTAACAAAGAAGTGTTACCTTGCAGTCTCAGAGGAACACAGGCAGTTTCCTTAATCCTGAAAAAGAAGTGTCCTAACTACAGTAATACATGCGAAGTTCAACAACAGATCATCCTGCTTGCTGAAAGCTGACTGACAGCAAAACTTGTTCTATTAATCATCTCCAGAAAGTGCTAAAGTAAGAAAAGCAGGGCAAATGTAGTGGCATAAAGTACTTCAGGGTGAAACTGAAAACCCTAAAACTCATTTAACCACTTTTTTCCAGCTTGTTCTGTTATAGTATTGCTGCTACTGATTCAGTGTTGGAGTCAATTCAGGCTATGCAATAATTTTTTTTTTTTTTTTTTAAGCCACTGTTGTTACTCCTGGGTACTTTAGTAAAAAGCACTGAGCTAGTGGAATCAGGGAATTGACTGTCTAACCCAATTTTAAGTTCCTCAAAGATCCAAGTCACTCATGAATCACATTGCTATTATTTCAGAAACCACACAGGACAAGCTGTTTTCAGTTTCCTTTCACCTTCAATTTAATAATGAAAAATAATACTAGAAGAGCTAGAATCTGGCTATTTTCCTTATCTGCGTGAAGAATCTGGCAAACTATGGGGTCTCAGAGCAGGTTTCAGGGTTTACTCTATTGAAAGAGGAGTCCGTATCAGGACCCCTTGTGAATATTGGAAGGCAATTCTTGCAGAAACATATTTTTTATTTTTACCTGCTTGCTGGCCCATTCCTTGTTTAGTGAGTCTGAGTACAGCTCCCTAAAGTGGTGCTGACTTTTGTCCAGAAGGAATCTGGTTCAACACATCTCACTTGTTCAATGGACTGGGCAGGTGGGTGAATGGCACTTTATAAGGCTGTTGGGAAGCTCAGTGAGAAGCACATGGTGTGTGAAGGCATCGGATCTCACCAGCTGAGCTGGCTTTGCCTGGGGCAGTAACTGGGATGGAGACACAGGAAAGGTTCTGTTCCATGAGACGACACGGCTGTGAGGCAGGAATGGACCCGGGGTGTGCTCGGCACTGCCCGCAAAGTGCTGCTCGTCCTGATTCGGAAATAAAAAGCGTGATCAAAGTAGTCACAGCTCAAGTTAAACAAAAAGGAAATAACTGCTAAGAACTTTTCTGACAATGCAGCAGTTATGTGCTTGCACAGCATCTGAATGGAGAAATAGTAAGAAGGGATTGTACCGTAGTGATTGCATAATTTGCCACTTGACAATGTCTCAGCAGGAATGATACAAAGTCAGCTCCATATTTTCAGTGGGACAGCTGCAACCTTGCTGAGCATTTAATTCCCTTTGATTCTGGCAAAATAAATTGTAAGGTTCTGCTTTTCCACATAGGGCTAGACTGCAAAATTATTTGGGGAATAATTTAGAAGACCTGCATTGATATTCTTGGTTTCAGCAGTATATATGTGAAATTAAAAAATTGCAAAAGAGTTTACAGAAGCTAAATGGCTGCCTTCTAATAAACTTGGATGGTATCTAGGGCCAGTGTTAGACTGTTTTCATAACCTTAGTGTGAGCATTTCAGAGAGGATGAAATCCAGGTTTCTTCACCTTGCTGCTTGGGCAGGTCTTAAAAACCAGTGTAGGACCAGTTATAAGAGAAACATATTAGTTTCTTCTAAGAGAAACTGAAACAATGATATTAATTGGGTAAGTATTGTACTACAGAAAGAATGACAAGAAAAGCACGGAATGTCATAGCTTAATATTGTGAAGCACTAGCTTAGCATGTTAAATGAAGAGGAAAAATTTTAAAAGCCAAGTTCTTAAAGAAAAACAAAAAAAAAAGAAAAAAAATACTTCCTTTACAAAGAAGAACTATCAAAGAAATGAGTCATCTAGGGACCAAGAAGGAGTTTGGGAAACAGATGTTCTTACATTTAGGACAGATGTTTTATGATAACAACGGTTTGATAGCAGTTGCAACAAAAACCTACTCTAATTGAAAAATGTTGTGGTATTTCACAAGAGGAAAGAAAAGGAAAAAAAAATCAGTAAGTTTCAAACAGACATAGGAAGATAGATTTTCACAGCATTGTGTTATAGTGATTATATCTCCAAGAGAGCAGAGAACATGGAAAGTCCTGTACCAGTCCTGAAGAGTAGAAAGATAAAGTGAACAATGGTAAAGTAGGAGAATGAGTTAGGCCCCCAGAAGGCTTTCAAAGGGTTAGGTGAGAATTGAGAAAGTAGAATTAGACTTACAAGGGTGGTGATAGTACTTATTAGCCATGTTGTCAAAAGATAAAATGATAGGCACGTGCTGCCTATAAAATACTTTAAGGAATATGAGGATAAGGAGTGAGTGCTGCTCCAAGTGAGGCAGACAGCATCACTTCTGTCCCAGACCTTTGAAGTCAGTGGAGAGACTGTTGGCTTTGAATCTGGCTCAGCTGCTTAAAAGTTTGAGTAGATGCTTGTGAATGTGATAAAATGATAAAATAGAGAGATGTCATTACCACTCATTAATCTTTGCTTGATCTTGCTACCTGTTTAACATTCATTAAAGGCAGATTTAACATTCATTAAAATCCAAGTGTGTGTGTGTAGGGGGTGGTCCTTTTATTTCCTTTAGCTCCTTGAAAGCTAACGCAATAAGAAATGAGAGACCTTTGACTGGCCCCCGTTTAATTGGGAAAGCCTATACAGCCCCTGGAGAAAACTGACATTTTAAAAAGTCAATCCCTAGATCACCTGCAAAGTCAAACAGGAGATTGGTTTCTTCTCAGACAATGTGACTTGGAGAAGAGCTTTTATTATAGGAAAGCAGGACAAATAGATTGCCAGACTCTCTTACTAGGTCAGAATCTCTGCTCTCCTTAATCAGCAAGAGAGATTTCATAGTTTGGGTGCAACTGAAAATGAAGACTCACAAGATTTTAAAGTAATTTTATACAAAAGTTGGGGATTTGTTTGTGTATGTTGGAATATATAATTCTTTTTATTCCAGGCTATTGTGTTAGAACCAGTCGAATAAAGACAGAGTTTGTTTTGTTTTCCTGGAAGCAAAACCAACAGACATGAATGCAGCAGTGCAGATGACTTTTAAAACTTCCTTTGTAGGTGTTCATTTTTTAGTGTCCATTCTTGTAACCAGACACCCTGTAAATACAGTCTAGGGACACTTTAAGTTCAAGTGGCAAGGCTCAGTTAGGGATTATTTTTTACTTTTTTTGAGATCAGGAGAGATACTTCTTTTGGATTTGTCTCCCAATTACTGGGCAAAATGCTTGCAACTATCAATTCCAGGGAGTTCCAATTTTTTCTGAGGAAAAGAGAATCTTTAGCAAAAATTTCTGTCAATAGCCAACAGCATTCCTCCCTAAACTGGGAAATCTCTTGTTACTTTTCTCTCTCAAAGCCTGGCATGCCAAAGTGAAAATTGACCTGGACTGAACTTCCTTCATAGGAAGTAACTGCACAGAATCTATTCACTATTTATTCTGCATGGTTGGTGCCAAGGTCTCAGAATCTCTTATTTCTCATCTGACACTTTTCCTATTGTATATTTCAGTTTTGTCACCCATAACATCCACTTTTTTCCTACCTGCTGGCTAGTGAAGATTTGAAAGGTTTCTTCATGTTTGGGTAGGTGTGAACACCAAAGGTTGAGATTTTTTTGTGGAGCTTTGCTCCACACAGTGATCAAGACCTACAGCACCAAATTGACAAAAGGATTTAAGGCAGGTATAGTAATTTACTGCTAGAATAGTCCAGCAGCAGGTGACACCTACCATGGGGTTATCATGGGCTTTCTTTTTAGTATCCTTTTAGATACTTCAAGCTTTTATCTTGCTTGACTTTGACAATTGGATCTGATTTTTAGGAAGCAGCCCTTTAGATTTACAAGTAACACAAGGCAGAATATGGCATCTTAATTTCACAATTTACTTTTAATTGGAGCCATGAAAACATTGAGAAAATACTAAAGACTAATGATGTGAAGAAATTTCCTACTAAATGAAATACCTTTTCTCAGTGAAGCATTAGATTAAATGTACATATCAGAAGAGCTTTATACCCCTTGGCTGTCACAGCGTGATGAACCATTTAACAGAGTAAAGGAACAGGAGGCTATTGTAGAGCAGAGAAATTAGAGACATTAAAAAAACCGGGAGTCTGAAGACATAACCTTTTAAAGAATTTTTTTTTTTTTTTTTTTTGTATGTAACTCTTTATAATAATTTCTAGCATCTCTCTGGAAGATTTTCAGGAGTGACTGATGTTAGACTGTTCTTGTTAATGGCTAATTTTTGTATGCTCTTTGGCCAAAATGTAATGCGATTGGAGACAGAGTTATTGATTCCAAGTTGTCAACATTTAGCTCTAAATTAATTACATCCTCTCGCCTGGACCAGTTTTCTATGGGCAAAATAAAAGACTTTGGGTAGATGAAGGCTAATTCAGGGTTTGCTAACACGAACATACATCTCCTAATTGATTCACATTTAGTGTAAAATGTCCCCATTAGCAAACAGTAGCTGAAACTACAAGAAAGAGTTGAAGTATAGAGTATTTTGAAACATGTTGAAGTCTCCAGAACATGGGTTACTTTAAATTAATAGTAACCTACTTTTTGGTTCTAGAGAATGCTTTTGCATTTTACTTCTTCTTCTTCTTCTTAAAAAAAAAAAAAAAAAAAAAAAAGGAAAATGCCTGTCTCGGCTGAGAGTTTAACCAAAACAAAGTTCCCTTAAGCAAAGAAGGAATATGTGGGGATGGATGCTAACCTCCAAAGGAAGTTCTTGTTTATAGTGGTGAGAATCCACAGTCATCTTTTAGGTCAAGTAGAAATAAGAGAAAAACTTGGCTTATATATAAAAATGTTGTGATGTTTCTGGGTTGCTAACACATAGATTCTGATCTGTGTTCATGTGAACAGGAGGGATGACATCCTGCATCACTGAAGTCAGTGGCAAAATTCCCACAAATTAATTGAGTCAGGATTTCTCTTCAAAATCCTGGAACAAAATCCATTAAGTAAGTGGAAACACTCCCCAGAGGAAAGACTCTACATTTCTACGTGTTTTTCCCTCTGATCTTGTTTCTTTGTCTTTCTCAGCAATAGAATTATTCTTGGATTAAGAAGAAGTACTCATGGACTTCTTTGAAGGACAGGGACTTCTATAGCTTGCCAGCATGGGTTCCAAAAGCAAAGGCATTGATAATTTGTAAGAAGGCACAGGCTTGGGTATCTATATACTTCAGTCCATTTGCAAACTACTATCATCTGGAATCATTATTTTACCTTGATCATTCTCTTCTACAGCTGAATTTGAAAATTAAACTGATCCAATGTACTTTATTTTATCCTGTTATTGCTAAACACTGCTAATAACCACATAATTTAAACAAAATATTAATATTTTTAATTCAAAGAATTCTTTTGACTGTGGAAATGTTTCCTTTAATAAAAGGCTGATGAAAATTGAATAAGGAACAAGCTGGGGGAGATTTATGTGTTTAATTGAAGAAGAGAAGTATTTATAAAAAATTAGTGGAGTTTTCCTCTGCTGATCAGGAAGAAAGGGGCAGATTTTTAAGTAGTAAATCTGAGGTATGCATCCACCAAGGGGACTACAGAACAAGGTGGTGTAATAAATAATTACTGACAGAGGTTAGAAAGGTTACCAATGGTTTGTGTGACTTGAGAATTTGGATAACAAGATTTAGTTTTTACAGGATAAACTATGTATTATATGAGAAGAGGTAAGTATGTGGTAAGTAAGGATTGGAAGATAATGCAAAATCAATAAGATCAGCAAAAGGGTTACTTTAGATAAGATGTAGGGATCCTATCATGTAGAAAGAAAAGCTGTGGAGGTGTAATAGACCATGAAATAAAGACTGAAGGTGCCCCAAACCAGTAGGTTGTAGAGGAAAGAAGTAAATCTAAGGTTATGTCAGTGACTGAATTACAGTAAATATTATATTAGTACTAATGGACAATGACAGAAAGGTCATATCATATTATTCTGGTGAAAGACCTTTGGAAGGCTAGCAGGTATAACAGATGTCCTTAATTCAGAAAAATGTAAGAAATAAGTACCCTCTTTAGGGAATTAGATAGCTGCAATGGTAGGAAACATCATCCAAAACTAAGGTTTATGCAAGACTAGTAAGTAATCCAAGCTGGATGGAGGGTTTTCACTCTGAATTGAATTCAAACATAGAGGACCGGCTTTTGCTTCCATAAATTGATGAAGATGTGAGTAGACAAGCCAAAAATACAAAGATGTTGACAGAAAATTATCTGAAATCTAAGCATTTTAAAAGACTGGGTACTGGAATTATAAACACGAAAAGAGCCATAGTTTTAAGCTTTCCTTGTAGTAGCTGAAAAGTGTTTGAAACTGGCTCCCCACAGTGTTGCAGAATCATCTCAGGGGCCCAGGTGGAGACCTTGGCTGCTGGTGGACAAGGGCTCCACTGTCCTGGAGGCACCAGTGTGGAGCAGCCTGCACATCACCTGGCCTGGAGCTCCTCTGTGAGCTGCAGGCACTGCTGGGCTGCTTAGATCTGCCTCTGTGCTCTGCTCTCCCTCCAGTGACCTCTCAACCCATTTTGAGCTCTCAGCTCCCATAAAAGTTTCCTTTTTTTTTTTTTTTTTTTTTTTTAAATTCTTTATCACCTGTCAGCAGCGCTTTTCCCCTCTATATTCTCTCCCAGGCTGGCAGTTTGGTTTGGACTTGGCCAGTGCCTGGTCCTTGAGGAGGATGTCAGAATACCTCACCTGGTTTATGGGCAGCACTGCTTCCTGGGCCGGATGCCACACACCTCTTAGAGATAACCTTATTAAACTTACTGCCTTTGCTTCATTGTTTTGTAACTTGTTGCATATTATTTGTATTTTGTATAATGTATTCAGGGGAAATTTTGAATAATTTTTAGTAAAAATTTTCTGCTGTAAGATATCAATATTGACATTGATACAGTACTCCTCCTGGGGTGGGACGAATTGGCTCCTCTGGAGTTCCACCAGGGTTGTAACAAAACAGACAAGACTCAGCATTTCGCTGATCTGTCAAAAGAATAGGGAAAGTGTCTTCCCCTAAATTAGCAAAGAAATATGACCTAAAGAACACACTGTTTCCCTAGACCCTGAACAACCTTGGCCCTGTGGGTGATTAGGTCAGTGAACTTTTACAAACCAAGCTTATAGCTGGGCTAGTTTGTGAAGCTGGATGTTTACAAACACTCCAGTGCACTGAGGGGTGTATTAGGCACACAGTTGTTTTTAGTTTCCCTGTTCAGAGAATTATGGTTTTATAACAAATTGTTCAACAGCTTGTATAGCCTTTAGTTTAAGACTGGTTATATGCTTATATACTTCAAAAGTTAGGAGTCATCAGATATGGAGAATGGCCACAGAGCCACACTTCAATTTATGTATCAATTCTTTGTATATCTTACTAAAAACCATGGAAATTTTCTGCTGAAAGTGTTCAGACATGTCCGTGAATTTACTAGGAATCTTGTTTTAATTATGAATACTCAAATGTCTATGATTTTAATTCAGCTCCCAGACATAAACCTTTTCCCCAAGGCTGTGGGTGCAATGCCAGCTAGCATAGAGTGGTATTGCTTTCTTGATCGTGTGAGGCTATGCTGATATAAATTGGTTAAGAATTTAGCATATGAAGCACTAGACTTTGTTGTGCAACTTCAAAACTACTGTAAACAAACTAGGAACCAATACCATGGGAATGCTGATAGCTGCATGCTTGAGATTTTGGTGAGTACTTCTTGAAAAATAGTGTCAGGGAAGGGACTAGAAAGATTCCAATTAAGATAGTATTACAGAAAATCCCACAAAGTGAATACAGTGAAAGGGAAACCACAGTAAAAGTGGGAGTATGTGGCTGCAATTCAAGAAATAGGAAGAGAATCTCATTTAAAATGTTTTGGGTTTTTTTTATAATCATGAAGTCTTTGGGCGATTCAATCATGTCAAGAGCAGACATTCACTGTCTATCAAAAACAGCCTAAATTCAGTTTGTAGGTTAAACACAAAATGGCAGTGTAAGTGAGCCAGTAGGACATTTCATGTGTTGGAGAGAGGCAATAGAAGACCACCCACAAAATCTACAAGTGCAGTCCTTTCAAAAGAGTTTCAAGGCCGCCTTCTGTGGCTCTTACTTCTGAAATAATTAAAATTTGGAAGAGATGCAAATGATCAGTATCACTACATGTGCTATTTCGGAGAGAAGCATCTTGTGACAATTTATTTTCCTGGTCCTTTTCAGTGGTCCTTACTGTAGTCTTATTCTTGCATAGATTTTTCTTTTTCCCTATCATCTTGACTTCATGAATGTGGCCCTTCAAATCTGGCAAAGTCAAAGTTTCAGCTCTACCACAGTTATTTTGTAAGCGGCAGCAACACTTTTCCAGCTGGTAAAAATGTGTTGTATATTGCCTAAGGCTGAGAAAATAGCATCCTCTCACACTGTATCCTTTTTCTTTTATCCATGGTAAATCCATTTTCACCTTCCCAAGAGGATTTCTCCCTGCATCTCAGTGCAAGAGGTTGTGGTATTCCCTCTGCCTTCCTTCAATGTTTGTTATTGCTAGGACATGCCATTTTTGTTTCTGTGGAATATGATATTTAATAGTATTTAGTAAAAGCTGTTTAAAGAACCTAGTTATTTGTAGATTCTACACACAGAGTTTCTCCAAAATGTTCACCTGGAGTAAATTAACCACAGGAGGAAAATGGTTTGCAATGTAAAAGTAGCAACAGGCATTTTGTCATCATTGCTAACAAACAGAATTCTGTCTGGACAACCACTGGAATTTGAAATATGGGCCATCCCAGCTTCCTTTCCATACTTAATGCTATGAGAACTGTTGCATTTCAAATATAGTATCACCAGTAGTGCATGTTAGCAATGCTCCTATAAAATATCTTCTTTACTCTCTCATTAGAACTAGATCTGGTGAAGGAAACATCTGTAGAATTTCATGAACTGGTAAACTATTAAAACTTCATCTAAATAGGGGATAATGAAATACAAACAACTCCAAATAGAAGAGAACAGGAAATTCTTTTCCCAGATATTAAAAATGCATCTACCTCTTGCTAACATTAGGTTCTGCCAAAATAAAATTAATAAAAGTGTTTGAATTTGGGGCTGGGAGTAAAATATTGCTAGTCATAGACCAGTGGCTCAAAATGAAGCTGGCTGAAAGAGCTGGGAGCTGCTTAGATAAGGTACTTTGCTTCTTTCTTTGCCATCACTGATTTTATTGAATGAAGTCATCATATCACAGAATTCCTGCATCTGTTCCTTCATCTAGAGTGTTTTCCCAGTGCGATCCTCAGGGAAAGCCTGCTAACTGATACAGTTAGTGGCATTTATACATACATTTTCTGAATAATAGTTTACACTTTCTGAATAATAATTTGTATAAGATCAATGCCTGTGTAGGAAACTAGAGAAAAAGAAAAGGCATAACTGATGATTAAGACTCAAAACTAAAATAAAATTAATTCATTTTTTTTTTAAACAGAGCTGTGATTTTTTTTCCTCTGTGCAGCACAAACTTTCCCGTTGAATTCAACTGCCTATTATGTATAAAAGGATACTGCTGAATCCTGGAAGCTCAGTTTGGAACCATTCTGTGACAACACCACAATTTCCAGGCAGTGATTACTCAACAGTAATAGTTTCCCCGTGTTTCCAGCGGAATACTGTTAATGCTCAGGATCAAGAAATGCTTGACAGGGTTCTGTTAAGAAACAATGAAGAACATTTGTTTCATTTCATCTTATAATACTGCAAATCAACACATCCTTAAGGGCATCACAGATATTGCTGTATAGTGTCTGTGGATTTCATATCTGTAACTCAAGTCCCAAGTATCTGTCCATTCGAAAACCTTAAGAACAAATATATATCCAGCAATGAAAGTACACACATTTATATCCAGGTACCAGCCAGACTTCTCTCTGCGCTTTTGGTGCTAAATACACAAATCTTGTGAGAATTAAGACCTTGTTTCTCTGGGCCTCTCTGCTGCTTCTTGCATAATCTGCATTCAGAACACAGCATATTCCCTCAGACTATTTTATGTTCTGAATAGCTTTAGCTTACCTATTTATAAAAGTAGCTGGATCTTTACTACTCCCCTGGTTGGAGGCCACAGTAAGAGCTGACTCTTCATATTTGAAGGGCCCACTCAGCCCTAGGAACATCACCTAGCAATGTGATTTGTGTAGCATTACACATGGTTTGAAGTGAAAGCTGTGGATAAAGGCAAATCTCAAATCCTATGACAAACAGCAGAGTCTATTGCCCTTAACTGAGTAGATTGGTACTGACAATCCTGAGCAGTTATGAACAGAGCAGAGATGTTCACAGCTTTGCTGGCTGAATCAGAGAATGTAAAGCCCGTTGTATTTGTGAAAAGCCAGCAAAGAATAAAAAGGCCACAAGGAGTGAAAGTCATTTTTTTTTCAACTGGACTGTTTTTATGACATTTCGTGTAAAGTGACAAGCTCTGTCTCTGGGTAGCTAAAAGGAATAGCTTTTGACTCCTGGGAAACAAAGTTGACAGTCAGCCAAGCTGGCTGGCTGCACAGATAGCAGGGCCAATCGCAGAAACACAGAATGATGGAATGGTTTGGGCTGGAAGGGACATGAAATATCACCTACTTCCAACTCCTAGCCTTGGGCAGTGGTGCCACCCATTAGATCAGGTTGTTCAGGGGCCCAGCCAAACTGCCCTTGAACATTTCCATGAATGGACTATCCACAGCTTTTCTGGGCAACCCATTTCAGTGCCTCTCTACCCTCACAGTAAAGAATTCCTTCCTAATAACTAATATAAAAATCCCCTCCTTCATGTGGAAGCTATTCCCTCTTGTCCTGTTACTACACACCCTTGTCAAAAGTCCCTCTTCAGGTCTCTTGTAGGTCCCCTTTAGGTACTGAAAGGCTGCTATTAGGTTCCTCCAGAGCCTTCTTGTCTTCAGGCTGAGCCACCTCAACTTTCTCAACCTGTCCTTATAGCAGAGATGCTCCTGCCATCCCCTCCCTGTCCCTGACATGTTTGGCTTCAAGGCTGTCTTGCTGCAATGAAAAGTTTTTGACAGTGGAACTGGGCTACCAGCACAGCAGCCTTTCTGATGCCCGGGGGGAACCAGGTGTGCATGACAAACTGGAGACACAGCTCATGTTTCATAGTAGTCCTAGCTCCATATGAGTAGAAAATCTGGTAATCCCCACAAGCCAGCAAAATCGTCCTGGATCAGCTTGCTGCTTTATAAGAAACGAAGAAAATGGGTGAAAATAACACCAAACTTGCATGTGGCCTGAGATCTGAAATTGTATTTCCTAACTCAGACCTTAGAACAAATAATCCCATTGTTTTTGTTCTTTTTTATTGAATGAGTTTTTCCCACTATGCTAACATGATTTAATTTTATTTTACTTGGCAGTAAGTAGACAGTCCTTAATATGTTAATGTTATTAATAATATTTGGCACACAGCTAATTCCTTCCATTGGACTCTCATAGCCCTTGGTGAATGAAAGCCTAAAATATTTCCCTGTAAAGGCAGGCTTTAGCTTGCACAGAAATGCTCTGTGGGTTCTGGGAACATAACTCTTATCACCGATTCCCATAACTTACAGCTAGACTGCAAATAGGATTAAATGCTCAAGCAAAAGAGAAGAAGTACGAATGCCCTTTGTGTCTCTGTCTGCACAATGGTCACTGTATGGTGGGTAATGTTTTACTGCTTTTTTGGGACTTTAGTAAATCAATATCCCTCATTTGGCATGAGAAGAAAGAGGCAGAAAAGAGGTGAGAAACGTGTAAACCAGCATACAATACTATTTCTGGCCTGAACATCTGATTCTAACTCTGAAACCACGGCCCTCTCAATTTATATCCCTGCTATGCATTTAATAATATATATATTATGCATAGTATATAAATAAAGTACCAAATATATATAATGAAATCTAATAATAAAACCCAAATACTATTTTAGTCCTCCTAACTAGGCCAGGAGGACACACAGGCACATGGATAAATTACCACATGCCACCTGATCCACACCGACTCTGAGCACATCTCTTGGCCATGGTGACTCTGAGATCCTGTAGCTCAGTTCTGGAAGTGAACAAACCTGGGTCAAGTTGTATCTTTGGGTTTTCAAAAGCTGCACCCAGGTCACTGAGGCAAGTTGCTTCATGAACTGAGCTTCAGGAACATAAGACTAATGTTGCTCCTGGTAGTCTGAGAAAAATGTAACATGATTTTTTATTATAAGACTAATTTTAATGAAACCTGTAATTGTATCTCACATTTTTACCAAATAAACTTACTCCAAAGAAGAGTTAGAATGAATCTTTTTATCTGTGTAGATAGCTGCCCATTCACTGCATTAAAGCCTTCCTAGGTTTGACACTATCAAAACTGGGACAGAGCCATAAGCACATCTACATCCATACTTTGTATAGCAGCCTCATGGCTATAACCATGTCTCTTTCATAACTTGTTTAAAATCAGACAGTTGTCTCAATCTATTTCTGAAGGTACAAGTGTCTACCCTGAGTAAATAAATAGCTGTGTAATTACAACTGACAGATGCATTTTGCATTGCTGTCGTCACGGCGTTTCCTCTCCAGGGCTTTGGTACAGGAGTTTTTGAGCCAGACAAACTTTTGATCACACCCTCTGCAAATAGGTCAACACATGCACAGAACGGCTGTGTGTGGATGTGGCTCAGGAATTAAATTTAGTCTCTGCATTTACCCAGTGTCTTGACAATAGCTTAATTTTTCTAGGAATCAATCTGGTTAATTAATGTATAATTTAGAAAGAAGACTAGAGAGATTCATATGACAAGGTGGCTTTAAGATAGATATTGTTTATACCTAGAGTCTAAATAAAATTGCATGGTTTTTAATGAAGACATAAAAAGGCATGACTATTTTAGACACCTGTTCTAGGAACTGGAGGAGGTTTCAATCCTTTTCATATAAGCACCTTTATTTTATGTTGCATCTCCAAAACAGCATCTTTAGCCAGAACATCCTCTGTGTGAGGTCCTCAGACTCCTACCTCTCTGAACTTGACAAATGGCTGCAGTGAAGTGGCATTTTAGCATGCATATAACCTATCATCTTGCTTATATCTTGTCAGTTTTGAATGAAAAAGAGTATCACAAATCTTCAGAATTCATCACAAGTCAGTAATAAGGCAGAGACCTCTTTAGGTTTAGGTGTCTTGTCTTTGATGTGGGTATTGCAGCCCTGTATGTCTTGATCTGCAGTGGGTACAACTCAGTCAGCTGAGCTGACAAAATTCAGGCTGTGATTCACATCCATCAAATATTGAAAACTAATTTAGTTGTCTCAGTTTGAAAAGACAGGTATCTGCTAGAGAGAGGTGGGGCCCCTCTAGGAATGGGGAATTCCAATCCCTTCCCTCCTTGTTATTATAATTTGGAAGATTAAAAAAAAAAAAACTTTTCAGTCAGAGCTATGGGGAAAGGAATAACAGTCCTTTACTAGTAAATATAACAGGACAGACAAACGACAATAGCAATTATGATAATAATAAAACAGAGCCAAGAACCCCGAGGGGCTTTGTCTCACAAGTCCGGGCAGTCTGATCTCTCGGCACCCCGAGAGCAGTAAACCGAAATGGTGGAAACTCCGGGCTGATGGCTGGAAACGGTGGGGTGTCCCCAGCAGGCAGGGGGGATCCCGGCAGGCAGAGTGAGCAGTGCTGGAGAAGCCGCAGTGGCTGGACCTGGGCTGACCCAAAATCCAGCAGGGCAGGCAAAAAACTCCGAATTCCTGGGAACTCCAACAGATGATAGAATTCTCAGGACCGAACCCCTCCGTTAACCGTGGAATTCACGCAGCTACCAGTCGCCCGACTGTCCTCCCCAGAAAACAGAGAGCTGAAAAGAACCCCCACCCTCAGCTCCCGCTAAACTAAGTGATCCACGTCTTTCGTACGGGTTAAGCACGCTTTAACTATCAGTATTTAGTCTCCTAGCAAGTTATGGGGAGGAAAAATTCCACAGGAAAACTTAACCCCCAACAATAGGATAAGATGAATTGCTCCAAAACCACCACTGACTTCACTGTCTGGCTCTGCACTGACAGCAGTGTAGAGTAGGGTGACCTGTACATACACAGGTGTCTGGATATAGTCAGAAGAATCCTACAACTAGAAGCCAGTAGACTTAATTTTGAGGTAATTCTTGAATTATTGTCAGACACCAGTATTACTGCTCTAAATTATTCATTGTGAAAATACAGAAATCAGGCTTTTAAGATTTCTAAGGTTTCTAAAGTTTCTATGTATATACTTGCTTAAGTCTCTTCAAACTCGTTGAAGTAAATGCTTTTCAGACTTATGGTTTACTGGAAATGTAAAATTATTTGCTGTTACAAATATTACCCCACCATAAAAACCAAACTGGAAAAACCCATTAAAAAGCAAACCAAAAAACCCTCAGCAAAGCCCCCTTAAAACAACCTCCCCCTCCACTCCCAACCAAACAAAACTGAACAACATTCCCTAAACCAACAAAAAAAGAACTGGTAATTTGCCTATAGTTCTGTCCTGTCCCTTTAGGGTTTGATCCATGACATTCAGAGTCACAGAGACTGCATTACACTAATCAATGATGAAACATGGCTGACTGAGGATTGCAGTTTCTAATTTTCTGAGCTTGTGTTTGATATTTCATCCAAGGCTTCTCTGTGTGGTCTATTTATTCATAAAGCATAAGGAGAGTTTGTGGGGAAACATCTCAAAGTGGAAAAAGGATATTTAAAAAATAAGAGTACATGATGATGTCTGAAAATATTTCTTTTCCCTTATGATCAGTATTTTCTTGTTTATCTTAGAGACCAATCTCTCAAAGAACTCTCTGTGCCTGTGTCACTGGAGTATGTGGGGACCAGGACAGTCACCTGTCTTTGTTCCAGCAAGACCCTGCCTTGATGGAAACCCCAAAAACAATGCTGAGCTTGTTTTTTTCTATTTAGTTTTTATTTCAGAGATAAGAGATCGCTTTCTTTGCTCATATAAAGTGATGTACCTGAAGAGACTTAAAGGCAATGAAGAAAATACAAAGTCAAAGAAAAATGCTGTATCATTCATTTGTTAGAGAAGACACAGTCAAGGGCTTGCTGTTGTTTCTATGAGATGGTTATAAAATGCAGCCAGTGCCTCAGTATTTTATAAGGCTTTTCATTACTTTTCATTGACCCCAGTTTTCATAGAGTTCTGACAGCCATTTGACACAAATGCTTGTTATTATCATGTAATTTTTATGTGAACTCTTTTCTTTTTATTTGAAATTAGAAGTGCGGTTTTTTGGCACAGATAATCTTTGAAACCACATTATTAAAATGACAGTAAAATTTCTATGATGGGATATATTACTGTTCAATAACTATATTGATGTCACAGTTCAGGAGAATCACATATACACATCCTCAACAATCAAATACCTGTAAGACAACACTCCCAAGTGCACAGTGGTCTTCATTAGTAATGACCATGCTTTACACAGGAATGATGAGACACTGCAGCACTTCCCCATTATTAGAGAAGAAAATAATACCATAATTCACTGGAAACAATGCAAAAACAATGGCTTTGATTTGTTAATTCTATTCTGTAACTTGTTCTGATGAGTACAATGAGGTAGCCAGCTGTTGCTAATAAGGCTGCAATGTTTAATGTCCAAAGATAGAGGAGATATGTTAATGTGTGCTGTCATTGTGGTTCACCTTATCTGATGATTTTGACATTGTCTGGAAAAAGAAGAAGAGGTAATTTACTTTCCTGAACTGGTAAGGATTATGTGTATGTAGTACAGAGGCTGAATGTCACCACCGTTTCTTCATGGGCTTATCTTGGGTCTGATCCAATATGTATTGAAATTTGCAGATTTTTAAAAAATGTTTTAATGGGAACTGGATGAGGCTTCTTGTTTAGGGAAAAATCAGGCAGCTTATTTAAATCTTACAGAACTACTCTTGTAAGATGAGTATTGAAAGACGAGAAATGGGTTTCTGGTGTCTATACTGGTGCCTAAATAGAAGAATCCAGAAAATTCATTCTTATATTTGTGTAAGGCAATAGTTAGGCAAGGGTTAGGAAACTTCTCAATTCATATCATAGCTTCACAATAGTTTTTATGGAATAGGAGGTGAATGGCTTGCTCAACTAAAGCATTTTAAATATATTATTAAATTTTAGGTACATTAATGGTTTTACTGACATCAATGAAGCATGTCTTCAGTTTCAGTAGAAGGAAAGAAAGAGAAATATACAGTCTTTGGGCCAAATATAGTAACTATTTAATTGCTTGTTCCTGGTGGCCACTGATTGTCTTAATACCATCGCTGCATAATTGTATTGTGTGTGCTTGTGTATAACCTGTCAGTGGTGGAAGGAAGATTTTAATGCTCCTTGTCAGTGAGACAGAATCTCCCCAGATGATGTGTCAGCAGAGTTTCTTTGAAAACATATATGGCAAGTAGATTTCTACACGGGGGATGTTCTTTCTGCATTGAAAGACTGACCTAATCATTATGTACATAAGAGGCTAAAAGCAATTATCAAAATGGTGATACATGAAAGGACAAAACACAAGGTCTATGCCTTGTCCCCCATTCAAATCACACAAAGTGCTCTGGAACTGCCAGAAAAACCCATGCTGAGAGCTGTATATTATTGCCTGAGTGTGACTGAATAAAGTGACATCGTTAGAAAGTCTATAAACCGGCTGAGCTGCATTTTTTGTCACTAGATGGCAGAAAAAGATGTGTTATCTTGTATGATTAAACTAGTATTTTAACATATGAACAGGATGAAGTAAAACTTTTTTTTGTAGTAGACTAGAAACAATGTAAGACCCTCTCAATAAGCTCTGACTTCCCGTTGCTGTATTAAAAATATACATCCTAACATCATGTTGGTAACTTGGGATTATGGTGCCCATTTCTAAACATGCTTCCCAGATATGATCATTAATGTTAAACCAAAACAATGTAGATCCTTTAATGTAAAAAGTGGCAGAGAATTGAGGAAGCAATTTAATTACTAAGTGTGGGAAAGCCCATTGCTTGTATTTACTTTGTTGGTTAATATTGACACCGAGTAACTGAAGGACCAGCAGCTCTCTCCTTGCACATTCAGACACCCTGCTGAGTTCAATGGGAACATGAAGTGAGGAAGATTGTATCTCTATCCAAAGCATCCTCAAGTCAAGGGGAAGATTCCCATCTACTTCTTCAGGGCTGGGATTAGCCATAGTGAGGAGCCATCCTTTGAATAATAAG
This sequence comes from Hirundo rustica, assembly GCF_015227805.2. NCBI lineage: Eukaryota > Metazoa > Chordata > Aves > Passeriformes > Hirundinidae > Hirundo > Hirundo rustica. The sequence continues at coordinate 11,921,348 of NC_053450.1, forward strand.
CATTCAGCATTGAGTAGCCAGCACAGGGTGTTGGGGGTCTGCAAGGAACTAAACAAATAAATGACACACATTCCATTTCTTATTTGCCCCAGAGTTACACACACGTGCAGTACTAGGAAAAGATCAGAGCGTTTCCCTGGGAGGCCAGCCACACAGATTGAGAAAGCCACACTAGATAATCTCTGCTTGCCCTTTCCATCAAAAGAGCTCAGCTGTAAAAGCTTCTTCACATGTGCAATAAATGAAACAACTGTGGCGACAGGCTTTATTTTGTGCCCATCACTGGATTCCTGTATGATCCTCCACATCACCCTGAGCCAAGGTCAGCTCCCAGCAGACTGTCTGATACAGTAAAGCTCATCCTGACTGGCACACACAGACCAGCACGAGGCATTGTGTGCTATGTGCCTGCTTCACTTGTCCGAAGAGATGTATTTTCCACATATTCCTAGAAGACTGCTGTAGGACCAACGGTTCATGGACGCATTCTTACTCCAGGGACTGTCCCATTGGTCTGTCCCATTTGGCTTTGGTTGCAAGTATCATTCAGATAATTTTGTTAGTTCAGTTCCTAACAGGCTTTCAGTCACGTTCAAAGCTCCTAGCAGGATATCCAGATTTGGTAGATGGCCGGTTGTGTGGGTCAGGGAGCTGCAGAGAAAAAGGAAAGTGACATCCCATGAAACTTCAGGTGCAACAAAAATACAGGAAGTTTTCACTGTACTGTCTGATAAATGGCTGATCCTAATTAGATTCACAATGAGGACAAGAATATAATGCACCTAGCTTTTTTTTTTTTTTTTTTTTTTTTTTTTTTTTTTTTTTTTAAACCTTTTATATTGAAAGAAATATGCTTGTAATAACTGAGGAAGCTCATTATGTCAGTCAGCATATGCTATGACTATTTTTTTCTTTTACTGTGGTAATTGTGACATTTGGGGTTAGGTTAGTACAAAACAAAACAAAAAGCTTGCTTATAATCTTTGACTAAGATAAGGGTGAAATTAGTACTTCAGGGAATGTGATGAGCCTCCAGATGTGGAGCCCTACAAAAAGTGCCTCTTTGTAATGTCAAGCAATCCTAATGCCAAAATACATGTCCCTTTATTTTAGTGCAGTGTTTTATAAAGGTCTTAAAAATATTGTATATAATTCACTGAAAGAAAGCACCAAAAATAGGTAATGAAGGGAAGACAAATCAATTTTTTAACTGGAATTTAGCATTTCTGGTCTCCAGTTACAATAAGCACAGTCTTGTTTTCATACTAAAACTTTATTGCCAATTACATTTCTGCCATCTGGTTCAGCAGCTGCAATAATCAAGCAAATGAAACATAAAACAGACAGTTCCCAGGGCTAGATGTGGAAGGGCACAAGAGAAGTTCATGGATGGAAGTGAAGTTGTGGTTGCTGCTGGGAATCAGTTTCTGGAAACCCGCAGTGTCATTAGGCTGGGATGTCGTAGGTGTCTTAGAACTGGTATTATAGCATCTCACTGGAAAAAGACATGAATTTCATTTATTATAATTTCTGTGGTGCTTAAACCAGGCAAATACTAGTACAGAGAAAAATCAAAGTCTTACTACTTTTTGTGTCCATTGTGTCCTTAGACACTCAAACAGTTAAAAATTGACTGAGTTCTATCCTTTACAGGTCTCCTCTGTAGAGGTGTTTTGGGAGTGTGGTTAGAAATAAAATTCTGGTGCAAATAACCTGATGTGTTGCCCACAAATTAATGCTGATGTAGTTTTATAAACATGAAGAAAGATTTGGTGGAGATGCTTTAGTCTGCCATGGAAAAGGGAAGAAAAAGGGTTAATTTAACAGGGTGGCTCCACTGTTCTTTAGAAACTGAGGAGGATCCAACTGGAAGTACTGGATGCTGGCATGGTTCTGTGAAGCAAACAGAAGCTGAAACTCATGTGGTGCATCCACAGCCCACGCTGCCTGTTGTCTCCATTCATGAGTTTCTTTGCTCTCTCCCAGTGTCGATTCATTTTGGAAATGACAGTCACAAACCACTTAAGTACCTTCTCCAAACTGCAAGGACACCTTTTGGAGCTTTTCCAAGCAGAATGGGACATACCTTACAAATCATAGGTTTAAGGAAAACCCCTAGTTCTCCTCCAAGCCAGATCCTTCTTTTTTGTTCTGCCATTGTCCTAAGCAGAGAGCAGTCACAGTGTGTGAAAAACTGGCAGCATTGAGCTCTTTGAAGCATCCCTAGAGTTAAACATAGATTGGAGAGGTGACGCTGCTCAGCTGATCATATTGATGAACATCACACTTAGGAAATTTGCCATTGTGGAAAATGAGAAATAGTTCGCTGCCCTCCCCAGTTTAGTGAGCTGTGGTAACTGTATGGTCTTCCAGGCAGCGATTGGAAAGCACTAATCCCTGGATCACTGGTAAAGATAAATTTTTGACCTGACCTATCATTTCAGTGAGGGCAGAGATACATTACTGAGATGAAGATATAAAGCCTTTTTAATATTTGCTGAAGGTCTGTTAAGATGGAGTTGTAATAAAAAGCAGTAGTGAAAAATACTGCCTTGTTTCTTGATTCAAGTGTTATTCTGATCTGCTCTCTCAGAGTATTTGAAGCTGAAGTACAGCTTTCTCCTCTGAAACTGCGGGAGAGCAAATGCAGCTTTACTGCACTCAACACAGATGTTAATAATTAGTTCATACTTATTGGCATTAATTGCTGTAGTAGATGCAAGGACAGGGTACATTATATGCTTTATGGGATTCTGTTTAAAGATTTTGCAACCCTTTTAGTCATACTCAAGCTACTCTGTCCAAAGGCCTGGAATCCCTGGTGGAAGACAAGTTCTCCTCTGTCAGTGTTCAGAAGCATGTTAGAGGACAATGCACACTATGCCTCTTCAACCAGTTAAAAATGACTTTTACTCAGACTGTTATATTTGATAGAAATCATGTGATTTTACTCTTGCTTGTTAGAAAGGCATGCAGGTAAAAGAGTACTGTGCTTTCTTGTGGGCTGTCTATTACGCTTCTGATTGTCATGCTGGCAGTTGAAAGAGATGTCTTGTCTAAACTATTTATTGATTTATAAAGCAGGAGGAAATTTCACCACTAATTGCTCCAGAGGGTGTAGAAATAATAGGAAGGTCAGACTATAGTCACAACAGTAATTTAGATAAATAACTTTTGTTTTAAAACAAACTCAAATTACTGAAAGACAAACTCAGAGTCAGACAAAAGAAATAATAACTTTTGCAGACATTTTATGAAAGGACTGGCTTGTGTCAGGCTTCATAAGGGTTGAACCTTGACAGTGTTTGTAGTGAGACTTCCTAAGAAACATATACATGACCAAGAGCATTGCAACTGATTTAGAAAATTATGTTTTCCTCACTGAATCCTAGTGCATCCCCAGCTCAAGCCTGGTAGGCTGTGAGGAGGGCATCTGCTTAGTGAGGAAACCAGAGTACTCCTGCATGTTTAAAGCTCTGCAGTCCCTTTGTCATAGTCCCATCTTCTTTCTAGGCCACATACTATCACAAGCAGTTTACTGACTCCCTCTTTTTGCCTCCAGATTTTTTACTTTCAAGCTTCTGTCCCATCTCTCATTGTGTACAATCTCTTTTCCTGAGAAGTCATGGAAAGATAATTTTATTTTCAAATACAGATGTTCTCTGCTTTTTTGTGTTTGGTTTTGTTTTTGTTTGGTTTCCCCTGGTGGGATATTTCCAAATAATGACATAGCTGATTATTTTCCATGTTTCTAATTATTTTTCACATATGGTCATTATAAAAATGCAGATATGAGTTAACTGTTGGTGGCTCTCACACTGCCTGATGCTGCCCATGGTTTCTTCACCCTCTCCAAACTCTTGTATCTGATTTTAGGATAAATCTGTTAACACTTTAATGTAGGCTCTAACTTTTACTTCTTTATTTGTGCTTGCAATAGGGCAGGAAGTTTTCCCATCCTTGAACCAGGTATCAGAAGAAATTCACTAACCCAATTAACTGAATGCAAACCCACAAGAATGAAAATATTCTATACAAGCAACAGGATATAAATGGCCCATGCATCTACTTAAATATGGAATGGAGAGAAGTTCTTACAATTTGAGCAGATAGACTCTGGAAGAGCTTTCACCTCAGGAAATGAGTTAAAAAAAGGACGATGTATCTTTTTACAACAGTGGTTCTGATGCTTGCAATGAAAGTGTCTGACCTCAGCAGTCTCTTACAGACGTACGTTCCTACTCCTTGACTTGCACATATCTTTAGAGACCTATATATATACACACACACACACACACACATATATATATATAAAATATTCTTTCCCCTGCTTGCAGTCAGGGGATGTGTCTGAAGGCAGATCTGAGCTCCTGCACTCATGTGAGAGTTGTGTACCTGGAGCTGAACATGAGGTAGCAAGCCTGAGAGGCAGGATTTACTGCCCAGAGAATAGAGTCCATAGGAAGTCAGCTATAAAGCTTCTAGGCTGGGTTTGGTTTCCATCTGACCAACTTGGATCACAGGCGGGGTAGCTCATGTCTGCCTGTCTTCACCCATTCCCACTCTTAAATTGCAAATCACACACAACATCCCTTTCTGCTGTGCTGCCAACGGGGCACTTGCTTTTATGAATAGTGGTATACAACAGGTCCAATCTCTCTTTTCCATCAGTTCATGTTACAGTTCTTGGCCACCAACCAGATCTTGCTCTATTGTCTCACTGAGGCCCTGTGTATAAACAGACTGCATATGGAGAGGGACTCGCTGCAAGACTCTATTTTTTGCCTATTGGAAACCATCAAAGCAAAATTTCTCATAAGCTTACTTCTGTTCAAAAGAACAAATTTCTCTTAATGATTTTCAGCTTTTGATCAACTTATGAGGCACTTTTCAAATTAACCCTGTATGGTAGGCATTCAGAGCAGATCTTTTGCTCTCTGGTGTGTTTTCTGAGCACAGCTGACATGGGACAGTCAGGAATCATAGATGGACAGCACTGAGACATTCCAGATGTTTTGGAATAACTTTCTCCTGAGAAATGAAGAAGCAACATAAATTCACAGCTTAGCAGAGGATCATTAGAATGAGATCTACATGTATTGGATATCTTATGAACTCTTCATGTGGAAGAGCAGAAGAAGGTAATACAGCACAGATTTATTTCCAGTTCTTCAATAGTTCTGAAAAAGACCATTAAGCCTTCTCAATACCTTTGTTTAATTAACTCACTTTTCTTTTGCCTGGCAGGTAAATAACTTCAAATAGAAGATTGTCTTAGGACAAACTGTAATGATTAATGTCTTCTTTCTGTAGAAGAAAAAGTTTACTAAACCAATGAAGTAGAGAAAGTCTAAACCACAAAGGCATCATAATGAAATATTTATCTCAATCGAAAGCATTTGCTCTCAATCTGCTTTGGCCAGTAAGGAAAACTTATCTTTCATTCTCTTGTGAAAGATCAATGCAGGCTGTCTGAAATAAAAGAAAAAAAGAACCCCTATGAACCTGGAATGAATGCAGCACAAGGAAACCACTGACTTAATAGTCTCACCAGGGTCTGCCTTTGCTCTACAGCATCTGATATTCCTATGTGGGCTGTTCTGCAGACAGTGATTTTCTACAAAATCTCTGCATAATAACACATGGCATTTCTTCTTTGGTTTCACCTGTTTGCCAACTTGTTGATGGTCATCTGGAGATGACTTTGGTTTCACCAGTGTCATGTACCTTGGCTGAAATGGAAAACACCATGTGTAAGATGTGTAAGGACCAAGTCAGAAAGAAGTCCTCCACGCTTGCATTTAGGAATGGATCCATGCCTCTTGATATCCCCACTTGAAGTCCTGGGGGTATGTCCTAATTTCCTTTGCAGGAATTACTGCACTGCAAACAGGAGGCAAAATTGTGTCATAGTTCTAATAGCTTACACATGCTGGACTCCTTCACACATACAGAGCCTCTTTTTGAGCCTCATGTAGGGAAATGTGAGAAGCCAAGGGCTGACAAAAGCCCCAGATCTACGAGGCATAAACTAGTTGCATTTGTACTTCCTCTGAAATCTCTTAACTGTCTCTTAACTCATTTAAATGAGACTTCAGAGAGATATCACTGAGATGTGTGGTTAGCCAGGTTTATTTTCAAGTCTATTTTTAACACTATATCAACATCTAATGTAACTTTTCCTAGATGTGTAATATTTTAGTTCAGAAATATCTATAATACCGTCCTCTTATACTGCTGTTTTCTTTGAACTATTTTGTATTCATTACTAATTTATAAAGGTCTCATTCTCTCTGTGCAAGTATCTAGAAAAGAGGATTACTCTTCATCATTACAGGCACAACCCATGACAAAATAGCCACAAGCATTTTGAAGAGTATCAGAGTATTTAGTACCAGCAATCATATTGCACAATTTTAGGGAGAGAATACAAAGGACTCAGATGGACTCTCTGGAATTGCAAAGACTCAAACCAGCCAATGAAGAGGAAAATGAATTCCTCCTTATTAAGCAGAGTCATATGAACATAACAATTTCCAAGAAACAGAACTTGTAACTGAGGAAGCTAAAATGCTCAAATTATATTGGATAGAATAGGAATTTATTCCATGTTATTCCAGAAAATTAAGAGTGATTTTGATTTTTGTAAGGGGAAAACAAAATTATAGTCATTGTACTTCAAAGAAGAACATGGCAACCTGGTAGTCATTAACATCAGTATTTATGGGTTAAACTTACTTATTCAGTTATAGATCATTATATTTTTTCCCCATATGGTGTCTAAGCTAATATAATGCTTGAGAGTCAACAATGACATGGTAGGAAGAGGTTTAGATTAGACAAAGAATTGGATATTATCCAGCTCTGAAAGTATATGATCAATAAGCTAACTGATGAATGAAGCTTATGAACGCTACAAATGGTAATGAGTATTTATACGTAGTGCTTCATAAATGCTGTAAGATGCAATCAGCTTTACTGCAGAGTTGGTCTTATTATGTAATGCCACTGCATTAAACGTTTCTTACAGGTATTGTCGCATTTACCTGTGAGCATGCATTGATCATTACTAAAGTGGCGGCATAGCACAGTGTGGCTAGTCTCTCTCTCGGAGCCCTGGCTAGCTCAAGAGACAAACCACAGCTGGAACGATTTTTCCTCAGGACCCCAAAAACCCAGGAGTGGCTATAAACCTTTTCCTTTAGAGAGAGCAGGTATCCATCGATGGCAAAGGAAGGTCTGCACTTGATCTGGGGGGAAATCAGGGCTTTATTCAGTCTTTCTTCTGTGGTCCTGCCCCAAACCAAGAGAGCCCTCCATGTGTTCTTCTGTCTTATATCTAGGGAAGGGGCTAAAGCTGGGGACAAGCCACTACCCAATCAGGGATAAGGTGGGAGTGGAACAGAGTTGGATTACATTCCAGTGTGGGAGAATGGGCAGGGAAAAGGGTCAGGGACAAACTTTGGGATAGTACATTTTCCAGGGGAACAGGGGGGTACAGAAGAAACCATTACAGAACCCAATATAAAAATGAAATACAATATGAAACCAATAATACACAGCAACAGCACAGGAAGCTCCAGAATACTCATTGTGAAGAAGAGTTTGTGGGAGAGAAAATGTGAATTGTGGTACTGCCACAAAACCCCCCCACATTTTGAAGTGAAAAGCATATGATATGCTCACAATAAGCCTGCAAATGAAAGAGATAATTGTCTCTCTCAGAATATGAGGGTGAAATTCTCAGTGCAGTTCTCAGTGAACTAGATCTTATCTAGAAAATATAATCTCTTTGTTTTTCTTAATCACTCTGTGTTTCCAGTGCAGTCAGAACATCAAACATCTGAGCAAATAGTACCATTTGTCTGTTGATTATCCGTCTTCAGTGTTCTTGGGTTCAGCAGACCTCAGGTTGCAACATTCACCTTTGCCTTTGTGACCCAGTACAGCACTTCAGATGTCCTAAAAGAAAAGAGGTGTGTGCTTGTCCAGAGTTTGAACACATCCAAGTTAGAAGTCCAGCAGTGCCATACCTTACTCTGCACAGGAGCAAGCTGATGATTGGAGCACAGTGACACTTACAGGCAGTGAATGCACTGCATGTAAACAGAGAAAGGAAAGTTAAATTTGTAGTGCCTCCCCATACCCCACCCCCTGGCCTTTGCCTCTCTGCTCTTTACAGAAGAAATAGCTCTTTCATAGATGTTGTACAATTTTCTCATCTGGGAAACATTAGAAATTAATTTTCCCTCAGCAAATCTGAAGTCTGAGAAGCTCTGGAGATGAAACCAGTCAAGAGTTGATGAAGACTCCAGAGTCAATACTGTAATTCCTCTGATACCTAGCTGATTAAACGACCCACTTTTCATCTTATCTTACTAACTCTGAAGTGCCATAAAAGCAAAAAGCTGATTTCCAAACTCACTGTAGATCTGTGTGACTTTCTTGTGCTGAATGAGAAACCAACTCAAAATTCAATCAATATCCAGTCATTATCCTAAGGGTTAGGTGCTGTTATACCAGATCACAACCACTGAAAGACCAGATTTTATTTCCTTCTGAAGTTTTTAGTTGCTGCTGAAACATGTTTAGATCAAGTTAGGACTGACATGGCACATCACTAAGCTTTTTTTTTTTTTTTTTTTTTTTTTTTTTTTTTTAAATTCTCAACACACTTCCTGTTATTCTTATCCATAAGATTTTATTTTCATTTTAAATCAAGACAGAGATATATTAAGATGAGGTAATATCTTCCAGAAGAAAGGTTAGATAGATGTTAGAAGATCCGATTAAAGCCTAGGGCAGCCACAGTTACTTTGTCCCATGAACCTCTATGAAAGCTATCAACTACTTTGTTTTCATAAGGGCTAAACTCTGTGGTAGCTAATTCAAGTCAAAAATTTATCTTTTTTCCTAAGGAAGATACAACCTTAACATCTCTGACTTACTGTTGATTTGTAGCTCCCTTGCAATCCAAGAGTCTGTTGCTCGCCTGCGTACAGGGGATCACCATTAATATAGTGCTCACTGAGGATTAGGGAAAAAGTTTTAAACTGTGCACACTTCAAGTAACTTGTTTTTTCTGTGTTATTGTTTGAAGCAACAGTTTGGATCTGAGCATAGCTGAATTCTTGGCTTTTGTTTTAGTCCCTTTGTGCCTGCAGTTTTTCTGTTTGCATCTCAGTGGTAGATTTACAGAACAGACAGAGAAAAATTTCACATTAAATAGAGATTTTGGCAAGAGTGAAGGAATCACGATCAATGGACTACTGAATTTATATTTTTAATCACTGGACCGTAGACAATCCAAACCCTTTAGCAATCTGTCTTCCTTATCACATGTTTTGGGGTTTTTAAATGTTTAATGTCCTGCAAAGCCAACGTTTGCTACACTGAAAGAGAGATGTATAATACACCGAAAAGAAATGGATTTTTTAATGCAAGTCTTAAAGTCAAGTAATTATGATGAATTGTAGCAAAGACGTCTTTGACCAGTTCCCAGGACAGAAAGGGTGGAAATTGGTATCTAGCCTTCCCCAAAATACAGTAGCAAAAATGCCTTCAAGAAAGAAAGTGAGCATAAATCTTAGCTATAATTTAAATCTCAGTTTAGCCCAAACTCAACAGTTTAAGAGAGATTAAGTAAGTCACTGGCAGTTTACTGCAGTGGGTGGAGGTAGAAAGGTGCCACAACTTTCTGGGAGCGTCCCCAAGTAGAGAGGCGCCAGGAGTCACAGGCACACTAGCACAGTCACTCAACACTCACACCAGATAGCTTTAATAAGTCCCTCGGTGCTAAGAAAGGGAAGGGTTTTCACATAGAGGTTTTATTCCACCTCCACCTGAAGGGATCCAAGGCAGAAGGCAAGGGCATGAGCAAGGGACCAGGGTTTATATATGGGGTGGAGTTGGGAACAGGAGCCAGGGGATGAGGGAGAAAGCGGTGCAGAGGTGGGGCAATGTGCAAGGAGAACGAATGGAGGAACAGGGGCGGAACATGGGCAGAGGATTGCACCAAATCAGGGCCAATGGGGGCTCGGGGAAGAGAGAACATTGGAGGGGAAGGACAGGTAAGGGGAAAGGGGCGGGGAGGTCAATGGGCCAACCAGGAGAGCAGAACTGGGGGACATTTGAATAGCAACCAAAGAACTCTGGGGGGAGGCGACAGCTTCTTCTCCTAAAATGAAGGGACTTGTCCCGATTAAGGGACATCCCTCCAAGGCAGCTTCAGGTGCTCTGGTTTAGGAGGTGCACTGGCCTTCACAGCAGTTAGCTATCCCTTTGCCAGGCATGAACATCATGTCCTGCCAGGAGCAAGGTGAACATGTAACATTTATTTTTCATTACTTAGCAAATCTTAGAGTTTTTTGACTGTACTTTTACATTGGAAATAGCCAGAAACCTGGCGACCCAATAATTCTAATAACAGGTGAAGCTGGTGTCAGTCAGAGGTCATGGGGTCTGTATCAGAGGTCTTCTACTCTTGGAGCATTTAGGAAACAAACCATTCAGTATAGTGTATTATTATAATTTATCAGGTTTTCTAATTTTTCTGTTTCTCTACAGTGGCATTTTGCAACTCAATTACAGCTCAGTTGTTAGAGTCACCAATAGAACATTACCTCATGTTTGTATATCCAGGGAAAAACTGTTCTCCAGGATTAGAAGGAAGGAGAGATGCTTGTGTGACCTTTCAACTTCTTCATTATTTTTAAGCAGAGAAGTTAAATAAGTGGATTTACTAAAAGAATTCCTCACCCCTAAAAGAAGTGTGAGGCTGGGAACATGAGTCAACGGTGTTTGGCTGTTTATTTGTCAGAGACCTGCCTGTTCATAAATGCAGTGACCACCTGGAACTTCTCTTACACAATGTGTGCATCTTTCCCACAGGATGCAGAATTTTCCTCCTTTGGTTATGAGTGGTAGGTGAACACTGAAGTGGCAGTAGGCAGCATGCTGGCTGCAAACTCACTTCTCCTCTAGTGGGACATATGTAAGTTACAAATTTCTTTATGATAAACTTTTGGATCATCTATATACACAGCTTTATTTGAAATGTCTACAATAAAGGGGGAAGCAACTTTGATAGGTTGTCTTGTACCTGATGATGGTTTAGAGTGGTAGTCCATAACCACAGAACCACAGGTTCATGACCCACATTTAGGGCTGGTCCATGCAGCATCCTGGCAAATATGAGCACAAATTACTTTTATGTGGCCTGTGAAAGGTCAGATGGCATCATTGTCATTGGGCCTAAATTTGCTCTTTATAAGGTACACTTCCTTGGCTGTTTGTTCACAAATCTGTTAACACATAAAAGTGGAAAACAGGTTGTTTAGTCCATTCTACTGCTCTGAGGTAGGTTGGACTCTATGAAGATAATTCCTGACAGATTTATCAAATTCAGAGCAAGTCTATTGTGCACAGAACAGTCACATGAACTGTTTAGGGATGTACTGTGTCTTTTCATTTCTTACTGAGTCATAAAGGTAGACAGGAACTGCTTTCAAAATGTTAATTTCATGTAGTAAGAAATTCTGGCACTGACAAATATAAGAAAAATGAGTATAAACTGTAACAACAGAAAACGTGACATACCTGTCCCTGTATTTGCACAAGAAGAGCAGTGTGACTGCACTGAGTGAAGCTGGAGTATTTGCCTTGTCTCATAATCCAGTAACTCAGAGCAGTGACTAACTCACTGAGATGTGCATGTGGAGGCCTGGAGCAAACCCCAGCCTTATGACAGATTTTTTTAGTCAGGAGTCAGAGTTGTTAATTAACATGGCCAGGCACAGGAGAAGGGCAAAACACATCTCCTTATCTCAGGGGCTCCTGTTTTTGCTGTGGTTTCCCTGAACAAATTCATTTCTTCTTTCCATTGTGTCAACCGAGCCTGGATACTCCTGGCTGCAATCAGATGCATGGTTCTTGTCTGATGCTGGAGCTTGTACAGTCTAATTATAATTAGAGAGCAGTGCACAATTATTTCTGGCTTGTGGAGTGACTTTGTGGCATCTATTTTACCTCTCCATGTGTCAACAGAAGGGGAACTCACTCTTGTTACAGTGGTTTTTTTCATCTACTCTAAATTGCAGCTAGAACTCAGTGTCATCACATGCAGACTCTCACTTGGAGTAAGTAGGACTTTTGCTAATTCAACCTTTCTTCAATAATTATTTTCAAGTTGTGTCTGGAAAATATGCTTCATTTCTTTCTCACTGTTTAGAGAAGGGTAAACCCTTCCTGTTCCCTAGCACAGGAAAACAAACAAAACTTCCAGTGTGATTGATTAGAGAAACAATTAGCTGTCATGGCTATAATTACTACATAAACAGAGTCCTGGGGTAGAGAACAAGTGTGCTGGAGATCCCTTCATGGGATCCCTGTAAACTGAGGTAACCTCTACAGCCTATTCAGTGAGTGATAAATGGTGAAGTGGTAATGCATGGGTGTCCCTTTCTGTGAGGTCTCCAGGCCTGTTACACAGTGTGAGCTCCTTAACAGAGGCTTTAATTCACTGCTTGAAAAATCCCAAAGGGCAAAAATGGTTGCAGTAATTCCTTCAATCAGTTCCTATTTTTTCCTCCTGAGAAAATCCCTCCATCCTTTGGATCTCAGGTCTCTTCTTGAAGCAGACTTTGTTTCCTCAGCATATTAGAAAGCACAAGTTAGGCGTCTAAGAACAAACTCTGCATTTGAAGGGAGCTGTTTGTTTTTGTAGTGTTAAATACTAAGTAAAACCCCATAGTTTTGGAATTATTCCTTCCTTCCTTCCTTCCTTCCTTCCTTCCTTCCTTCCTTCCTTCCTTCCTTCCTTCCTTCCTTCCTTCCTTCCTTCCTTCCTTCCTTCCTTCCTTCCTTCCTTCCTTCCTTCCTTCCTTCCTTCCTTCCTTCCTTCCTTCCTTCCCTGCAGTAATGTGACCAGCAGTAAGGCAGCCACACCTGTCAGATTGGAAGCCCCTCTCTATTAAGTGTTACATCACTGAATTTATCAGCCTTAGAGTAGGCCCTAAATAGTATAAGGCACCTAAAAGCAATTGTAAGCTGCATGACAGGGAGTTTCAACAATACTTCAGGAAAATATTGTCCAGTAAGATACAATTAACAGTGCTGGTGCACGGGAAGGGGTGTGGGCTGTACTGGGACGTGCCTGTGGCAGAGGGGCTGCAACACAAATTTACAGGTGGCACCCAGCGAAGTGCCTGCTGAGGTCAGAGTGGTGTGACCCACCAATTGCCCTGCAAGCATTTGCAGGACACAGCCATCAGTTGCGTTTGATGCTGAGGTGGTGGAATTTCTCAGGTTGGCAACTCTGTGCCACAAATAACAAATAACAAATAATCAGTGCAGGAGATTATCCTGATTGATGTAACAAAGGACTAACTTCCTTGTAACTGGGATGAAAGTTATTGTAGCATATCAGAAAGCATTGAAAGTAAAGCACAGCTGCTCTCAAGACGTAACTCTTTCCAAGGTTACATGAAGTCACTTTTGATTTTGTTTATTTTTCAGTTCAGACTCTCCAAATGCAGGTTAGCTTTGAATTTCCAGATGTGTAATGTGGTAAAAAATGCCACATGTTTTCATCTAGCATGCAGATGTGCAGCGAGCTCAGACATGATTTAGAAATCTTGGTCACTGATGTGATTGTTCACTGATGACAAATGACATAATTTAACTACTTGACAATCAATTGGTCTGCTCACTGGTGAGTTCACCAGCTAAAGGCTCATCAGCCTTTGTGATTCGAAAAGCTAGAAAGAGTCACAACATATCCAAACTGAACTCTGGACTCCAAATCTCATTCACTCTGAAAAAGCCCTGCTTTAGCTCTGCACCTGGACAATATAACTTTTTAATGTCACTATGCTTGAAGGACCCTGGGATGATCTGTAACATCATAACAGTCATGTGTGATCTGTTCAGCATGCCTGCTTTGTGGGTTGTTTAAGGATGCTGATGTCCTAGCTGTGTGCTGGTGTGTTCTACTGTCAGGTGTGGATGCTGGAGAGGGAATGGTGCCTGACTCTCTCTGGGCTTCCCAGGGCATTAGGGTGCACCTGGGGCAACAGGAACTGGGTAGCTCATCCAGGAGCCACAGCTGAAGCAACTCAGGTTAGGTAAAGACATTCTGCAGGGCTTTTTGTGGCTGGTGCCTCACTTTTCCCAGTGAGTACTTTGCAACTTGACATTTAAGATGTTATGGATATAGTGAACAGTAGGCTGACTGTCATGGTAGCAGTCCTTTCGTGGGACGGTCACTGAATTCTTTATGTGGTTCAAATAAAGTCACCCACTTTTTAAATAGTGCACTGATTTATAATCAGGAATTTTGTCCCAAAGGGCAGACTCCCATCTCCTTCCCCTCCGGAAGATACTCTTTGCATTCCAGAATCCCCCCTGCTAAGTTTTCCACTTCAGATTTCACATTTGGGAACTGTACATTTAAGCAGAGAAATCTTCACAACAGTTAAGAGTTATTAACACAGGGAATTCACAACCCCTTGCAAATGCTGAGGGCAGGAGGGAATTAACACAGCCTTACCAGCTTTCATAAAGAACAAACAGCTCACATGTCCAAAAAACTGTGTCTCTACAGCTGTGTTAGCTGAACTAATCACATATAATTCTTTTCTTTGCAAACCCTGAGAATACAAGTTGTTTAGGTGATATGGGAAAGACTATTTGTTTTTGCTGCTTAGTTAGTTTATTTGCACTGTGGTCACTAGTTAAAGTAAACTGAAACAGGAAAGGGAGGGGAGTTTCTCTTTCCTATTCCTTTTTTTTAAGACTCCAATGTATGTCAACTTTTAAAATTTGTTATAATTTCTTGGTATCAAGTGTTTAAGGCAGAACATGAAGGTTTGATTCTTCTTCCACTGCAACTGATATGACTAATCACTTCAAATGAGGCATTTAGCAGACTAATCACTTCAAATGAGACATTTAGTAATGTGAACTGGAGTATGATGAAAAATAATCTGTCATTAAGGTTAATGTATTAAAAAATGTCTAGTAATTTTAGGTGGTGCCATTTTTCATACTCAGCTCATAACACTTGAAAAGGTCCAGACTTTGGGTGGGCAGCAGTGTATGTGCTGTAACCTCCATTTCTGATGTCTGTATTTGAGAATTGATACTGCAAAATTGGAGAAGATTCCTCTGAAGAGTTTAGTAGAGAAAGCAAAATTCACAAGTACCAGCAAAGCAGAACAAGGAATTCATTAATCCCTTCCCATTGGTTTGCAGGTTTTCATACACCTTCGGTAAAGCAGGCCTCTATCATGTTTAATGGTGACTTGGAAAAACAAACACCATCACTCTGAATGCCCTCCACTTCCTTCCCTCTTTCCCCAGCTTTATGTGCTGAGCATAATGCCATGTGGTGTGGGATATTCCTTGGAACAGTTAAGGTCAGCTGTCATGGCTGTGTCCCCTCACAAATTCTTGTGCATCCCCAAACTCCTCACTGGTGGGATGGTGTGAGGAAAGGCTTTGTCTCTGTGTCAGCACTACTCAGACATGACGAAGACAACCTTGAATTATCAACACCGTTCCCAGAAAAAAATCCAAAACACAGCTCCACACCAGCTACTATGAAGAAAATGAACTCTATCTCAGCCCAAAGCAGGACAGTTCAAGAGGACTCTGCTTTTGGAAATCAAGTCAAAGCCACTGGAAAAACTCAGCAGGATGAAGTGTCTCTGATATTTTAAATAACCAGAACTATCTGGTGTTTCTCTATGGGATACATGTTAGTACATTCATACCTCTGGGATCTGAAGTAAATCAATTAGGAAAGGTACTCAAGAGGTGAGACTAAGAACGTAGCACTGGAAATTCATATCCTTCTTATCGTGTCAGAATTGGTTCACTATTGTTTACCTTTTTGAGCTTAGAAACTGAAGACTCTCATTCTGTTGAATTAGTTTTAATTACATCAGTGAGAAGTTAAGTACTCCAAGATTTGGCTGTGGTTTATTATTTACATAGGTGAAAGTCTTCAAGTGCTGCTTTTCTGAAATGACAATTCTGAATGGCAAAACCACATAAAAGCACTAGGAGTAGTTTGTGACTTGGAAGGAAAAATGTAATCAGCAATTTTTCAGGCTGGATTCCTCCAGTGGAATTGCTAATGTTGCAAACAAGCATTTATCTAAATCCAACTAAAACACCTTGGCAGTTGCAGAGGGTAAACAAAATTTTTATCACCCTTAGAAAAATGGATGTTATTTAAGTAATTATTAGCAAATTTTTTATGGTCTGTCATGGGGCAGCAGGAAACAGAAAAGAACTAAGTTAACTTTGCCTGAATGATCATGCAAAGAACGAAGAACGTCGTGTAACTTTATAAGCACAGCAGTGAGGCTTCACTAGATTCTTCATCATTGGCTAATAACAAAAAATTACACATTTTTTTACTAGCAGGTGTCCTTGACCTCAGTGAGCCTTGATTTGTAAACATTCTTTCTACAGCTGTGTGAGCTTTGAAATATTCAACTTCTCATCACTATCCAAAATTTGACTTCAGAGCTTTCTCCTGTTCATCTTTGGATTCATCCAGGAGCCCTGAAGTGCCAGTCACATTCTGTGTTCTTGACTTGACATCCTCGTCATTAAATTTGTGCTACAAAAAGGAGTGATTTTTCAGGGATTTCAGATTCTAGAAGGCAGAGATGATATACTTAGATTTGCTGCAGTGTGTAATGTGAAAGTGGTTCCCAAATTGTTGTATTTACTGTGTGCCGTTCTGACCAATGATCTCCTTCACTTCTATGTTCTAATTCATATCTGTCTCTTTTTCATGTCTTTTATACCACAGAGAGCAGCACCAATGCATCCCAAATTCTTCTGCATTGCTCTGAACCACTTTTATTCTCAAATTCCGTTATGAATTAAGAGTGAGGAGGTATTACAGTTGTGCCTGATGAGGGAGGTATATTCCAACTAGATAGCTGAAAGTGTACTACATTAATATCTGCTTGATAGATGCACTTCCTTGAGTTTGGGAGCAAAGAACACATAGATTTTCTTCTGTAATGTGTCAGGGGCTTTCCCCAAGATTCAGGTGGTTTTAGAGTCTTTTGCCCTCTGCAAAGTTCTGTGCCAAATGCAAAAAAAGAGACGGAGTCTTCAGGTTCTGATTTTTCAAGGTTGCATGCTTCGTTTATTTTTTCTTATCTTACAATTTTCTCAGCGCCCAACAAAGGTCTTTGCAGCTGCTCGGTCATCTGGTGACTCCTCGACTCTGACTCCAACTCCTCCCGAGCTGGGCAGTCGTTCTTTTATACTAATTGCTACGTATTCTTTATTTAGCATTATTTGCCAATACTTATCACTTATACTAAACAGGTCATTTCTACTTTGACCCAATCTCTTTAAGCTACTTTGTGCCACCGTCACTGCTGAAATGGAGTGAGGGAAGAAGAAAGAAGAAGAAGGAGACAAAGCCCCAAATCCTTCATCTTGCCCCCATTCACCTCAATGCTAGAAATCTAAATCTACTGTTTTTTCATCCTGTGATAAGCTAAACTACTATCTTTCACACTCTTGTCGCCTGCAATCCATCCCGCAGTGCAGGAAGCCTTTCCCATGGACTGAGATCAAAGCCAATGTCCCTTTGGGCTCTGGGCCAGGGTTCCAGACCCCCCTGTCCAGGTCCCTGACCCTCCAGGGCAGCCAAAGGAATGCCCTGGACTCCAACAGTAATGCAGGTATTGTGTTGAGAGTGATACATGTCCATATCAGGAAGATATTGAGTCCATTTTTCCTGCATCAGTGTTTTGTATTTTCCACTTTCTTTAGGATTTGAGATATAGAGTAAACAATGTGAGCCTCATCACTGTCATTTGTGTCACTGATGTACTCTTTCATGAAGTGAAATGTATTTTGAGGAACATATTTTTCTATACAATGTTTTTTGGCCCTTCAAGACTGGATTAGCATGAGTGCAGTCAAGGACAAAGAAGTAAAAATGGATCTGCCAATGCAATGGACTTCTACAATTATAGATTAATTTCTCTCCAAGTATATATTTCAGCAGATCTCAAAATGGCCACTGAAGCAAAAACAGACTTCTAGTTCATGCAGTTTTATTTTTGTCCAGCTTTGTGAGCAGCAGAACTTATTCTGTATCCAGAAGCCAGCTGCTGTAGAGCTGGTAGGTCGTTTTCATTCTACCAGGACACAAAGTCATTTTTGAGACGTTTTGGAGGTTTGAATAGCTGTTGATTTTGAAATGTGGTAGTGCTCCAATCTCACAATTATTTGCCAATCTAAAGTGAGGGCAACAGAAGTTGAAACATGGAGTCATTTGGATTGCTTTCATCACCCATCTCAGATCCTGTTGTCCCACCATTCTCCACATTGTCTTCAAGAAGCATAATCTCAGTGGAAATCAGTATTTCATAGGATATAGTAAATTTGCAGCTTTGCCATGTGCTAATTTTCTCACTTTTTTCTTATTAATCTTTCTTGGTAATAGATAATAAAATCCTCATCATTTGGTTTGCCAGAACTCTGCTGAATAACTGATCAGCAAAAAAATAGCACAGACTCACAGAGTCATCCAGAATTAGAAGAGACATTCAAGATCATCCAGTCCAACGTCAACCCAGCACCACCATAATCAACCCAAGCCATATCCCCAGGTGCCACATCCAAATGTCTTTTGAACTATTCAAGAGACAATAACTCCACCACTTCTCTGGTACCTAATTAGTGAGAATGCCTAATTCACCTATGACTAACCAGTCTCAGAGTGAAAATATTTTTTCCAAATATCTAATCTGAACCTCCCTGGGTGGACTGTCTAGCTTGGTCTAGATAGTTTGGAATGCTTAAGTGTGACAGATTAGGCAATACCTATAGTATATCAGTTTATATCACATCACAACTGGAAGAGATTTGGCCTGCAACAGTAGAATTCCCTCATAAAATCATGAGCAGTTATGAAATCACTTGGTGGAAACTGCCACCAGAAAATTCATCTATTACCTATGCTGGACCCCAACCACATGTACCCTGACAGAAGTTTCCTCTTTCTCCCTCCCTTCCTGCCCAGTCACAGATCTAGAGGTCTGGGCTGTGATCAGGAAATCCCTGTATGTCCTGATCCTGTTCTGGGATCCTGTTTTCTGGCCTCTGATCCTAGGCCTGCCTGACATCTGTTGGGCCGCACAGCTCTGAATTTGATTGGGATAATTCTGATGAGAAACAAAGAAATCTACTGAGTAGTTTTATACTTGGAGCTCTTGGGAAGGAAGTTTTTGAATTAAAATTTGTGGGACGAGTTTTCAAAAAGGATAAATTAGTCTTACTCTTTTCCCCAATTATGTTATTTCACATTCTTGCTAATTCAACAGACAATAAATGAAGCTGGTGCACATTCACTTATATCTCAAATCAGTCAAATTTGTAAAATGTCTATAGACATATATTTCTGTGAAGCAAGTCAAGTGCGAATCTAAATGATATAATACATTTTTGCATTATGAACTTCATAAACAGATCTATGAGAAACAGTCCTTTGGAACTGTCTGATATTGTACCAGGACCCTCCACCAAGAATGTGGTTGGGCAGCTTGGGTAATGCCCTATTTTCAAGGCAGTAAGTGGTGGCCTGAGAGAGGGTGTGTCATGCTGTTTTGATGCTGAATTATGCTAAAACCAGTCTGACTCTTTAACTGTGGCAGATATGGTAAAGTACCTTTGTGCAAAAATGCTGAGCTGCCTGGAGATATATGACTGACAATCAACCACTTTATACTGTAAAAGTCCAGTTCCACTTTCAAATGGACACATTCTTCGGATATATCCCTTCTTGGAGTGTGTGTGTGGATCCTTCCTTGAGTCGGGATGCCTAAAGGTACACCCTGAGTTTGAGTGAAAGAGATTTTGTCCACAATCATTCGTGTCAGTGACTTATACCAATCTCTAATAATTATTCTCTTTGTTAGCCTTAATATAATTGCTTTGCTATAGTGCCTTATCCTGTCATATTGTGCAATATTCATAGTTTTAGCTTTTGTACTTTAGCAAATAACTCTAATAAAGATATTTTGTCTAATAATTTATCATAATAAATCATTCATTTTTATATAAATATATCTGTTTTTCCATCCTTAAACCTGCTGGAAAAAAGTTGTACAAAGGTTCAATCACACCTCTATAATTTCTTAAACAAGTCACAGTCTGGAGCTAAGACTGGATCCAGCTGCCCCCAGGTTCCTCTCTGAGCAAGAGTTTAGAAAGCAAAGGGCTCCCTTCTTCACCTTGTAACTCAGCAGGAGGGCTTCCTTAATAAACTTTCTGATGCTCCTATTTCACCCATATTACATATATGATCGAACACCACCCTTGTCAATCAGACCATGGCACTCCGTGTCACGTCCAGTCTTTCCTTACACACTCCCAGTGACAGTGACTCCACCACCTCCCTGGGCAGCTCATACAACCCTGGGTGAGGTTGTAGTAGCTGCTAAACATTTGAGATTAAAAAAAAAAGTTTAAATGTAATTTCTTTGTTGATATGTCTATCCAAATTTTGTGTAATTCTTTACTGCATTTCAGATGCAATGTCAGAAAATATAGAGCAGATTTGAGAGGTTTTAACAATACTGTAAAAAAATAGTTGTAGGCTGCTACAGTGTAATGAAGGTTCACCCTTCAGTTCATGAAGTTCTGTGGGAAAATGAGTCCATGAGTACAAAGACCATATATCTCTAAGTTGATGTTCTAGAAAACACATGTTGGTATTTTACCAGTTCTGAAATCATGACATCATTCTTGCAGGGCAAAGCAGTATTTGTAACCTCTTCACACAGGCTGTGTCCCTGGAGGTTCAATTTTGTTGTTGTTGTTGTTGTTGTTGTTGTTGGGTTGGTTAGGTTTGGTTTGGTTTCCTTCTGTGATCACATGGTATTTCCCCTTGTGAGATACCCAGTGAACATCATTTAGCAAATAAGACATGGAAAGTTTTTCAGGACTTTCCATGAACCTTATCTGTATAGTCACTATTATTTAACATGATTTTTCACTATAATACCTTCAATGAAACAGAGTACTCTGTTTCATGATACTCATCTTGCAGCTGGGCTGAATTTGGCTTTCACTTCCTACTGAACAAGCATCACTGAGATTTTGTCTGTACTATAGCCTCATCTGCCCCTGGTTCTGCATGACTGGAAATTTGTACTCAGGTAAAGTAATGCTGGTAAGAAGAGTTTTCCCAGCAGATACAACCCATTATGTTTTTCACCCTGATTAATTTCATTCATATAAAAATTTGTAATCTAATTAAAACTTCTGCTATAATCAGTGAAGGTACTGAGGTTCCTTTAGAGAGCAATTTATCCTATGATAATGTTGAAGTGTCTAAAATAAGCTGGGTGCTGACTGTATTTCTCAACATTCACTCAGTGTGAAGGACATCCAGAGGGCTGGGTTTATCTGGGCATCCACATTTAAATGACTGAAATTATGTCAAAAGTTCTGAGGGTTTGTAGGCCAGACTACATGACTTGCTCAGTCCATGAATAAATACCAATATTATAAGTTTGTTAAGACACATTCAGTATTTCTACTTATTTAAGCCACCTTCTGTTCCTGTGGGTCCTGTTTGTAACTGACTGCCCTCAAATGAGTTGAAGACAAGCTGCTAGAAATGCTCAGTCCATCCCACAGGATCCCTACTCTGTCCTGGATCTTCCTCACACTTTCTCCTCTGTCCGTCAGTCCGGATGTGGCCAGGCAGTGGAGGCACAGTGCGGCCTCTCCTTTGATGGTGGTACACAAAACCTGCACGTGCAGTCCAGCTTGCACCACATCTGATCAAGAGCACCGTGTTGTTTTATTACGTGGGCTCCAACATGTGCAGCAGTACAGCATATAAATGTGAAAAGCGTACTCAGCTTCTAGGCAAATCCTTAGATGGTGCATCATGGCTGATTAGTGCAAGCCTTGGGTTTACATCTTCTTGACAACATGTTCTTACTATGCTGGAATGAAAGGGTAGATCTAGCCTTCACATATGGGGTACATATGCTGTAAAAAGGGCAATTTTGCTGAATCGGCTTAGTTGAGTAAATTGCAAAGGCATGACGCTGATTATCTAAATGGGAACACTAGCCTGAAAATTAATAATGTAACTTTACAGGCTCATTTGCTGCCCAGGTGAATTTCACTAGAGGGGCTTCAAGCAGTGAAAGTGCACGTGCATATGATATATAAAATGCACCTGTTCAAATAATGTTTCTTTTCCTAGATGTTATATTACTGGGGCATGGAATAATTTCACTTTTAAAAATCCTACCCCAATTTAAATGCCTCCCCCCTGCACCCTGCTCTCCTGTTGATCTTAATAAAAATGTCTTCATTGAGGGAACTGGTTATTAGGGGAACAAACAAACTGCCCATAGTCAGGAGTACATATAAAGCACTTTTTATCCATACATTTCAAAGCAATTTACAGTAAGAGGGCATGTATCATATTTTGCACATGGTGAAACCAGAAATTCAGAGACTCAGGAAGAAAGTCATCACAGAAAACTTAAAATAAAGTGCTCAATTTTTCCCTAACATTTATTTTACATAGTAGATGTAATGTCTGTGAACAAATGCAATTGTGTAAAAGGTGCCTTTAATGTGTACAGACACTACTGGCAGGGGTAACTAACACAGGAAAGAGGGAATGTTTTTTGGTCAAGTTTTGATTACTGTGAGTTCAGTAATACAATCTGTTCCTTCCTACTTCAATTCCTCTTTATGATCCTCACACAAAATAAGTAAGAACAAATATATTGCTGTAAACAGCCCATAGGAATGAAAGGATAGTAAAACAAATTATTGTTCCTCTTGACCTTCAAAAATAACTAATGCTAAAATTTTGTTGCTGTATGTTCTTCTATCAGTCTTTGTTGGAAATTGGAATGCATCACATACAGTTTGAATGACAGATGCTCATACGTTGCACAAACATTTTTATTGTTTTCCTCCTCAGGGCTGATACCTCACATTTCTGAAAGCTGAAGGATCGTCTCTGCATGCTCCAAAGGCCCTATCTTATTGCCTATCCCAGGTTGGTAAAATAGCAGACACATGTTAGTGAATGCATCTGTCAGAGGACAGGTGGAGCTAAGTGGGAGCTCTTTGCTTATTCTTGCACCATGATTTGTTTCAGTTGCCAAGCTCTGTTAAATAAACTGCCAGTGCACCAAGCAGGATTTTCACTTGTACAAGGAGGCTTTTCTTTGAACCTTTCCAGGTGGGAATGTTTTCTAGTACAAGGCTCTTATTTAATGTTCACATTGCCCAAAGGCCTCAATCAGCACCTCTGTGCAAACTTCATAAGACATAATCCCTGCCTTAGACACCTCATGGTCTGAGCACACTGCAGTGCCAGACGTGGACTGAGCCAATGGATGTGACCAAGGTGACAGCTGCCTATCTTACTAGGGCCAGTCACTTCTTTCATTAATTCAGTGATCTTATGCATTTAGCTTTGGTCTCTGGTGTCTAGCAGGGAAATGGCAGGAGGCTGAAAATATCAAGAATGAGGACATGGAACAGAAGACCGCTGCCAGTGGGAGGCAGAAAATGAGGAACATCATGGGAGAAAACAGAAACCATTCTGCCAGGAAAATAAAATCCCTGTTAATTTTTGGATTTCCACCACTTGTTTGCAGAGGCAATGAGTAGAGAACAAAGGAGGCAGATATTTTGTCCTGAGTTCTTGCTGTTTATAATTTTTCTGTTTCCTCCATCTGCATGGTCTGACTTCTAAAAAGTCTTATGGGAAGGTTGTGAAGAGCTAAGAGAAGCAAAGTGCTCTTGTGAAGAGCAAATGTTTATAGTCTTGTAATACTACAGGAACCAGAATATCTTCAGAGACCTTACGACCTAGAGCTACGGGGTTAATTTTAAGTTTAGGGTCTCTGGGACATGCAAACAACTTTATATATACTCATTAAAGCACATTATGATCCACTGCTTTACTACATCATCAGAGTTTCTTTCTGTATTGCCACATCTCTCTTGCACATCTTCCATGATGAATGCCACTGAGAGCTTTAGCCAGATGCCAGAACAGAGAGAGATAAAGAGAGCTGAGATGGTGACATAATTCACACCAGCCTGAACTTAGAGGTCACTGCCCAGCCCTGACTCCTCTGCTGAAGAGGCAACTCACCTGTAGATATTTCTCCAGAGCTGTCTGGAGCATGCATATGCAGCTAGCTAAAACGGGCACAGACATTTGGATGGAGGGGAAGCTGCCAGCCCAGCCCAGCCCAGCCCAGCTCAGCTCTTAATTAGCTTTACACTGAGACCTGTGAGACCCAGTTAAGGTAGCCCACACCAGTGTTCCCAGATGATGTTCATGACTTGAGCGTGATCTTTGTCTGTTTCTGCACTTCCACTGCACAGCAGAGCACAGCTTGGAATCATCTGCTTCAGTCCCTAATGGGAAGCCAGAGTAAATGGGATTTGACCTGGGAAAACAGTTTCCCTCTTGGCTTTCTTTTTTCCCTTTTTCTCTCTCTCCCTAGGCAGGGATTTTATTGGAGGCAGGTAAGGGGTGAAGGAAAATATTGAGGGCTGTGCAGTGGCTCACATAAGGAGCTCCTTCATTATGGTATTACTGAAAAATGTTACTGAAGTGGTGCACTCCAGGGAGTATACAAGGATAAGGATCTTAGCTGGAAGTCTGCTTCCTTACTGCTTCCCAGAAATTAACAGAATTCATGCAATAATCAAGTACATTCAGTACCATATGTCAGAGTCTATCGTAACACACAGAAAAGGGGGCCTTGTTATTCTTCATGCTGCAGTGTCTGAGGCATTTCAGTTCAACACCTTTCTTTGCTTATTCACATCACATCAGAGAAAGAGCAAAACGCTACGTCAGCCCAGGGCCAAAAGTTACTGGCATTGGTTTCTGTACAGTTCTTTCATGTGGGGAGGGTGTGGTGACCTATTGGTGGAAACACCCTGACAAACCTTGAAGAAATGAGTTCAGCCTTGGGCACAGATTCCATTTTCCCCCTCCCCTTTCCCCTGTACATGACTCAAGTGTAAAAGAGTACCTGGACACTGAGGGGTAAGGTGGTGGTTGCCTCTGAACTTTCCTTGCACTGTTGGCTTCTGAAACTGCCTTGGGTTTCGTGACACTCTGTCTGGGCTCTGTTAAACCTTTGACTCTCGTATTGTGCAGCACATGTTTTAGAAAGTGCTCTGTAGCCTCCAATAGTCAGGAGTGCCTTTAGCTTCTCAGATATTTTTATAGATATTAAAGGATCTGTTTTGTCAGGAAACTGTCAAATACCCAATGCAAAGGTAGCTATAATTAGGCTCTTTGTTGCTGGGAGCAGTTCTGGATGGTAGGATCACATCTGGGTTATGCCATAGTGAGACATTGTAAGCTGGTTTTATGGTGTTTATATACTCTTAATCTGTGAAAGCATATCTCTATGCTGCACAACCAGCAAACCACCAGAGAATCTGTAGAACTGGTTTATGCTACATCACAGAGACTGAGTTCATTGTGGTCAGGAAGAAGAGGCTGAAGGTAGGGATGGTCAAAAGACAGTTTCTGGGTGATCCTTCTGCTTCATTTGGCATATAAAGTTTTTTTACGTGGAAACATATTTTACTTCAAAAATTATTTGTGTCCATGTTGGAAACATCACCTACTTAAATTCTGCTTACTAGTTCTCCTCCATGATATGATCTGTGCTCCTCAAGCCAAGATCTTTGTGCTGAGACTTGTCTGGCCATTTGATTCTTCCAGAGAGCCATCCCCTCTGCTTTGCATTTGACACTGCATCTCCTGTGGGCTGCATGTGATGCCCTGTGGGACAAAATTTTGATTTTCCTCTTTTTTTTATGTTCCCGCTCCCAGTGCGAAGTTTCCATGACAGTGAGACATATACTACAGCTTACAGAAATGTGTTCTGGGATGCAAATGAGAGACTGCAGTGGATGCCCCGAGCTGTGACATGAAGGTGCCCAGCCCGCTGAAGAGCTCTGCAGGACCTTGTAAGGCACAGGGAACAAAACCTGCTGCAGCCTCATCCAATCTAGGGCCATGAATCATAGGGATCCTTAGTTTCAACAATGTCCTTATCTACAAGTTCCATGTGTTTTTTCCTAGCTGGTTAATTGTAAAAGAGTAATCCAGTATTTAGGCATTTTGTATGACTGGCAGTTCGAAATCCAAAAAGGAACTGGGGAGCTCTTAGTTACTTGAAGAGCAGTGTAGCATGATATGGGCACATTTATCCTGTACAAGGTCTCAGACATTCTACAGGCATGAGCTGGCCTGAGCTGCCACATCTCCTGTGCAGCAGTCCCTGGAAATCCCCCTGAAAATCAAATGTGAGTGGCAGAATGCCTTAGCTGAGCCCCAGTGCTCTGGCTGCCTGGTTTCTGCACTCTGTAGTAGCTCTGGATATACATTATCACAGGTGTTCCCTGTGGATGGTACCCAGCATAACTGGGTGTTCAGGCTCAATACAAATATATAAAACCTGATCTATTGGGCCAGAGCAAATACCATTATAACCTGGTATTTTGTCTTGAATTTTGCCATATGGGTGCACATAGGAAACTACAAAATATGACAAAAGTAGAGAGATAGTTTCTCAAATGTCATTCCAGTCTTCTGCAGTTTGCTCCTGTATAATTAATTGCCCTGAGAAATTTCTTTTCTATGAATCTCTGCAGCCTCCTTTTAAAAAGCTGAGGTCTTCTGGCACGTGTGAGGAGGATAGTGAGGAGCTCCACAGATTAAACAGATTTTGGTGAGTAAAAGTTTTCTTTGTTTGGTCTGAACCTGCTTACAGCTAATTGCATTTTAGTTCCTCTCTGTCTTGTCTGTGTTCAACAGTGTATGTGTATTCAACCTGCCTTCATTCTCCCCCTGATTTTGTAGAGCCCCATCAAATTTCCTTCTGACTCTTTCCAGAATGAGGACTATCACCTCTTAGGCATTGCTTGTACAGAAGCTATCCTGTGCAGATCAAATGCCTTCTATTATCCTTTATATCCTTTTCTGAACATTCCCCAGACTTCTATACTTTTCTGTGGCTGGAGACCACATGACATAACTTTCAGAAAACTTACACATAAATGCACACAGTGCCAGATTGATGAATTCTGTGCTTTCCTTTTTCACAATAATTCTGAAAACTTGGTTTTCTTTACAATAGACTATGGCACTGAGATAATACTTCCACAGAACTATCCAGTTATAAAAAAAGCTGGTGCGTGCTCCTAAGAATTGTGAAATTTCTGCCACCTGTTCTAATTATTGTAAAATGTTAATTAGAAAAAGAATATTTTGACACAGGAAATATGAGATAGTTCTCTAGTAATTTCACACTTCCTGTAGAGTAGAACAAGGTAACTCAGGTAGGAAAGAAAATGACCAAGTCTAATCTGCCATCAGTGAAAAACTACAAATTGCTGGAGTGCAGATACCTCAACCAAGGTTAATCAGGAAGCAGTTAATGAAAACAGATTTCCCTAATCATATTTCTGTCTTCTTTTTCTATGAATACAGACTTTTGATTTGACTTGAAAAGGGGTGGTATCCGTGCTGTTAAGATGTCAACTTATGACACATGGTTTTCCAACAAGAGCTCTTTATTTTAAACAGACGTACAGAAAGTAGAGAAAAATAAACTCACAGACACTGGTCATAGAAACAGGTAAAATATCTCTTCAGAACTGTTTGTCAGAAATCCTGAACTCAGAAATCTTATTTCTGCTATTACTGCCTTTCATGCTCCTGCTGTGCCAGGCCATATGAGGATACTTGATGGTGTGCCATGTTTCCCTGTATTTTAAAGGAACTTTCATTTCTTGGTGATGGGAATATCTACCCTGTCAATTTTATGACAAGAAACTTGTCTTCAAGGGTGGCTGTGCTGCTCTATTTGTCACAGATGAAGACAGAAATAGTTTTGGAGGTAACCATGATCCAGCAGCAATTATTTGTGCTCAGAGGGACAGTAGTACCAGAGCTAGATTTCACTCAGTGAGCTGAAGACCACTTAAAAGCCTCTGGTGGTCCAAGCTTCCCTGGGAGCTGCATGAGATGATTTGGGGTGTTTCCCAGGAGGAAGTTGCTGGAGTTGCTTGGTTAATGCTAGTGCCAGTTAAGTGCTAGTGCTGCTCTCAGTGCTCAGGTCTGCCGTGGGCACACCCCTGCAGCTGGGGCCCTCTGGGCTACATCCATCCACTCCTGCAGGCTCAGCCTGCTCTGCCCCTGCTCTCTGCCAGCTGGGAACAGAGCAGGAGGCTGAGCAGCTGCATTAACGGGATGCTCAACCTGGAGCAAGAACACCCTGCTGAGAAATAAGGTATAATAACTGCAAGCCAGCATTAAGATAATGCAGCCATGGAGCTCCAGGGTGCAGGTGGCTCGCAGCACGAACGGGGCAGACACAGCTGCTGCCATTCTTTGCGTGTCACTTGTATGAAAGGATCTCCAAAGAGTTCAAAATTATCTAAAGCACATAGTCAATGCTCTAATCACAGCTAGTTATGGTCTGGCTGTTAAAGAGCTCTGCTGGTTTCAACTCAGAATCTCTGGACATTCAAACTCCATCTGTTCAGACAATTTCAACCTCTACTAGGGATACAGGGTCCTGTTATCTTTTACCCACAGGACAAAGTTCTGGTGAAGAGTTATGGGTCATGTGGGTTAAGTCCATAGGTATCTGCTTCACAGTATCAGTTTGTGCCGTAAGAGCTTTGTTCTCTTTCCTCTTAGATACTAACAAGGGCAAGAATGGGTAAACTGAGGCAGGAGGGATTAGCTGGACTGGGGAAGTCTGACAAAAGGTTAATTTATCTTTGATAACCCTGACTTTTATCTTTCAGGCTCTTTACTGAACCTAAGAAGGATAAGGCTGTTAAATGGAATGCTTAACAGTCTTCTTTGGTAGGTACAATATCATTAATATTGGTGTTAAGGTACCTCAGGGGTCCTCTCAGGATCTGTTTAGTTATGAAAATCAAAGACCCTGTTGAAAGACATCTCACAATCTCAGCCCCAGTTCTGCCTGAGAGCCTGCACAGAAGCAGGCAGTGCCTGCCTGGGGAGCTGCATTTACCTGGGAACTGAGCACACATGGACTCAGACAAGAACTGGTTGGTGGTTACAGCCCCATCAGGAAGATCTTGGAAGACAGATGCTGAGAAGAGGCAAACACTGTCTGTGGAGGGAAATAGGTATGAAATGTGTGGGCAAGTGAGGAGCATCTGCACAACTGACACAGCTACAACAATCTGCCCAGTGGATCCTCAGTGCTCTTTGTGCAGTGTTTTCTGAGCAGTTTGGAAGCTCTCTAGGTGCTAAATTTTTCAATTTGTGTTCTACAGACAAGCATGCAATCTATAAAGTATTGTGTGGTTTCCTGGGTGTTTTGAAAAAGGAATTGGTAGGTTTAAACATTTATAAAAAGTTCTTTAGTTCAAGGTATCTCCAGTTCTGGTGGCTTTCTACAGAAAACTCATGTTGGAAGCCCAGAAAGTGTAGTGGTACCCAAAGTTATCACCCATATTTAAAATAAGGGCTTAGGAAGTTCTGGTTATGGTTACATAGCAAGTCAGTGGCCAAGGATGGAACCTGTCTTTGGTGTAAGAAGCAAACGGACTTTCTATATCGGACATGTTCTGCAAATTGCCATTTTTCTTCCTTACTTGGAAGATGGATTCTTAGGGGAAAAGGGAGTTGGGGGGCTGTAGACCCTGTTTCTTCTGCCCTTCTTTTCCCCAAGAATCAGCCAGCCCCAAGTGCCTCTTCCTGTTTTTGTGACGTGATTGCATTGGCCAACTTTTCCCATTCCTGAGGGGAGTGTCGCATTACACCACTGCTCTTTTGCACGTCTGAGGGACCTTCAGCCCAGCTGCTGAGACCTGAGGCCAGGCTTTTGTGCACTTGGGTCCAGCCTTGTGTCCCTCACCTGCACAAACCTTTGATGAGGCAGAGCTGAGAAATGTGGCACACAGGGGACAGGAGGAGTGAGGATGACATTTCCAGGACGTGACCCTCCTGCTAGCAAGTGCCAGCCAGGTGTGTCACATTTTCCTGGAGATAAGGAAGAGTCCAGCTGGAGTCTAGGTCAGTTGGATTGTCCCCAGACAAATGTGTACGACTGAGAGGGATCATGTAGAGTGTGTTTGTAGTTCATTCAGTATTGTTGTGTGACAAAACACAATAGCTTTGTATGAGGCTTTAATATAAATCTCTTGCACTAGCAGAGCCTAGTAATTGAATCAATATACAAACGAGGCTGGAGAAGCATGATGAAAAAGTTTGGTTCTAGGTTAAATGTGAAACAGATGTTCCTCAGCCCTCTCCCCTTCCCACCCTGCTGCCTCCCCCTTTGTCCCTGCCAACTGCAGGCATGAAGTGCTCCTAGCTTAAAGTGAGAAAGAAGTAGAAAAAAATTGAAAACCAGCAAGAGATTGCATGATCCTTTGGCAGTGCTAGCAGCAAGTGGCTGGTTTTGAGAGCAAGGCATTGCATTTGTCATGGGAAATGGCAGTGGCTTTGAAAGTGCTGGGAGGGGGTGTGTATCCCTGGGTGTGAGGTGATGAAGGCGGCAGGCACATCCCTCAGGAGTTGATCTCCTCTCCCAAAGTTTCAGAAGGGGCTTGAGAAACAAGTGATGGCTGTGTCCAGCATCACAACACGAAGAGACCAGGCTCTATAGGCCCTGCAGACCTCCCCAGGAGTCCAGGATAGCACCAGCTCATGGAAGAGGAGCAAAAGTGGACTCTTCAGGCATGAAGAATGAAGATCCTGTTGTGGATCTACAAGGAAGTACCAGGGGGCTGGATTCCCCGCCACAGAAGATGGATTCTGGCATGAGTCTGGCAATACCCCTACCCAAAACAGAGGCAGAGACGAAGGTGGTAAACACCAGTGATTTGGGGGATTTTTGGGTGCCTGTTTGTGAGGGTGTAAACAGGTGAAACTGACCTCCTTGCCTGCATCCAGGTGTCTGAGTAGGTTGAGCTTCATGTTTTGAGAATTCAAACATCCCTTTCCAGAACAACCTATGTTTTATCAGTCATCTCAATCTTGAAAATGTTTAAATAATCTACTTTTTTGGATTAAAATACTCTACATGACAATGTATACATTGGTCTTCTGGTATTAATGATATCTGTATTTTCTTGAGCTAGCAAATCAGCCATTTTACTGAATAAAAATATCAGCTTTGGGTTTTATATTCAATCTTTCATAGAAGTAAGCTGTATTTCATCTTTCTTTTCAGTCACTTAGCTTTTCTTCATATTTTTCCTCCTATAAGCACAATATACCATTGAAGTCAGAGTAACAAATCTATAATATTATTGATCATATGTTTTCTATTTTTGAGCACTTGCAAGAGGTTTTGTTCACTCAATTTCAGTGTCCTTAATCTATTAACACTCCTTGATGGTGGACCAGTACTTTGCTTGATAATTTTTCTGTGTTTTTCATTGGAGACTATTTGCCCTCTCCGCACCCAATGAAAGTTTATCATGATGTTTGAACTAAGTGTCTGTTCTTGATATAGATCTTTGCTTTTCCAACCAAGTACTTGATTAGGTATTTTGATTTTGTCATCATACTTTGTATCAACAATCATATTGAAAATTGAGGAAAAGTTTCATTTAATTTTCCAGAGCTGGTAAAATTATCTTCTATCCCAATCTCTAGCCATAGTACTGAACTGTTTCTCATTTTTATTCCCTTTTTTTTTTTTTTTTTTTTTTAATCTGCATGGAAAATAAAGTTTTTATTTTTTATTTTAGCATCTCTGGAAGATCTAGGTTACCTTGTGTTTGAACTGTAGAGCTATGATTCTGCCATCCTGCACACACACAAAAGAAGTATGAACCAGTTAACAGGAGAATTGAGGTCATGAACCACAGTTTCTAAAAGCCAAGGATGCAGAAAAATCCAATTTGAAGTATTTCAGATGCAAGCTTGAAAACCAAAGCCCATCTCAAATCAGAGTTTATAATAATCCCATGAAAATCATACATATACTTCATGTATATAATGCCATAGCTTCACAGTTGCAGTATGTCTAAACAGTCTGCTTCCCCATATGATCAGTGAATGTTGATTTTATATCCCAAATAAATCCATAAATAATCCTTTTTATCTTTGGAGTACATTTAGGTGAACATCAAGTCTCTCATTCAAAATACCCATTTCTCTTTTCTGCCTCATTATCTAGGGGAAAGCAGAATTTTCCTGCCACCAGAGGTGGTCTTGAGTTATAGAAATATTTCATTTGAAGTGACATGTCTTGAATTATTTCTCACCATCTTCTTTATAACATAATGCAATTACAGATGGGCCATGTACTCTGTGAGAACCAGTGATTACATAGTACAAAGTGCATGCTTTTTCTGAACAAGCACTCTCCAGAAAGCTTCATTAATTATGGCACTGTAATTTTTGGAGAGCCATGAAAATTAGAAGTTCATCATGATCAGCAGCTCCAGGTCTTCACTATATACAGTCTGTTAACAAGCTCCAACTCTGTCTTAATAGGTGCAGCAAGATCTGTTTGAATAACTTTTTAAGTGCCTTCCCTTTGCTTGTGCTGGGGGAAAGGACTAACTGTTTGTAAAATGATAATGTAATCAAAAAACTGTGGTCTTTTCTGCCTCCTGGAGAAAAGTTCAGTATCGGCTTTCCATCAGTCAAATAGACAATACTAAACCAAATTAACTATCAAAAGGCACCTGTAGCAGTTGTTTGTCATAATAAAGAAGGTCTCAGCAGAAGTGTCATTTTAGGAAGAGCTGGAAATAAGGAACTGTAATATTCCTTCTGAACCTCCATTAGATTCAACATGTTCCAGTGTAATGAAACTAGAAATTGTTTTACTTTTCCATTATTTACTTCCCAGCTGGCTTTAAAACATTTGCACAGTCTATCCAGGGCTTACTTATCTATAAACATGAAAGCACTGTCCCTTTATCCTACAAGTTTTGTTGATATATACATGTATTCATACACACATAAGAACCATTGAATCATAATTGTTAGGTTGGAAAAGACCCTTAGGATCATCGAGTCCAACCATTAACCCAGCATTGCCAAGTCCACCCCTAACCATGTCCCCAGGTGCCACATCTATGCATTTGAACAGCACCAGCTCATGGAACAGCACAATCATGTCCCTGGGAAGCCTGTTCCAATGCTTGACAACCTTTTCCAAGAAGAAATTTTTCCTAATATCCAATCTAAACCTCTCCTGGCACAATTTGAGGTCATTTTCACTTGTTACTTGGAAGAAAAGGCCAACTCCACCAGGCCACAGCCTCCTTTCAGGGAGCTGTAGAGCATGATAAGGTCTCCCCTGAGCCTCCTTTTCTCCAGGCTAAACAACCCCAGCTGCCCCTCATCTGACTTGTGCCCCAAACCCTTCTTCATCTCCGTTGCACTTCTCTGGAGATGCCCCAGGACCTCAATGTTCTTGTGAGGGGCCCAAAACTGGACACAGGGTTTGAGGTGTGGCCTCACCAGTGCCAAGTATAGGGGCCAATCACTGCCCTGGTCCTGCTGGCCACACTGTGATAAAAGCCAGGATGCCTTCTTGGCCACCAAGTTCCTCCCCTTGTTTTTAGCATCAAACAAAGCCTCTTTCATTTAGATGTCTAAAATTTAAACCCTAAAATCCTGATCAGTACCTGCTACCACTTTTTAGACATCTTCAGAGAATATAACATAATCTCTCAATAAACAGATATTTAACGTGTACAAAATCTGCTGTAAGCACTATTGATATATGTGATATTTGAAATATTCTGAGTAACTTTCAGGCAAAAGCTGTTAGTTAGAAACCCAGCTGCTGTTCCTAAGACGGATATCTCATGAGGTTCCTTATAACAACTACATGGCTCTGCTCTAGCACAGTACTGCAAGTTTTTTTTCTGAGCTGAATTTTTAGAGCCATGCTGCCCTAATATTTTCTGCCTGGTCCTGGCCCTACAGAGCTAAGGAAAATGACACCTCTCCAAAACATTTGCATTCCCATCAGAGATCAAGGGATATGGAGGACTCTTCATCCAGTCCCTTTCCAGCCTTTGTCTGGCATCAGGAGGGTTGTCAGCAGTTGTGGTAGTAGAACTATCTACCCCGTATCAATACTAACGTGTTCTTCCCAACAAGCACGTGTCTTGTTCTTGTGTGTGGTATGTTTAGCCTCTACATTCTTTTAAAATCCTCTGTCCCATCCTTTGACCCTTACTCTAGTTCGTGTGCTTGTGGGAGGGCAGTAAACACTTCAGTATCATGTGTGTGTATTGCAAGCATTACCCAAAGTTTTCATATTTCCAGGCTGTTACAGGAAAACACTCTAGGAGTTGACCCAGATTGTAAACTCAATGGAAGAAATTTCCCATGGTGCCACTTCTGGAGGACTCTTATTTCTCACTTACCTCCCTAGAAAAGCACATTACTGGGTATGTTTTACATCTCAACACAACAGGTTTGCTTGCCTTAACTTTCAACCTGGCTAACAAAGCATAGCAAATAAGCCTTATATGATTCACATGGTGCTTTTCTAAGCATCTAATGTAAATCACTTATCTGAGAGTCTGAAACATGGCTCAAAGTGGCAAGCTGGCAGCCAGAATTGCATTTCACTAATTAATTGGCTCATAGCTCAGGGGCAGACGTGAAGTCATTCACATACAGCATTTTTCAGAGCTTTTATGTCTGTGTGTTTTCCAGACTTGACCTAAAAGCATCTACAGGAAAAGCAAATGCAGCAAACACCACTCTCAGCCCAACCCCACAAGCTCTCCGTGGCAGTACAGACCCAGGGAGAGAATTTCCGCTGGGACACTGAAATGTCCTGAGCGATTGGAAAAACATATAATTGCCAAGGGATGTGGAAAACAGCATTTTTTGTCAGCTCCAAGGAAGTGTGGAATAGGAACAATTGAGAAATCTTTGTATCTGGCATTTCCCATATAAAGCTGGTGTTTCTGCTTCAGTCTGTTAACATTGCCACCAAACTGGGACAAGGAAACCCCCTTGGTATCAGCCTCAGAAGTGACCTATGAACCACAGCAATCCCAGGACCTCTGGTCTTCCTTCACTTGATCTGCAGCCACTCCAGCACTAGGATTCCTCATAATTAGGGACCTTCAGAGTTTTTCCTGTGAAATTTTTCATTGTTGTAATCTGTAGAACTCAAGCTAGATAGGAACTAAAGTGCCTTCCTATACATGTAGTCTGAAAACTTCCACCAGATGTCCATAAGATTTTCAAAATCTTATGTTACATATGTGGATCCAAGTAAAAATGATAAATATATTTATTTTCAATGGCATGATACAGCAACTGGGAAAAATATTTAAATTATTAGTGTTTGTATAATTTTAAAACCTCTGCTCCTCTTTCAGGAAATGAGAGCACCTGTATAAACATTTGATCTACAGAAGTTAAAGGTCACATTACCACTATGCAGTCCATGGCATCTGAAGGTTAAAATATCCTTTTACAAAAAAAAATATCCTTGCCTTGAAGAGGCTGAGCAGGTATTCCCTTGGCTGCTGTTTCAACCTTTGGCCTCAGTCCTACAAGCACTTACACACATACTCAATTATGAGCATGCAAGTGTCTCTACTGTGCAGCTCAGAGGGGTGTTATGAAGTTCCACTTATTGGTGTTTTGGGGTGGTCCAATGCTGTGATGTTGGACACTTGATGCTTCCCTCTTTTATTGGAATAACCTCTTTTTGGGATTACTGTAGACCCAGAACCAGCCAACACAATCCACAGACTCCCCGTAACTCAAATAACCCCCCAGCAGGTTCTGAGATGGTGCTCCAATGCAATTGACTCTTTCAGCAGCTAGTTCTCATAGGAGATTTTTACTTAATGAGCCTTATCAAGGGTATCAGCTCTTTAAATGACACATAAACTACTGTAGTTGTAAAGTTGTCATTTTGTGATTAGGTAATGAATACTCCCTTTTCTCATTTTTGTTTGATATTTTTATGTTCTTTCTTACTATGTTAATCATGAGGGGTTGGTTTTAGCTTCTAGCTGCATAGAAGCACTTTGCAACAGTTCTTCCTCCTTCTTAGAGTGATATGTTACAAACGCCAGAGTGATTTTAGGAGTTCAGCTTCCAAGTGGCTTGGGTGCTATGTGCAAATCATCTGACTTCAAATAAAGTTTGAAAGTGTGAACTTTCAAACCTTATTTGAAGGCAGATGATTTGAGAATATCTTCAGATCTGATCTACAGTTTATTGTATTGTGTTTTCCTCTCAAATCATCATATTTAAACCTTCTAGATACATTTCACATACCTTATACCATCTTATACCTTCTCTTACACCTTTTATTTTGTCTTACACATTGCGGTAATAAAACTGTGAAGTCCTATCTCATTGCTGAGTTCCTAGAATCTGAGTGTTTGTGATACCTACACTGAAGTTCACGTCATTGCACTCAGCATGAGTTGAGCTTTCTAACCAAGGCAAGAGACCTTAGCAATCAAGTTTATCTCTTGGCACAGTGTGGCTTCATGGCTCTAGCCAAGCTGTGTGGTCAAATATAGGCCAGAAAAAAATGTGTTTCAATTTAGTGGAGAGCTAAAACTCACAGATGAGGTAATTCCCTCAATATTTGTAAGAGCCCATTCTGATGCCTGAGAACTCATCACTGTCATATTATCTGTCTTTTAAAAGGGGATATCAGCCATCTGCAATAGGTTGCAGATGGGTGCCAGCGCTGGTGCTGTCTCTGGTAAAGTTATATGACATCAGGAGATTCCTGCTTCGATGAACAACAGTAGAACAAAATAAGCTTTTCTTGTAAAATTCCTGAGTATTGTTTCTCACATTCAGTCACACAGGTGAAATGAACATTTTTAAGATCCTGTTGGCAGATTATAGTGTTGCTGGCTTGGCTGGAGCATCTCCATACAGCAGTTGTTGAAGCAGCAGGGCCATCAAGTGTTGGATGTTGCAGTTTTTGGGCTATCTGTGCTGAATGTTGGTGTTGCACTGTTGCAGTGTGGAAGTGACATGACAGTCTTAAATGTGGAATGAAGTGCTTCTGGGTGAGAAGGAGATGAAAGGCAGCTGCTCTTAGCTCTGCTGGTAATCTGCTGCTCGCTATTTCTCTCCCTGCTCCTTCTGCATAGTTTCTAAAGGACTGATATATCTACAGTATAAAATGTACTAGTGGTGTGAATTCTGCTTGTGCTGGGGCTCTTTGCACCTGTTACTTCAGGAATGATCTTGCTATCTCTTTTGTGGTGTCTCTGGCACCTCATGTTCATTGCCAAAAATGTGATTGCTGACTGCAAACATCTGCCTATTCAGTGTTTCACTAAGGCAGTTGACCTTTACAGCTTCACATGCAGTGTATTGCTGCAGTGAGGATCATGCTGGTTTCTTCTTTGATATCTGGAAGGAGTAAAATTCTTTTACCCTTTGGTCACAGTTACATTATTTGCACGGTGATTCCCTTCAGCAAGTGGAACAGTATGTCCCCAAGAAGTCATCAGTTACAGTATGAGCTGAGTTTTCTGGTTTGTAAGAATCTGGCAATGACGATTTCCTGTAATTCTACAATCTGCATTTCAAATGATGCCAGATTTAGCTGCCACAGTGCATATCTCAGTTTGGAAGGCACAGGCATTCCAAATCACAATATGTAACAGTTAACTATGATTTTTAGTCATCAGTATATATATTTCTTGCATTTTGCTGAGTTTCAGACATGAACTATTAAGATTCACATTCTTAGAGGACAGCTCTCCTGGATATGATAGTTTAGACAGGATCCCCAAATATCTAGTTTGTGTCTCTAAAACTCTAAGTTGTTTGATTTGTTAGTGTTTTAACTGTCTTACAGGCCTTTTTACTTTCTTTTAGATAGGCAGAATTAAAGAATGGAATTAAGCTGATAATTTCATGAGGGTATGAATTCTTTAAAAAAAAAAATATATATAGGAAAATATTAAGGGAAAAAAAGGCAGATTTTTAACCTTCAGGTTCAGTACAACCAAGAAAAAAATACATGAACATTTGAATCTTGAAAAGCCTTGGTCAGACTTCAGAAGTACAGTATTAGCAGGTCTACTGGTGTTTCTCATCTTCTGCAGAATTTAACTAGTGTATCCATCATTGTGGAATCACTGAACCATTGAGCATCAGTTTTCAACAATACTGAGACAAAAAATGAGAAAATAAGTACAAGATTTTACTTGCAACTTTCTGTCTGTTAACATTTATCTCAGTGCCGACAGATCTCTTCCTTTTGTGAGGGATTGATAACAATCATGGGGTTGATAACTATCAGACAGATCAGGCTGTTAAGCATTATGGAAATCTGCTGGGGTTTTTTATTCACAGTAGTCTCTCATTTGGTGACTGTCATTTGGTGGACAGGACTACAGGGAGTGATTTCTGTCACATAGTAATTGAGGGGAAAACCTGCTCTTCATTAAAGTGATGTGGAATGAATTTTGCAGGCAATAAGGTTGCTTCAGCAGCTTTTCTGCTGTATAATAACAGTGCTGCCTTGAATAGTTCTCTGAGCCACAAAGCCCTTGACTCAACCCACAGCAGCACCTGCTGCTCCAGAACATCTTTCCAGGTACCCTGAATCCCTCTCACTAACAGCTGGGTGCTGCTGCACTTTATTTTCCTGATCATGTTGTCTGTACTATTTTCTTACAGAGATCAGGGTAATATTTATTCCACATTGTGGATGTACAGTCACTGAGCTGGAAATGCTGGTTAAGAAGGAACAGTGCACTTTGTCTTCGTGGGCTTTCTGCTTTTGCAAAGGAGGGAAAGTTTTCACATATGCTAAGTATAAACTATCTTCTAAACTGAGACTTTCAGAAGGTACTTGCTCTTGAAACTCTCAACTCATTCCTGTTTTTGAAAATAAAAACCAGCCTTTGGCTCGGTGCTTCTGAATTTTGGACATCTGATATCAAAAATTAGGCACCTGATGTTAACTATCATGTGAGACCACCATGACCTAGAAACCCATGTAACTTCAGGCACACCAGGACACCCAGTTGGCCAAAAGTCACATCTGTGCAGAGGCCAAATTCTTACACGTTCATGGCTGTCCCAGAAAACCAGGCACACAATTCCATGGCTCATAAAGCTTCACTGTGAGAGTTTGTGTGGCAGCAGACGTGGGGTTGTGCATGAGACAGCTCCAAAGGGTACAAATAAAGTGGAAACTGGATTTAAAAGAAACACTTCCAAATTATGCATTTGTCATTATCCCAGATGGCTGGAACCATGCATTTGTCTCAGTAGCATATTGGAACCTATCTAGCGAAGGACAATGACAGACTAACAAAAATAATAAAACTAATGAAAAGCACATGCCTTAAGAGGTGGCAATTGATTAAAGAAGATAATTTTGCAGATGTCTGAGAAAGTTAAAACTTTAACACAGTTTTAATGTAAGAAAGGAGTAATTCTTGTAGTTACATGATTCCACATGGATGCATCTGGAGAGATATTTCTTGCAATGCAGAAGAACAGATTCTTTGGTGCATCTCCAGCATGGCTCCATTCAAGGGAGATAAGCCAATTCAGAGCACACTTGCAGTGCTGTACAGGCCGTCAGAAGTTAACAGCAGTTAAATCACTGTTGGTAATTATCAGTTTGTACTCTAAATTGCTGTCTGCAGGTGGTTTGCCTAACCCTGCTTCCATTCACATCAGGGAGAACAGATTTGATCCTTTTACTTCCAGAGGAACTGCAATTTATTGGGGCTGGAGGGCACTCAGTGCTTCTCAGCAGGGCCTCTCTCCTTCATCACAGCAGTACCTTTGTCTGCATCAGTTCTTCCAGGAAGCATAAAAGGCTCTGCTAACCTTGCTGGCAGCACTTGCAGGATGAACTGTGTGGCTCTAGGGTTTGTCAGACATGTACTGAAACGTTGCAAAATGTGGAGCTTTGAAAAATGTTTTCCCAAATATGCAATTGTAGTGATGACAGCTTCCTAGAGACATATTTTACAATGCTGTGATGTCTTAGTGCTTTGTACCAACTTTATTATGTGTAGCTAAGCAAATTGTGATGGAAGTAGTTTAAGTGTTCATTGGAGAATAAGTCATTATAAATACTTCTATATTTATGATCAAGATGTATAGGACTGCATTGTTTCTGACTGCATAGCTGTTATTTGTCTATAATTCCCAAAATACAGCCTGACAATTTTTCACTTCAGTTATAAACTTTAATGGAGCAACTAATATGATTTATCTTTTAACAGCTGAGAACTTGAGAGTTGCATTAAATGCTTTCTGTTAAATGTTTTTCTGTTGGAAATGTTTTTTCAAGACAGTGATTTTCTGTAGATCTCTGACAGAATATGAATTTTGAACAGTTTTTTCACATGCAAATTATGCTCACTTCAGGAGTTCCTTTTTAAATTTTGATTGAGTGCATGAATAAATGTGCTATAAGAATAGAAAACATCTCTCATTATCTTTAGCCTGAAAACATGCATATTATTCAAAATGCTTCAGTAGTTAAGCTCAAAAGTATGAATACAAATATTACTTTGATTCCTAAATTCATAATCTACTTCTGTTTGGTTCAGGTGCATAGTACATATTACCACAGAGGGTGTTGTTTCTGAGTCCTGGAGGGATCTATCAAGACAAGTGTGAAGACATTTAGCAGCTAATTTTGGCATTAGGAGTATGTACTCTCAACTGGTTTGGAACAGACAAGTTGGTATTTTACGAGGATTCAAGCTGATTGAACTTTCTAATTTAAGTGTCAGACATAAATCTGAAGGGAACTGATAAATGTAATATAAAAGCCTTATCTTTATGATCAACCCTTTCCTTCACATTAAATTATTAGATATAACAAAGCTATATGATTCTTAGAGCCAAGCACTGCCATTCATCCAGAGAGGTACAGAACCTGGGTCACATATGACATACCTGCTGCTTATTTCATATGCCATGTACCACAGGAGTGATGAATAAATGACATGCATCCATATATATATGCATATATAGGCTATTTATATATATGTGTGTGTGTGTGTGTGTGTGTGTGCATGTGCAATTATTGATATTAATAGTCATTACACTTAAATACTATTTCAACTGATAGTAACTGATAATGTTAACTAGAGGCCAGCTTTGTGACACTGAGCTGTAGGTCACGTGGTGCCTTTTAAAATGCATGAGTGCAACAAATCACTGTATGTGTATGTGGTGCATGTGGTATTAAATCTGTGGAGGTGACAAAAGCAAAACTCACAAGGAAATAGCTGAAAACTTCAACATTTAATGGGTGGAGTAATCAGTTTCTAGTTAAGAGATTGTGACACTTCCCGACAGACTAGAAACATCCAAATATTTCATTTGGAAGTGCTGAAAAATAGAGCAGAGGGTTTTTCTATGTTGGCTGCTTTATAGCTGCTAATCTTTTAGGGGAGACATAGGACGTTTGAAATCATCTAATTTAGACAGTGGGATTGAGAGGAAATTACAAGCAGCTCCCCAAAGCCTATGATCTTAGGTTAAGTTTCATCTGTCATCCACTTCAAGAAGAATTTCTTTGGGCCACTGAGCTTGTGAAATAAGCACTGATACTTGGAATCAGTCAAGAAATGTCAGCGGTATCCTAGAAGACATGGGAGATGACTGGTTTCAAGTGGTATCAAAGAACTGGTCACTCTCTGAACTCCTTTTGAACTCTTGCAAGATACACTTGCAAAACTGTTCTGTTTAGGAGTAATTGTGCTGTACCATGAATAAAATCCACAAAATAAAAGGAAATCACAAGTCATATCACAGAAGTCTCATATTTCCTCTGAGACACAGATTCCCAGGAGAGGGACTTCTGTAACTCAAACAATTAATACAAAAGAAATTTCCATAGAAAGAGGGAAAAATCTACAAATTGTCCTCTGCCAAGTTTGAGCAATCACTGTTTGGAAGCTCCCACAGGGTGTGTAATGAAGAACCCTGAGAAAAAGACTCTGAAGACTGGAGCCAGAGGAATTCCTCATATTGGAAAAAAAATTGCGTGGAAAGTCCCTTCTGTGATGGGACAGGCAAGACAAATCTTCAGAGGAGAGCTGTGACTGAATTTCACTGCAATGG
This sequence comes from Hirundo rustica, assembly GCF_015227805.2. NCBI lineage: Eukaryota > Metazoa > Chordata > Aves > Passeriformes > Hirundinidae > Hirundo > Hirundo rustica. The sequence goes on from NC_053450.1 coordinate 11,963,499, forward strand.
TAAAATCCTTCCATTTATTCAAGTTCAAACAAGTTTCCAGCTGGAGTCCATCAAACTGGAAAATGGATACGGCTCAGAAGAAGGTGAGGAATTATGGGACTTATAATTTTCTTTCCTGAAACTTCCAAAAACTCTTCTTTCTCCCAAGAACTCAATTGCTTCCGTTTGTTAGGTGATAAAAGTTTGAAGCAAAAATGCATAAGAGAAAAATATAGGGAGAAGGGTAAATTGGAAAAAGTAATCTCAAGATAAACCACATCTGCTGTTTTCTGTTTCTTTTCAGGTTTCCAGACTGGTATTGGGAAATTTTGAATTTGCTTATTCTGCCAAAGTGATCACTTGCATATCTTTGAAAAGAGATTTGCACATGTACTTAGAAGAGACATTTCTCAAAAGAGCGATGAACAACTCTTGTCTCCATGGAATTGCTATTGCATGTGCGTGCACGCACAGTACGCAGTTCCCAAGTAGCAGTGTCCATCTCTTTGGAAGATAATCATCTGCCACTTTGGTACTCTCCACTTGTGTGCTTTGCTCTGTGTTTGTGCTTATGGAAAATGAACAGTACAGGCAAACACATTGTTCTGTTTATCTGCATGACATAGGATAAGCAAGAGGATTGGATTCCTCATTGGAATTGTGTCCTGGTAATACAGGGGAAAAAAATAGGAAAAAACTGACCATATGTAGAGACTAATTCTCAAATAGCTGAGCAGTCCGGAAGCTCCTGTAATGGCTCAGGGCAGTGCCAGTTACAGTGGAGTGTGTATACTGTTATAAAAGGCTTGTGTGTGTCTGTGTGTGCGAACAGATGTGGGTGTGTGTAACCATCTGTCTGCTACTAGGGATTATCTGTTGGATACCAGGATTGAGGTTTGGTTGCCTTTGTATAGGCATTTAGTCTGATCTGAAATACTCCACAATGTCCTGACATCTGGATGTGATTGGCAGAAGGACAACATCAACACTCAACATTCTTCTGGGCCAGCAAGTGGAAGTCAGATTGGAAACCTGTGGCCATATAAACCAAAATGTTTAGTTGACTGAATTATTCAGAATATGATTGCAAAAAAGACCCACATCTAATTTTGACATTGCTGTGGTAAATCTGCTTAAATTAGTGATGCTTCTCTAGCAAATACAGATTTTTGTCTTCCACTTTATGATATTACGTTCTCTGTCAGTGAACTCTGTGTTTGATAGAACAAGCACATGAACTTGCATTTAAATACTATTACTGCCAAAAGTCCTATGGAGGACTGAGAAGAAAAAAATGTAGGTTCGTCCGAGTCCCAAACAAGAGAAAAGGAAAGAGAATAATACTAGGAGAATTTCCTTGGGACAAAAGTTTTTAACCATTTACCAACAATAAAATACACAGATGAAGAAATGCAAGAGTTTAGATCAATATGTTTTCAAATAAGTATTCAGTGCCAGACCTGTACATTACTGGTAAGTTACCATATCCATGAATATTGGGTTTTTTTCAGAGTGGTTTCAGGAGCCACAGCATCTGTCACTCCCAAATCTGCAGTGTTCATGGTGTCCAAATGTCTCCTCAACACTTTCATAGGTTTGCGTTGGTGATACCAGTGAAGTGGGCAGCATTGATCATTCACTCCAGAGGAACACCTACTGGTTTTGTTATCTCTCATGCAAATTGTGGCACTGGGGGATAAAGAAGGGATATCAAGAGTAGTCTTATGATATTGTTCATATCTTTAAAAGTCATTGCAGCTGTGATGGGAAACTCTAGAAGATGTACAGCATGTCATCAGAGAGGAGGAGTCACTGTAAGCACTGCATGCCAGACAATTTGACATTTCCTCCCCAGATGTTCAAGCCACCTGGATGTTTCCATGCAGAATAGCAAGATTTACTGGCAGTCTGTGGTCGCATCACTCAAGAATTTAATCTCTGAAAAAATCCCCTGTGTAAGTTCTAAGCAATCTCAGTTCTTCGATTTTTTTTTTCCCTGAAGCATTATTAGAGTATATCTGAAGATTTATGACTTTTCAGACAGAAGATAAAAGGGGATTCCAGCAAGCACTTACACAAACTCAGGGGTAGTGGACTCAGATTAGCCACGATAGTTAACTCCAGAGCCTCCCAAGAGGGTGACATATTTTTAGAATACCCAAACATTAACTCTGACAGACTTCTAAGAGAAATGTTGGATTTTCTTTATTGGAATATCTTTAAATTTGACCTTCTTTTAAAGCCAACTGTAACAGGACCTGATGCTGAGTGATGCCAGGCACTGACCATATGCTCCCCAGCTCTCTGTGTGGGAACTGTAAAAAAAAATGACTCTGTCTACCATACCTGTAGAGTTTAGGATGTAGTTAACTGGACACATCAAGGAGTAGTGTTTTTGCTTTCAGCTCTAAACAACAAAAAAGATGCTTAAAATTAAGATTCAAAGCCTGTACTCAAGGCCTACAGTGATTGTGAGATTGCAGAACTAGGTGTGGTTGCATCTTGACAGCGTATGAAGATCAAAGGCAATTACTTCAGTGACCTAACAGGGACTTAGAAGTCCAGCTTTTAGTATGCACTTCTAAAAAGTCTTGGCCTGTGCTGAGTATAACTGAAAGGAATACAGCTTTGCAAAACAGAAGTCCTTGCACATGGGAGTATTGCTTTCCACATGCAAACAATGTGTGTACATAGACCGGGGTATAGTTACTTGATTGATGCAGGGATTTTTTGGTTGGTCGGTTTGTTTTGGTCAGAGCATCAGCAAATTTCATCATTTCATCAGATTATCCTATATATTGTGTGTTAGGCACCAGGGGTAATTATTTTTCACTCTTTTTGCCTCTAGTCGTCTCCCAGTTGAAGTTCTACACCCAGTTTCCAAGGCCACATTTCTATAAAGTGGAAAACTTGTAGATAATGCGGAGAAGGGGAGCAAGAATGACAACAGTCTTTAGAAACATGACCTTTGAAGGAAGGTTTAAGGGGCAGAGTTTGTTTAGTCTAGAGAAGTAGAGCCTACTGGTGACATGATAACAACCCTCTGATATATTTAAAGCTATTATGAAGAGGCTAGTTGTAAATTGTTCTGTGAACGTTTGGAAGCTGGACAAGAAACAATTGACCTTTCAGCAAAGATTCAGGTGATACTTTAGGAGAAAAATTTTATTAGTACAATTAAACATTGCAACATGCTACTGAAAGAGGCAGTGAAATCTCCTGCAGATTTCATGACAAACATCTGTCAGAAATGGTCTTGGCAAGTGGGAGATTTGGCATCCAAAGGGGGATTGTCTAAATCCCCTTTGAAGTCCTGTTCCGGTTTACTTTTCCTGTGCCTATAAATTTTCTTTGTGTATTTCTTTTGCTTGCACACTGTAAGAAATATGATGGTCTAAAAGCTGGTGATTTGAAGGTGTGCTTTTGGATAGCTCCAATATTGATGTTCTCAACCTCTGAGGAACACATCAGTTTCCTCACTGGGTATTGGAGCCATTGGTGGACAAGCTGACCTGGCAGGAGCCTCCCTGTGTCTGAACAAACCCTGGAGTGTTTTGTGTCAGCTCCTGAGCCACCACAGCCCTTAAGGCCAGATGCCAATGAGTCCCTTCAGGCAGTTTAGAGCAGTTTTTTAAAGCTGTTCTCTGAGTTCTCGTGTGCTCCCTACAGCCTAATGTAACAGGATGAGTCTCTGGAGTACAAGAAACAGAGCTACTGCAGGTTTTACTGTACTGAAAGAAAGCCAAAATATTTCATTTCTTCATGTAAGAGAGTGTGATTTGAGAAGATGGGGATGGAGAGACTCAGATGCATAATGCTGAAGATGTGTGGGGTTTTTTACCTCCATTAGGTTTCAGTGGCTCTGTGACTTGCTAACAGCAAAATGCCAATGCAAACTGCTTTTTAGCTTATTGTGGGGTGGGAATAATAGGGGAAGATCAGTACTTATGTTGCTTTGACATTCCAAAAGATTCTTTGAGGCTCTGAAAATGTCAATGACAAACAAATGCTGCTGGTTTGGTTTCACTTGAAGCTTCTGCAGAATTTGAACAGCGTAAGTCAACAAAACAACTTACGTTTTACATGAAAAATATGTTGTTCATAATGATTTCTTTTTAATAAGAAAAATGACCCATTCAGGAAAATTTTCTGGCATTGTCGTGCCTTACAAAATTTTTTAGTAAAAAAAAATTCTAATTTTCTCTATTTTTTTGTGAATATTACTTTATCATTCCCTCCCCCAGCTTCCCTTTTCCTTCATATTGTATATCTGAAAAGCAGGGGCCTTTCATACCCTGTACTACCCTGGCAATGGCTGGTGTGAAAGCACATGGGCACATAGGTTGTGCTTATAAAGGTGCCACCTAATCCACTTGGTCCTTTAACTAGTGGATTTTGGGCATGTTTTTAACCTTTCAACTCCTCTCTTATATCTTGTTTCTGTTATTAATCCTGGTGTAGAACTGGATCACATGCTTTTTTTTCTGTTTTTGTTCTGTTGGAGGATGACTGGCCAAGGAAAATGTATCTTTTGCTCCAGTGGATTTTATTTCCTTTGATGACAGCACCTCTGTGTCATTTGGTCTGATCAGACTGGAGAAGAGGAGACCATTGCAGTCTACAATTTCTTCATGAGGGGAAGAGGAGGGCCAGGCACTGATCTCTTCTCTGTGGTGACCAGTGGCAGGGCCAGAGGGAATGGCCTGAAGTTGTGTTAGGGGATGTTTAGGTTGAATATTAGGAAAATATTCCTCACCCAGAGTGTGTCTGGCACTGGAACAGGCTCCCCAGGGAAGTGGCAAGGGACACCAAACCTACCAGAGCTCAAGAAGTGTTTGGAAAGTGTTCTCAGGCAGATGGTGTCACTCTTAGAAATGCTCCCAGTGCAGGGCTGGGAGTTGGACTTGATGACGCTTGTGGTGCCTTCCAGCTCAGGTTATTCTGTGCATCTGTGATCCTGTGATTCTCTCTCAGTCCTTCTGGATCTGATCCTGTCTTTGTCTTTCTCTGATTCTTCAAGAGCTGTGTTTAGACTTACCTCTATTAAAAGAGCAGCTACCCTGAATGACACATGACAGTGGCACCATATCATTTCTCTGTAGCTGTATGAGACAGGATTCAGAAACACAGGCTGTGTCTTGGCCTCAGGCCTGAGTCACCTACATCATCCCATCATCCAAGTTTTGATACGTACTGTCAGTCACGGTACCTTAAAACCTCACTGTCAGGTACTTGGGAGAGTACACAGCAGTATGAAACAGTTTTTGGGGGATTTTTTTTTCTGTGTTTTGTCTGTGCAGTCAGATTTTTTACTATGTTTTCTTCTTTCTAATAGCTTTGTTAGCCTTATTCTGTGCTGAAATTCCCACTTGGCACTAGTGGGTTTAGTTTTTCTGTTGCCTCTTGCTGTTACAAAATAAGGTTATAAAACTTGCTCTCAGTTTCCTGGCCACAGCTGATTCCTGAAGGCTGCCAGCAGACCTCTTTTCCCAACCAGAGCTGTAATCCACTGTAGCAGCATTGCTTCCTGACACAGAGAAAGTATTCTAATTCTGATATTATCTCACAATGTCTGTTTGAGATTTCAGAAATCTGTCAAATCTTTGCTTTTACTGCAAAACCTCTTTGTTAATGCATGATGTGTATGTGGTTTGCTTTAAGCTGAGTATTCAGGATTGCTAAGTACACACATCCATCTATTTTATGATGCCAAATCTTAAATTTTGTGAGATTACTGCTAAGCCACCATGGAAGGAAATCCTGTCTTGCACATACATCCTGGCACCATGTACATGGGGTAAAATATCGTGTCTCAGAGTAGGTTTTCTTGTAAAATGGCCAGGCTTAGATTTTGAATTGCTTCAGTTTGTAGAGTCTTGTTCTGGACAGAGCCTTACCTGTTGCCCTAAAGCTCTCAGCAGCAGCAGCTCTCAAAGGCACAAACCTCAATTCCTCTCCTGGCCCCACTGTCTGCATAAAATGTGTTTGCCTGAACATGTTTGTGTTTAACTTTTACACAGTATTTTATAAAACTTATGCCATCCACCCAAAGGTGAGTATAAGGAATCCCTCCATTCTAAATATGGCCATGGATATCCTTATCTCAGCATCTCTCTGAGAGTATTTCCTTTATCTTTTGGTGGAAGCCATAGCCTGACTTTATTTAGCCCCTGATCCTACACTCCCTGTTCATTCAAGATGTTCTGTAAGGCTGTGGTATTTTATGGCAACTGCTTTCCTTTTGACCAGTTTTACTCTTCCAAGTATCTATTCTGTGGTCTGTGACTTTCACCATATTTCTCCACTTCGCTTTAACTGTGTGAAGGCACCTGCACTTTTGATGAATGTGTGCAAAGTCCATACAATTTTCTGCTCCTGCTTGTTGCTTGATTTGTTTCACGGTTTCTCATCCAGGTACTTCCCTATTGCTTGTGTCCTTCAGAATTTTCTCAGTCTTGAATCTTTATGACCTTAGTCCTTGGAGACCTTAGTCCAGGTGGACTCAAAGTTGTTGGTCTTTATCCTGCCATTTGCTCTCAGGCAGCTGGTGTGGGTTTGTCAGCCTGGTCTCCCCTTGCCATGTCAAACATAACAGGCCAGCTGTGAAATCTAACTCACCCCCACAGTTTGTGCAAGTTTTTCTCATTCTTTCACTGGTCTTCTGGAAGAGCCCTTGATGGAATCTGGATTTTCACTATCACTCTCTTTCAATGGGGATTTCTCACCTGGAATCTGTGCATGACTCTTTACTGTCAATGTTAAGTCCCTTGGTTTATTTTGGTTTACAGGACCTGATCTTGCAGAATATTTCTTCTTGCTTTCCCAGTCTCTCCTGTAAAACAGATTGTGTCCTGTCTCTTAAAAGTGAGGGGTATATAACTAATTTTTATAACATTTCACTAGGTATGAACATAGCAAAAATTTCCTCTTCTAAGCACAAATAAGTCTCTAATTCTGTTCTGGTCTGTCTCAGGACCAAAGTTTGACAATGAACTTTACTTACTGAAATGCTGGAACTTTGATGGGCTTTGTTCCTATATGCACACAGAAACCCTGTATTTCTCCAGACTCCTTTTTCCTTTTTCCTCTTTTTCCCAGTTTCCATGCAGGCGCCTAACCTGTCCCGTTCACTTTCTGCCAATTACTTCAATAGTGGATGTAAATGAACCCTTTCCCAAAGAATATTCTGTGTTTGTTTTATGGAAAATAAAATCCATAGTAATCTATTTCATCAGGAATACAAGAGCCTCCTGTGGGAAATAAAGAATCAAAGTTGCACTGAACTCTGAATTGTCACTTTATTTGAACATAATGCCCAGCTTCTCAATCTTCTGAATTCAGTGTATCCTCCCACCCACTCTCTTGTCCCTCAAAAGATTCCCTGTGCCATTTATTATGTCTTTCTTTTTATTTCCTTTTCAAATCTCAGTGGTGAGAATGAAAACAAAGGCTTTTTTTTAAAAAAAAATCATGTTTTCCAACAATTGCACTTGGACTTGAGTTTGTCTCATGTCATTCGCATTTCAAGCCCAGCAAACTCTTGTGACTTCAGATGTCACTTGTAATTTACTTAAATCTGAGCACAGATTTGAGTGCCTTCTCAAAAAATAGTTTTAAATGAGACATGTATTGACTGCGTAGAAGAGACACAGTTTCAAGAAAAATGCTCAGGGATGCAGACATTCCTCTGAAGGAACTTCTTGCAGCAGGTCCCAGAGCCCAAGTGCGGAACTCTTATAGTCAGGAGGACACTGTTTAAGTGGGGGGTTTCTCACAAAACATTTTCTGCAGGATTAGGGCCTACATAAACAGCAGGATTTTTTTTACTGTATTTATGTCTCATGACAGTATGTTCCCAGCAATGGTTTCAGAGTGAACAGAGCCAAAAAATGAGACAAAGTATGCACTTGATGCCTCTTTGCTGATTGGAGACATAGGAATGGATGTTGATGTCTGGGAGACTGTCAAGCATGCTTCCTAACCTGAATTGCTCCCTGAATCCTGTGTGATCAGAAAGAACTAAGCAGATCTTCTCTTCTGGTGCTCCAGTGGTATTTAAATTACTGAAACTGCACAGGATGATTTAAATTATCTCTGAACAATAGAGCCTGTTCAGGCTTTTGGTGAATCCGCTAAGTACTTTTAGTCTGGTTATAAGGGGGCTATATTTGTAAATGAGTTGATTTTCATGCTATTTTTGAGATGTTAATAACTGAAAATACTTTATAAGTCTTTATCTTACTACAGGATTGTGGGGTTTTTATTCCAATTGCCAACTCTCAATTAAATAATTTTTCCTAAAATTGTTTGCCTTATTTTACAATCATGCTAGTGAAATAAAATCAAAGAAGTACCATCTGCTAAAGTGGTGGATATACATAGATGGAACAAAGTCTGACATTATGTTGGACAGAATATGAGGTCCTGACTGGACTTCAGTACTTCTGCTGCTCTGCAGGCTGCAGTGCGAGTGACTGCCTGTTCTGACTTAGTGGTATGAAAGGTAAGAAATGGGAAAGTTTCCTTGAACTATGGGCTCTTTTCCTTAACTTCTCTCCTAGCTGAAGTGTAAGAAATGTGTACCACATGTTAAAGAAAAGTAGAATCCTCTTGTTAAGCACAAGTATTGTCACACTGACAATACCAACATCTTATTGAAGAAAACTGACAAATGTGAAAGGCAGTGGCTATGTGACCATTTAACACAGGAAATCTTAGAAGTCAAGAGCCCACAGAGAAGTAAAGGATACTTACATAAAATGGATAATTCCTCATGCAAATTTTCAGCTTGTCATTTGAATAATTGCTTTTATGTGGAATTATTTGAGTAATTTTAACTGAATTGAGAATAAAATGTTTTAAATAATATTTTTTCCCTGATCTTTTTTCCTGTTCCTAAAAATGTCAACAGCTGTGCAGTTGTTATCCCTTGGCCCAAAGCTGACTATATTTCTGGTCTTGTTGGCTATACTTGGATAATGCAGAGCCTGAAATATCAGGTTTTTACTCAGGACAGTTAGTTAGTATAGCAGAAAAAGCCTAACAGTTGTCCTCCTTTTAAGTCTTTTGTTAGGGAAATCTTTTGTGTCTGGTGTGAGTGCAGGCTCTCACATGAAGTGAGGGCCCACATGGAGGTTGCAGTGGGTATGAAACAGAGCTCCAGAAGATTTGGGAGGACCAACAAAATGTCAAAAGTTCTTTATATCACTTGCAATTTCACTGAGTTAGAAATATATTTTAGACAACAAGAACACCCATTGCTTTCTGCCACGCTTTGAGCATGACCTGAAAATCATTACCTTACAATGTGAGGGACTCCCAGATGCTTCTGGGGAGGTTCCACTTTCTCTTTTACTCTTCCTTCATTTGCGGGTGCTGCTCTGAGAAGACAATCTTTCAAACTGCAGGTTTCATCACTCCTATTGTAACCACAGTGGGAGGTGGTTAGTGGTTGGCGCTGCTGAAATCATCAGTCTCTTTGAGAAGACCTTGGAGCTCTCTGCAGCTGTGGGCAGAAAGTAGCTGCTGCTGCAGAGGGTAGGGATGAGATGCTTCTGCCCAGCAGCTGCCTGCAGTGGCTGCCAATACTGCTGTAAATTCTTACATTGCCAGCAAAGCCTCCTGCTGGAGACATGGCTCATGATAGCAAAATTTGTTCTGAGATGTACTTGTCATCTTCATAAATATATTTGCTATGCTTCTATAATGGCATAGATTTGGGAAGAAGGAGAGATTATATTAACAGGTGAGGATTTGCTGGTAAAAATGTATTGGGTTGAAGTGGTGAATGTCTTCGCACTCCTAAGTGAGAGAATTAAACTGGCAAAAGCACAGTGTCACTGCCAGAGAGCAGAAGGCATTGGTAGTGCAGGAGCTTTGATTTCAGGACTGGAAATAAATATACATACATATGTACACTTATATACATACAAGTAGGCATGTTTTATAATACAGATATGTGCATGAACACTTTATGTATTATATTTATATATGTGTTCTAAATAATATCTATAGAAATGTTCATCTTTTGCTGTGACTTCCTTGAAACCATCCAGAAATACCAACCTATCATGAAAGCAGAGAAATGGCACACAACATTAATATAAGTTATATATACATGTACAGCTTCATGTCGTGTCTAAATCCTGGATGTGCCGTTAAGCACTATGGTCACAGTCTGCAGGTCAAGCAGAAACACAAGGCTGTTGTTTGCAAGAGCAAATGCTGAGCCTAGCCCCATTCTTGATAGAAAGAATATATAACAAGGACAGTTAATTTGTTTTCTTAGTTGAAGTTAGCCAACAGTGTCAATTTATATTCAGACACCAATGATAGGGGAAATAAATCAGAATTGTTTGGGAAATCTATTTATATGTGGTGTAGTTGGACTCTGGCTTGGAGCTTTTGGGATTCCATCCTTTATTTAGGCTCACTTTCTATATAGTGTGGTCTTCTGGGATTCTGAATGACCATGAGAAATATGTATTTTCTAGTGACCCCCTTATGATCCAAAAGACCAAGTCATGTCACATTTTGACATGAGTGCCTTGTTACAGAGTCCAGGAATGAAGGGGAATTTTGCCTGAGAGAGGACGGGGTGAGATTTTAAATACTGCTGCAATTAGTTTCTGTTTGTTGCGTGATCTGGCTCGGAATATTTACAGCTGTGCTGAGCTGCAGTGTCACTCAGTGAGACTGGAAGATGTTTTATCTTCCCACCATCACCAATTCTTTGACACTGACTGACATCCTGAAACAAGGAGCAGAATGGCCAGACAAGAAAGTTGCTTATTGAAACAATGAGTTTCCTGAAATAAACAGAGCAGTTTTGCATCAGGAGGCCTGTTCCCTCCCTGGAACAATGCTGGGCATTTGCATCAGCTAAATGAGGTTAGTGTTTTGCAAAATCTTACGGAAGTCTGTGTGTCACTATGGGCACTGGCAGATAAAGCCAACATGATAATAACTGAGGTCATGGAGAAGAAAAAGGAAGGAAAATGAGATCTGAACCAGATATTTAAACTGCTGTGATAGTTAATTAAAATGATGTAATTGCTCCCAATATTAATTTCCCTTTCCTTTGCCCTGATATTCACCTCGAAACAACTTTTTGTTATCTAGTGCTTTTGCTCATTTTCTCATACCAACAAAGTAGCTGCACTAACACCCTGAAGCTGCTCCAACTGTCCTCAGAGTGGAGACAAATATCTTCAGTCTTTAAAATGAAAGCCAAAGGCATGGCAGGGGAAAAAAAAAGGACAAACTAGGAGAACCCTGTCAGATTCCCTCCAAATACAATTCCGAAATTGAAACAAAGTGTGGCAGAGGCCTGATAAAGCTTTTTAGTTTGATTTCATGACAGAGTTATTCCTTGATGGCTTCCAGGAGACAACCTTGAGTTGCTTTCAAGAATTTAATTTAGTTTTCTTCATTTGTCAAATAATAATGAAATTTGGTCTCCTTTTTCTTCCATTGCCTTTATTGTTGATGGCTGCTGAATAGTGGTACCTGTGCATGTGAAAAAGTATATAGATGCTCTTTGCAGATTGGTCACAGATATCCCAGACTAATGGTGCTTCAGCAAAGTCCTTTGGTAACACAAGTTTCCCATTCATGCCCTGGTCCCTCTGGCCTGTGTACACAAGCACACACAACAACATCCTGACGTAAACTGCTACTCCTCTGGACAGTCACACAAGTCAAAGCATTCTTCCTCATACATTTGAGCAGAAGAAGTAAGAAAAAGCCCTGTGACATATCTCCCCAAAGCTGAGAAGGGATTTCTTTCAGGTTTGTTTTCTGAACACTCTCACTCATTCCCATGGGCAAAGGTATCACCTGACAGATTTGGTGTTTGGGCTCTGGGATGTCTTTGCCAAAGACCAAGAACATTTGACATTGCATCCGCAGCTACAATGTCCCTCCACTCTGCCAAAGCTGGGAAGTTGGTGGTATTGGGTAATGTGTAAACTGCATTAGCCTTGAGAAGTCAGTGCATTCAGTATATAAACACAGTATAAACAATTAGTTAAATCTCTGGGAATTTTTGTTTGTTTGTTTGTTTGTTTTTTAATGTAAAAGCTGGATGTGAGAGTCGAGAAAGTGCAATAGTGTCAGGAATTAATTTGCTGTCTTCAAGGGACAATTGGCCTTAATTACCAGATCCAAAGAAATGAAGTTAATGTGATGCAACAAGGAAATGCCATGCCCGATTAGCAAAAGATGTTTTCAGTTAAATCAATGTTGTGGTGGCACAGTTGCGTGGGATTTCATGAATAAGCCCTGATCTGGAAGAAAAATCCATTTAAAAAAAAAAATCTCAGTCCTGAAATGCTTGCTGGGATAAATTGTTACACTGGTCTAAACTTCTCCTAAGGGCAAGATTTGTGCAAGTATTTGTGACTGAGAGATGCTGTTTGGGTAGTCTGATAGAGTTCAGGTAGTAGTGGCAAATTTAAGCCCTGATTCTGTATTTCATCATTATTAAGCAGAACATTTTGGCAAATGGTTCTCTTCAGATACACATGTAGAATATCTTGAAGTAATTGCATGATAAAAAGCTATACATAAAGCTGTACAAAGCTTTACATATACTCTCTTGCAGGCTGGGTAAGTATTGTTCAAAATGTACTTAAATGCTTTCTCATAAATAAATACTGGTAATTAATATTTTATATATTTTATATATATAATATAGTGTGGACATTATCTTTGTGTACTTTTATATAAGTAAATATAAATATTGATATTTATATAAGTATTTTAAAATGTGGGAACTTCATATTTCTTTTATGATGGAAAATTAATGAGTGATAGAAATGAATCATGTTTTGCCAAGTCATTGAATTACATAAATGATTCTAATTTAATTATCCTTAATCTTTTGCTCTGAGCCAGAGGAAGTTAATAAACAGAAAATAATGACCATCATCAGGCTATAGAATTAGAGCAGACAATATATTCTATTAATTTGGTATCTTTTCTTCCTATTTAGCTGTACAGCATATGTGATTGCAAAACTGGTGCCTTACAAACATATTGGAATAGTCTATAAACAGGATGTAGAAAACTTTGGGTCAGTCAGCCTCACCTCTTTCCCTTAGAAAGTGATGGAGCAAATTATTCTGGAAACCATTTCTAAACCTATGAAGGACAAGATGATTGAGAGTAGTCACTAGGGGTTACTGACTAGGAGGAATCCTGCTCGATCCCTCTGATAACCTATGATGAGATCACTCTTTCAGTGGGTGAGGGGAGAGCAGGGGATGTTGTTTAAATTGACATTAACCAGACTTTTCATGTCTCCCGTAACATCCTCATAGGCAAGCTGATGAAGCACAGCATAGGTAGCTGCACAAGTGAGGTGGTTGAAAAACTAGCTAAGTTTCCAGGATCAAAGGGTTGTGATCAGCAGCACAGTCCAGATGGAGGCCAGACACAGGTGATGTTCTCCAGGGGCCGGCACTGCCAGTATTCTGCAACTTTTTCACTAATGACCTGGGTGATAGGACAGTACAGACCCTCAGCAAATTCACAGATAATACAAAAGGGAGAGCAGACACACCAGAGAGCTGTGCTGCCATTCAGAGGGTCCTCAGTATTCGAGAGAAATGGGCTGCCAGGAAACATAGGAAATTTGGCTAAGGAAAAAAAACATATCCTGTCCCTGGAGAGGAAAAAGCCTCCTCAGACCAGCTGGAGAGCAGCTTTGCAGAGTATGTCTGAGGGTCTTGGTAGACAACAAATTGAGCAGCAATGTGTCCTTGTGTCTAAAGTTGCCAGCAACCACAGGTGGCCGGAGGGGCTATGGATTCCCCATCCTTGGAGATATTTAAAACTTGATTGGACACAGCCCTGAGTAGTGAGCTCTAGCTGACTGCTTTGAACAGAGGGCTCATATCCAGAGAGGCCTTCCAGTCTCAAAGATTCTGTGATTCTTAATGTGGGAAGAAAAGCTGTGAAGCCTAACATTGAGAAACACAAAGTGCTCCATAATTGTGGTGGAACAGTGAGGACTGGAAACCTCACTTTTCATCTGACCACTAAGAAAATTCCCCTTCAATGTGTGTATTGAGCAGAATCCTTGAGCAGATATGACAGCATTGTGCAGGATAGATTTTTATGTCTCTTAACACTTGGGCAATACAAACTTTGTTGCAGTATAAACCACCTGAACCTATACATGTGGAGGATAGCAGTTAATGTGCAGCTTCTGTATTTGTTCTGAAACTTACTTCCTTTTCCTGCATAAACTGTATAGAAAGTAGGTGTATATCCTGGCTCTGACTAGGATAGAGTGAATTTACTTTTTAGTAGCTGGTACAGTGCGGTGATTTAGATGCACTATAAGAATCATGTTGATAACACTTTGATGTTTAGTGGTTGCTGAGCAGTTCTTACTCTGTAAAGGACTTTCCAGGTTCTCACATCACCTCACCAGTGAGGAGACTGAGGGTGTAGGAGAACTGGGGAGGGCTTACAGCCTGGACAGCTGACCCCACCTGACCAAAGGAATACTCCATACCGTGCTGTAGAATAAAATGGAGAAATTGGCTGGGGAGATGTGATCTGCTGCAATTGCACTGTGTTTCACTTTTTTTGTATATAATAATGATAATAATAATAATAATAATTATTATTATTATTATTATTATTATTCCCCCCTTCATTTTCTGTCCTATTACATTTTCTCTACCCACGAGTTTTACTGTTTTTTCTATTCACTCCCCATCTCACTGGGGGAGTGAGTGAATGGCTGAGTCGCCTGCCAGGTTAAGCCACAACAACATCATCCCTCATGTTCCAGTCTGGTCTTTAAGAAAGAAGGGTTTATCATACTAAGGTATAAATACACTTCCCTGAGTGTACAGTCTATACACAGAAACTGTTGTTGTAATATAAAAACCACAGAGTTTACCTTTCCTGTAAGGACCTACTCTGTTCAACTGCCTGGTCACACCAGAGTAATGTTTACTGTTTACTTCCTTGCTTGCCTAATGCATAAGGTCAAGTATAAGCCTGAGAAGGTAATAGGTTAAAATCTCTTTTCTAATGAAAGTAATGAGATCTTTCATATTCGCTTCAGTAAAGCCAAGATTTTACTCTATGATATAATAATCTACAGAACCTTTAGAAGGATTCTCTCTAAAACAGCAGTGATATCAACAGGACTCCAAATATTAGAGAAGATTCAGAACCTAATGTATGCACAGGACTCCAAATACTAGAGGAAATTCAGAGTCTAATTTACGCAAACAGTGTTTTACTATCATTCTATAATGCCAGTGACATAGCTCTTTCATAACCACAATTAATTGGTCATCTCATTTTTCCCTCTTTGCTTATTTTGTGCATGTTTATAGATGTGGAGTTAGGGAAAAATATTTTTTAGACTATAACAAAGCTCTTTTCAGTTAGGGAAACAGCTAAAACTTACACTTCTGAAAAGGGCACTGTAGTGTCTTATTTATCTATTCACTGGCTAAAGTGTGGTTCCGTCACTTTTTTTTTTTGGTAGGATTTTTTTTTGGTATCCATTTTGTGAAATGAAGTTGGCTACACTACATGCTGAGAATACACACATTAATTTCAAACCAAAGTGAATTTATTCAGCTTATTTATAAATCTGTTAGGATCAGAATTATGGAGAAAAAAATATTTATCTGATGCTACATTATTGTATAGCTTTAGGCAAGACAGAATCCATAGGTTTGCAATCAGATTTGGGGAGGAGATGTGCTGTGTCCTTGGATTTTCTTCTTCCCATTGAGCTTTCCTGCAAATAGATATTTATTCTTTTTAAACTGAGTCCCTGCCATAATCCCCAGCTTAGCTCTAACTCTGTCTCTTTGTAGACTCTTCAAGGGTCTTAGAGGAGTCTTGGGTTTTTGGCTGCCAGTTTTCTTCCCTGCAGTTTTCTTCCTTCAGATCTCTTTCTTAGGCTGTCCTCTTTGACCAATTGGAATTGCTGCAGAGGGTTTAAATTTATCTTAACAGCTGCAGCTCTCTGCTCCAAGATCAAATGAGGGCTAACCAATTCGTTTTAGATTGGGAATCATGAACTCAGAGCGAAAGCATTTGCAAGAAAACATGGATCAAAGAACAAGCAATAAGCACAGTTGGCTCCCCCAGGTAGTCACCCAGCTCTGTCCAAACAAGCTACCATGTGCAACCAAGTGTTTGCCAGCAGTCCTCCATAATTTCTGAGATCACCAGCATTAGGGGTAATTTATATATGACTAACTGTATGAAAAAATACAATTCCCTATGCTTTGGGAAAGTATTCAGTGGCAGGCTAAGAACCCTCTAGCAAAAATGTGTTAAGAGTTTCCATGCGCTTTGTTCCATGCGCTCAGCCTTGGTGCAGGTTTTGCCTTTACAGGACAGTGTTATCTCGTGTCACCACTTGGTTCCGGCCTGGGCTGGCCCCTGGTGACACAGTGGAGGAGGGAGCCCGATGTGTCGCCAGTGTCCCCTGGTCTCCATATCACTGAGCACTCTGTCTCCAGCCTTGTTTATGCCGGCCTAGAGAGAGATACCATTACACATTTCCATTCATTACTGCTCCCACTCACTTTTGTAGCACTGCTGAGCACTTCAGTTTCTGTTGTGCATCCTCTTGAGAGGACAGAAAGGGTTCTTCCCTGAACGTGTTTTGCTACATTTTGACAAAGGGCATACGAAATGTAATAGCAGAAACAGGGAATACCAGGCATGTAAAAGAAATGCATCTTGGCAATACCAACATAAATATTTACACTCTAAATATAAGTTCTGTTGCTTAGTTTTTGCTCATTTCACACTGACACAGGGTTTCTTTGCACGTTGGAAAATTTGCAGTGCAGCATTGCAGAAACAGAGGCTGAAATTTCTCAGTTGCCATTGGCACTTCTGTCCTGGCTTTGCTGCAGATTTAACAGGCAGGTTCACGTGGATGATGCTGAACACACTCACATGAGTAGCACCATTGGGTTTTTGTCAGGGCTTTTTTAGATCCTCTTGATCAAATGGGGGCTTTGCTGGACTTAGGTTTGCACTTAGGTTTCCTTTTGGATTGGAGACTCTAAATATACCTGAACTTGTTTAATCTGGAAAATCAACACATTTTCATCATCTTTAAGACAGAGACAGCATTTTGTTGCCATTACATTTGGACTGTACTGGAATATTTAATTATATATTTATATATGTTTAAAGCACTAAAAATTTTGTGTGAAGTCCTTGAGAGGTGCCAGACAAAAAATGCTACCGAAGAGTTATTTTTGTGCCAAAATCCAGGACTGTTGTGTGTGGCAGCCAAACTGGCTGGGGTGAGCAGTGGCTTAGCCCAGGTAGCTTATGCAGGAGACTTCAACTTGAAACCGTGGGAGGTGGGATACTGAGAAGATGAAAGTTAATGTGCTAATAGAATCATTCCATAACAGGCCATGTTTCTGGTTCTGGTTCTCAGTTGGTTCAGGACCTGTCACATATAAGGTCATGTTCCTGTTCTGTGTTTGGGATTGGACACCTGCCCTCAGACACCCCTATAGATTGTTAAGTTTACCACGTCCCTTCGTCTTTGGATCTTGCCCCTCAAATCACGCAGTCTGTGTTTGTTAGTTTCACTATTAAAATTCTTTATTTTTTTGGGAAGCTCCATCGTTCCTACTCCTCTACCTCGCCATGTTCCCCGGCCCGGACCTGACTCGAAGGGAACCAGACTGAGACCGTTGTGTTGCAATCAGGAAATTGGTGTTACTCCTGTTTTCCAGTGGTCTTAGTGGGGATCTTCTGGAGAACTGGAAGCATGAGGAAGCTGGCAGCATTCCTTACCAGCCTGAGCTGCAGCACTGCCCATGCAGTGCTCAGCAGTTTTAGAGCAGTTTTTGGCAGCATGTGAACTGCCAAAAGCCCCTTCCCAAAGAGACTCTTACAGCTGAATGTGCTCAGTATATACCTCTGTTCATCACTAGGCCCTCATTTTTAGGTTTTGAAGAAAGCTGTTGTCAAGGGTAATAGAGCCTCTGCAAGATTTCTAGGAATTTCTTGAAACTAAACCCCTCAGTGATCCCTCAGCTAGTTTGTTCCTGTTTTGTGCATGTGTGACAGACACCCCACCAGCAACAGGAGCAGCCATCTGACGTTGAAAGTATTTGCAGTATGCCACACTGGTAGTTCAACCCTGAAATCCAGTCAGGATGCACAGGAATTTTCCCCAAATGAGAACTGCTGAGTGGAGATCATTGAGGTATCACGTGATCCATAAACTTTAAATTTCTTCCCTGCAAGGGTTTCAGCTTCTTTTCTTCTCTGCCAAGGTCAGGAAACACTAAGCATGAGTTCAGACTTGGTTTGTTTATTATATCTTATCTATTTACAGTATTTGCAGACACACGTACCGTGAGATCCAACTAGCATGCTAGGAAAACAAGGTAAAATGGAGAGCTTCTAACTCTTTCCAAGGTTATTTAAGTGATAATCCCTCAAACACAAGATGACACCCGTATTATTTATACTTTTGACCCAGTAATCCAAGGCCTGCAATGCAGACCTTTTTCACCTAATTACAGAAAACCACCTGAACCCATGAAGAAGAAAGAAGAAGGTCAAGAAGAAGGACTTAGACAATACCCCAAATCCTCCATCTTGACTCATATGTATTACTATACACTAAACTCTTAAATCTAAGTTTCTAGCATTCCAACACTTCCCCATTGTGTCATCATTACCCTTCCCACAAAATGTTTGATTCTGTAATATTGGAGACATCATGCATTAATTTTTTGGTCCTGTTCATATTTCATTTATGTGATGACCAGTGGGATCTTCTTATGTGAAACATGGATAATTGAATATTCCAGATACAGACAATCTGGAAAATTAAGATTTTGTGGAGTGTTTACCTGAGTGTCATTAGTTTGTTGTGATGTGTTTTGATTTCATGAAGCACAGCTGTGATACTTCTTTCTGCATAAATGCATAAATCTGTATATATTGGTAGCTGCCTGGCATGTTGAACAGTGTTTTTAATGACAAGGTTTTAAAGACATGTATAAACAGAATTTTTAAACGTGTTTGTTTTTTCTTCTACAGTTGCTTCATGACAGTATTTGCATTGGCTTAACTGGCTCTGATCCTACAGTCTGTGTAAGGTAATACTAGCAAAAACCTCCTGTGAGCAGGCAGCTGGAGAATGGCCCCACATAGATAGATTAGCAGTAAGTTAATAAAATACATCCTTTAAAAGTACCAGAGTTCACAGGTTGTTTGTGGGATATGTGAACAATGACATAAAGAAACTCCTGGAAAACTGTGATTTCAGATATCGGACTGGAGTCAGATCTAAGAATTTCCAGTCTGCTGATGCAGTCTTTGAATTTGTTTTGCTTCACTGTTGCAGGGAGGCAGAGGGCATGTTTACACTTCAGATAATAATCTCTGCTTAGTTTACACCTGGTCTCCTGCCTAAATGTTAGTGTATTCCTGAGCTTCCTTTTCCGGTCAACAAGCTTTCTTCAAAACAAAATGTAGATTTACTTCTGGGGAGTTTCTCCTGGTTTCTCCTATTTTCAATAGACTCTGCAGATCACACCGGGGCTCCCTTTGCATGGTACAAACCTCCAGCACTCCCCACACGTTTTGTACCCAAATCTGCTCTTCTGAGCTTCCATGAGGGTACTCTCACATTACTGTCCCATGCTATTCTAGACACTTTGAGATTATTTCTTCTCCCACTCCATTGTGACCTGGTGTCCAAAGGAGATGCTCAGGGAGTTGAAGTGCAATGTGGAACCATCATTAGCTTGATAGACAAAGATGGCTCTCAGGGATGGGGTGTATAAAGAAGTATAGACACAGCCAGTTACCTGTGTTCACAGGTGTTGTTGGGGGTTATTTCAATCTTATTCAAACTCACATATGAGTAATGCCATCCTAAACATCATCCACCTTGAAAAATATAGCAGAACATATCCTCAACCTCTCTTGAGGGTGAGCAGTGCAGATCAGCTGGACTGAGAATTGGCAGTGAATTTCAAAGTTCTGTGGCAACACTCTGCTGCCTTCATAAGTAACTAGATAGAAGCTGGAGGGGAGGCTGTTACTCAGATTAAGATAGAAAGATATTGTGTCTCAAGGTTTTGTTGTGTTTTTTTTGGTTTGTTTTTTTTTTTTTTTTTTTTTTCCCTTTTCTTTTTCTTTCTTAACACTGTCTCTCTTTGCAAACTTTTCCTCTCTTTTCTGAGAACAGCCTCCATTCTTACTCTGACCCTCCTGTCAGTGCTGGTCTGCCCATTCCTGTGCTGCCCTGATTACTGGCAGCAAAGTGAGGCTCGGTGGAATGGTAGTCTTGTGGTCTTGTAGCCTGTGTGGACAGTACTTGGGATCATCCTTCTGCTATCATCTGCTTTCCCTAGAAGCATGCTTCTCTCCACCATGTGTTGAGCTGGAGGGGTGCAGGAAGGGAATATGGAAACAGCAAATCACCCCAGCAGATAGCAGATCACCACTCAGCTGGCAAAGAGATTGTGAACTATTGAAGATTATAACTTTCTTCATTGTTAATTGTCATATTTGTGCTGCTGTTTTAGTTTGTTCAAAAATACAGAGTTTGTGATTTAGCTATCCTGAACACTGGTTAGACATTCAGATGTTGCTGTTGTTCATTTGTTCACTGATTGCTTTATCATATACACAACACAAAGTACAGACATACAGAGATGGCAAAACCTTGTGTGTATGCATGTACATATATAGATAGACACTGCTATGGATATATCTGTATCTATGCTCATATATATGTAATCTTAAAAAGGGAGAAAAACAAGAAAGAGGAATCAAATGACTGTAAATATTTCTTGCTTTGATTCTCCACTCTTAATGTTTTCACTTCTTGTTTCATGACTTGAGACTATGATACAACTTGAGCTGTATCTTTTGGCAACATTTTTCCCAATGAAGGCCAGGCTGAAAAAATACAGTAAAAGATAATTTTGCCTAACAGGAAGCAATAATTCACACTGATGTGAAGTAAAAGAAACTTCAGCCAGACTTGCTTCTACAAAATCTTACTGTCTACTTTATTCCTGGCAATCAAAGAGATTTGGCTAGCAAGCAACAATATCTTGTTAAATGTTTAGTGCTTTACTTCTGGAAGCAAAAAATGTGAATTTCCTGTAGGTAAAAAGACAGATGGAGAGCTATTTCTGAAGAACTTGAGAGCAGCTTTAATGACACAGGGATGTGTTGTAAGATTCTGCTCAATGATTTTTCAGGGGATTTCCCTAATCTTTTTCTACAGTTAATCATATGAGAACTCTCTTCAACATATTTAGAATAGGAAGAAATCTGCATAATTAAGATTGTGAAGTCAAAACTGAGAAAAAGACAGAATTTATGTTGCTGTCATTAATTAAGTTCTGTTCAGTTGAAGTGGACAATTTTTATTTTTTTTTTTTTTTCAATTTTGGCAAGTTTATCATCCATGAAAGACGCAGCTTTCTGGAAGCTGGGAGACTTGGGAATTCACCCAAGCTGAGTAATGCTATGTCTGAAGCAACATCTGAAGAAAAAATCAACAAAGTTCATTAAAGCATTTGGAATGGAAAGGCTTGATAGGGCAGATAGGGTTCAAAGTAGGCACCACTTCCTAAATCAGACACAGAAATTATGGTTTCCTCTTCTGTTTCTTCATTCTGGTGTTCTGGTGTGTAGGAAAGCCATAGTCCAAAATGCTGTTAGGGCCCAGGAATGCGGAACCAAAAACTCAAACTATTGTTTCATGTCCTTGATTGCCGTACTATTGCATCTTCTCTACTTTCAGGCTTTGCAGCTGCAGCTGGCTCTAAGTTTTCTGCTCTTTCTGTTTCTGAGGCTGCTTTCACAGCTTCTGAACACCTTCTTGCTTTTACTATTTCCCACATATCAGCTGTATTAAAATCACAACCTGGCTATGACATCATTGTAGCATGGGTATGGGAGTGTTATGAATATACTCCAGGAAGCCTGGAGGGCAATACATCAGAATCACTTTGTAATTTTTGTATTTTATATTAATTTTATATTGTTGTAAATAAAAAGCATGTAACATAAATGATAAACCTTGTTCAAATTGTGCTAGTGACTTATAAATATATTTGCTTTTAAGTGTATTCACTTGTAAGAGTTCAGATCATGAATCAGTCTGTACTTTACAGTACAGATGATGTGGGTTCTGACAATTGAAAATTTCCACCTAGATAACTAAGTATGCTTTATGGTATGTGTACAACTTGCTTTGGAGTTCTGATCTTGGGATCATGCTACTTTAGAAAGTATAGAGAAATCAATGTCCATTAGAGCAAGGTTCTGGTGTGCTGTGTAATGTCAAAAATTCCGTAAAATCATTTTGAAATCCCTGCTGGGCAACATATCCAAGCAGATGCAAGATTCAAGGAAATTTAGTCTTTTCCTGCAAGCATTTCAGAGCTACAGATGAGACTCAGCTGTATCGTGGTCAAACTGAAACAAACTTCAGTTTCTGTAATTCATGGATTTAAAACCAGGACTTCCTGTGGGTTCCACTTCAGCCAAGAATCTCCAGAGAGCTGAAGTCTGTAGCCAAGTCCTGCCTCCTGTGATGGGTCCCCATCTGCTTCCAGCTCTTTCTCCTCTGCTTTGGTAAGGTGTGGAAAATGTAGAAAGAGGCTAAGTGTATATAAGGCTCTGTGCTGCTGACATCATCAATCATTTTTGACTCCGTAACTCATGGCTATGGTGAATAATGTCTGAAACTAGGTATGCACTCATGCAGATGCCTGAAATGAGGGACAACACACCTTGCTCTATCAGTCTGCATGTAGCAATCATGAAACATCACTATCATGCAATGCAAAATAATTATGTTATGGAAGAAGCATTAATTATATATATATATTTACACACTCATGCAGTAGATATGTGTATATATGAATGGTGGATATATACATATATATGGCTATGTACATATAAGGATATATAGATGTGAGTGCATATGCTTATAAGTCTAAATACATTATGTGTATATATAAGTGCCTTTGTGTGCATGTATATGTATACGTTTATCACATATCAGGGAAATTACTACAGACTTCTTAGTTGCATCTGTCTCCCCTTTAGCCCTCTCAGCCTGTGTGTTTTATCTCGGTGTTCCAATTTTATGGCACATCAGAAATCTTCCTTGCTGTTTACTCAGTCAAAACTCACCATATAATTGCTGTCAGAGACTGACTGCTTGCAGGGATTCACTTGGAAACGATCTAATCCTGAGTGTGAGTTCAGAAAGTGAACTCTAATGAGCCCTTTCCTCCTCAATTTACTCACCATGGAAAGAAGTCTGGTTCTGGATGCTTTGTCTGCAAATCTGCAGTCATAGACAGGGATGAAGGCTGAAAGATGTGCATGGTATTAGCACAACTGCAGTGCTTGGGAAAACTCTCTTCTGGGGTAGGCAAATGCTCAGGATGTCTGTGAAGGTTATCTTCCCTCTGCAGAGAGGCATATTCCTTATTTCAAATAATCAGTCTCCTTTGATGGGGTACTCGATGCCACTAAACCTCTACTGCTCATTTTGGGTGCCCCACTTCTAACAGAAGGGAAAAAAGTCTCAGAAAATGTTATTTGGCAAGAAGTACCACTGTTAGTTATTAAATGAGTATGGATTTAGTACTAATGGGATTTGGAGTGTAGGCAAACATCAGAAACAAATAAATATTGAGACCTTCTGAAATGCAACAAATATATTTATTTTGCTAAATTCTGTCCATTCTCAGCACCACAAAAATGTCAAGAAATGGAGAAGCATGGAATCAGAGACTGGTTTGGGTTGGAAGGAACCTCAAAAATCATCTAGTTCCAACCCCTGGTCCATCATGGGCAGGGACACCTTCCACTAGACAAGGTGCCCCATCTAGCTTGGTCTTGAACACTTCCAGGGATCAGGCATCCAGAACCCCTCTGGAACACCTGTTCCAGTGCCTCACTACCCTCACAGTAAAGAATACCTTCCTAATATTATGGAATCATAGAATGGCCTGGGCTAGAAGGGACCTTTAAATCATCTAGTTCCTACTCCCCAGCTGTGGACTAATCTAAATCTGTATCTACCTTATTTCTGTTTGAAGCCATTCCCCCTTGTCCTGTCACTACATGCACTTATAAAAAGTCCCTCTCCATCTTTCTTTCAGCCCCCCTTCAGGTACTGCAAGGTGCTGTAAGGTCTCCTCAGAGCCTTCTCTTCTCTAGGCTGAACAGCCTCAGCACTCTCAGCCTGTCCTCAAAGGACAGGGGTGCTCTAACTCCCTGAAAACCTCTGCAGCCCTCTGGACCTGCTCCAACAGCTCCATGTCTTTCTTTTACTGAGGACTGCAGAGCTGGAGGAAGCACACTAGGTGGGGTCTCACAAGAGCAGGACAGAGGGAGAAAGTCCCCTCCCTTGCCCTGCTGGCCACGCCGCTTTTTCTGCAGCCCAGAACAGGCTTGGCTTTCTGGGCTGCACAAGAACACATTGCTGGGTCACATCCAGGTACCCCCACGAGCTTCTCCACAGGGCTCTTCTCAATTCACTCACCACCCACCCTACCAATATCTGGTATTGCCCTGACACAGGTGAAGATCCTCTTTCATAGTAAGGGAAGGAGACTGTTTGAAGGATTTAGCAGTTGGTTGGTAATTTGTTTTAACTGTCTAAAGATGTGGACAGAGATGTGAGCTATCTTGAGATCTTTCCTAGTCTTACTCTTTTCCTTAGTGTCAGGATCAGCCAAAACTGTATTATTTTTGATACATATTATCCTGTCTGTGACAAATGACCTCAGTTGCAGAGAGTTGAGAGCTTCCCCAGGTCAATTATTCCAGTATTAACTTTGCCAAGAGAAAAATTTCTTTAACATTTAATCTTGAATTTCCAATCTTTTTTTCCCCTAATCTCTGACCACACCAGATGAAGAACAGTTCACTTTCTCCTTGTTTTATATAGTCTTTTATGTCTGTTTATATCAGCAAGCCTTCTGTTGCCTGGAGAAAACACAATCTTTTAAAACACAAAGATTCAATCGTGCAGGACAGCACTTGCAATAGTCTATTGGTCTATGAAAAGCTCTGCAGATTGTCATGAACTCATCTGCTCCTCAGCAAGGCTTCACAGGCCAGGTGTGGATCGCTTACAACTGGTGAGCCACCCACTGCTCATAGATCACATTTTGGAAACCATCAATATAGATTACTTTTCAGTGAGAACTCCTGGGTGGGACAGCTTGTGATGTGTTTCTAGTGATATTTGATGTACATACTTCTTATCGTGTGCCATGTAGTGGGGAGAGTTACTTTTCTGTAGTTTGCAAAGATTTTTTTCATTCACTGCAGGTACATGGGAGGCTAACCACAACAGGATGGGATGAGGCACTTTGAGATTTGTGTGGATAGCTAATCTTCAAAAACAAGTTTCGCAATTAAAAGAATGTATATGGAATTGGTTTAGATTAAGCCTTACAGAAGGAAACATTTGAATCTTGCCTTTAAATAGCAGAGGCTAAGCACTACCTGTGTCAAGAGATTATCCTAATGCCTTAAATTTGGCAAATTACCTATCACAGGTCTGAAATAAGAAATTATTTACAGATAATAGCCTAATTGAGAAGGTATTCAAGTGAGTTTGAGCACATGCTTTTGCCTTGCTCTGGACATGGATGTTCTGTTTAAGTGGTCTCAATCCATTTCTGAAGAACATCTCTGTTACCATCATGTTATCTTCAGAGCTTCATTTGGGTGTTTTATTTTCAATCAGTAAGCTGTTCGGTTAAATTATGTTGTGTCTTGGTGTTCCAAATGTCAACATATTTGGGGTTAACACATGGATAAAAAGCTGAACTCTCTGCATTCCTGTGTTCTTGATAACACACTGGGACAGGACAGACACTGAGCCTTCTTTGTTTTGGTTCTGGACATGGATCTTTGTTCAAACACTAGGTCTACAGGGGACTCTGCATTTGTCATTCATTTATTAATTTATTGGTCTATCAGGTAGCTTTGTGACAATTATTCCTGAACAGGGACTGTCTTAGATATTGAAAGGTTTTTGAAATTCCCCAGAATTCTTAAGACTGAAAGGCTTTGGGCTTCTGCCCTTTTAACAACCGTCCAACATGTTTCAGTCTTACTGTATAGTGAGTCGTTCTTGTAAGAGAAATGTGATTCTGACATGTTTTAACTGAAGCTAGAATAATACTGGCTGAGATACATTGAAAAATAGCATTACAAAATATCATATGAAGAGGGAATAAAAATTCATCTGTTTTTTAATGCTTGAATGATTTCTGAAATAAGTGAAAACTGTGACATGTTAAAAGGCAAGGGCCATGTGCCATAGTGACTCTTGATCCCCTGAATTTAACAGTTAGATTTCAAATCCGTCCTTTTTCTAAATTAATTTTTATTAGGAGTATTAGGAGTATTAGAGTTAATAATGCTTAATGCAGGTTTTGTCCCTCATTACAAGCATCACTTGCAAATCCAATTTGACTGTGAAGAGCGCAGTATCATAGAAATGGATGAGGATACAGGTCAATCTGGCTACATGTTGTTAAATCATATATATTTAACCAGGGAAAAGCCTGGTGACACTGAAGAGGGTACCTGGAATCACCACAGAATCAGCTAGGAAAAAAATCTACTATAGAACACAGAAATACGAAATTTGAATCTATTCAGACCTCATCCATATAGTACTCTAATTTGCAGAGCTAGAGACATTTATCTGTTAGGCCAATGTGAACAGTTTTTTTACCTTATTTAACAGGAATATTTTCTGTCTACAGTCAAATCTGTCATTTTAAGAGTTATCCAGGGGCTTTCCAAGGCAGTACTAGTGCTATGAGAATGGAAATATGCTTACTTTGAGGCCTTTTAGTGGTGTGGAAATTTGATTATATATTTCAGCAAATACAAGTCTACATTTACAGTCACCTGCTCTAGGTAAACTTGTTTTAGCATGGGGGTTGCACTTGGGGATCTTCATGTGTCCCTGCCAACCCCAAACTTTCTGTGATTCTGTGTGATTCTGGTATCACTTACAGCTAATCAAGGGCCTCGTGTTGTTTGCTCTGGGTAGGGCTTATGTTAAAATTCATCCTGTCCAATATATTCAATAAGGACCTGAGAAGGGACAAGTTGCTCATGAAGGCAGCTACAAAGAATTACAGAAGGACCTCAGGGTGCTAAATTACTGGTTGATGAAATGATGGATGAAATTCCATGTAATGTAAATTGATGCACAAGAGAAAAACAATCTTGTATTTATGCATCCAGTGATGAACTCTGAATAGCTATTGCAATGCAAAAATGAGATTCTGGAGTTATTACCACCAATTTTACATACTCCTAGCAATAGTCAAACAAAAAAATCAAGTCTAAGGATTATTTTGCATGGATAAGGAAACAAATCCATGATGTGCTCTCATCTCGAATGTACAACATAACTTCTTGTTCCTTCACCCTATTTCACTAGATAAATATGTATAGTAAAAGAAATAAAAAACAAAAGGGTAGAAAAAGGGTGTCAGAAATCATCAAAGATAGTCAAAAATAAGAATATTTTGCTCTAGAAAAAACAAATAAGCAAACTAAGATTCATCAGCCTGGAAACTTCCCAGAGGAGTCTATAAAATCATGAGATGTGAAGAATGCAATATGAAATGACCTCCCTAAGATGATCAATAGAAGGTATCAAATGAAACTTGTAGAAGTCTGGTTCAAAATAAAGTGTTCAAAAACCATGGAAGTGTCCCCAAAACATGCAGATAATGTCACCTGAAGACATGTTTTAATGGTGAGCACAGGGGTGGTACTGTGTTGACAGATGGACTTAATGATCTTAAAGGTCCTTTCCTACTTTAGTGATTCTACAATAAAAAAAATAAAGTGGGTATTTCCCTAAATAATGTGATGCTAAGGCTGTGCTGCAGAACACTAAGTAAAAAAAAAAAAAATCAGTTCAAAAGGTGGGTGAACAAATTCATGGCAGAAAAATCCAAGGCATAATCAGTACAGAGATGCTGCCTTTGACTCAGAAAGCTCATGAACCATAAATATTTTAAGTCTGGTGAATATTTTGGGTTAATATCATTATATCCTTACACTGCCTTTTTAGTTTGTGCTAGATATCCAGTACTGGCGACTGATGGAGACACATGCTACGGCTTCATGTCTTAGCTTGGCTGTTCAAAAGCCTTCATGATTCATCAACACCTGTAAGGTGACAGTGGGATGAGAAGCCAGGAATATCTGATAACAGCTGGGTTTCACCCATGTGTCATCAAGTACCTGCCTCACCTGTAATACTAATCTAAAGGTGTGTGGATAATCATAAGAGTCCGGTAAAGAGACTGAAGTGTTTTCAGCATAATCCCTCACTCCTTCCATGCAGTCTTGTTTCAGCCTTCCATACCTCTTCACCAATCTTTTTAACTGCCTTAGTATATTTTGTCACCTTCTACTCTTTCCACAGTGATAATAGTGACAACCAAGACCTGCATAATCCCATGGGAAAAATGTTTTTCATGTGAATTTCCATTTCCCTTCAGAAAGACCCCTCAGGACCTTCATGGCCAAGTGAAGATCTTAACATCTGTCTCTTGAGACCTAGAATTTGAAACCAGGTCTGCCATATCTCGGGCAAATATAGAAAAATTGTCTGAAATCTACCTTCTATTTGGAGCTGTGCTTTTGTGTAAGCCTACAGCCAGTGATTACCCTACTCATGCAAATGAATCTTTCTGTCATTGTCTGGCCAGCAATGTTGTCAAAGCTGACTCATCCACATGAAAGGTTATGTGATATCTTTGTGTTCATACTTTTGTTTAATCCATATTCATATTGTTCCATATCCTACTCCTGCAGAAGACAAACATCTGTGCTTTTCCAGTCCTTCTCTTCATACAGCTTACTCATTTAGGACTATATTTTACTATCAGGTCATCAAGAAAAGATTTTAACAAGGCTTTATCATAGGGCCCTTATTTTAGTTCCAATGCTTGTTGTCTGTGATAACCAGCCAAAAGCATGATTGAATCACACTGTGAAGGCATTTATTCTTTGCTATATATGACTTTATTCTTTCCTTTTCCACTTACACCTCATTGTTAGATGTGATCTCTCACTGTGCTATATATAAGCTTGAACTTTAAACTCTTTGAAGTAGGGACTCCTTACAAAATTTCTCTCTTTCCAGACCAAAGCAGCAGTTCTGGGAACAAATAAACAAGACTTTTAAAGTGTAAGTCACAGTAAGTTGCTCCCTTGAAATGGATAAGAGAGGAATGTTGCCCTTTATTGGCAATGCTCCTACAGGTAAAGTTACGATGAGTAAAATTGAAGCCTTCAGTATCCAGAGCAGTCATTTTACCTGCTCAACAGAAACAATTCACTTAACACATAAATTGCCTTTTTAAACCAGGAATTCCTTGTCCCTGTGTGGCTGCTTTTTTTATCATGTCTCTTTCTCCTGCTGCCTCACAGCAGTTAATGGAGCTGCAAATTATTATCAGCTTGATATTACCATAGAGCCAGCTTACACAAATACCTGATAAGCACTGTAACACATTTCAGTGGATAAAAATTCGTTGTACAGCATTGTTTCCTTTTACTTTAATGTGTTCCAGACCACTTGGACCACTCACTTAATGAATTCCATTTTGCAGAGGCCAGCCACATTTGAGGGACTGACAGCCTGAGATGATGGTGCCTGCATAGTTGAAGACTCAGGTGAGATCCTTTGACATCTAGCATGTCCATGCTGACTGTCTTATAATGAAGTGAAAACAGACAGTGGAAGGATAATTGATAATTGTTTTGACAGGGATGAGGCACTTACGAGTTCTATGTTTTGTCAGGCTCCTATGCATATTGTGGTGAGTAACAGCATAGCAGAAAATTTTTCTGCAGCAGCTGCAGGGACTGCTGTTCTTCTGTTTGGACCATTATTTGTATGTCTGACCCTGCATCAGCATGGTCACATAGCAGCATAGCATCCACTATATTATTTTATGTGGCAAAGTATTGCATTATATGAACCGAGTTTTCTTCCCGTCTCCCAGGTTGGATAGAAGGTTATCTCTGTTTTACTTGTGGAGGGCTGAGATGGAGGCACCTTAATTGCATCCAGACATGTGAAAATCAGTCTTCAAAGCTTAGCACTTTTTCCAGCCTATCTATGGAAATTCACAGGCTTTTCTCCATGATCATGTAGATATTTAGTTGGATAGGATCCGTTGTCTTCTGGCTGTGCTTCTCTCCCTGTTGATTAGAGATGAAGTCAGTTGGGGTGAACATGGGGACACTTAACCGATATAATTACTTCCTGAAGGCATTTAGTTATCCAAAGATGCAGACCAGGTGATCAGGAAGGGTTTGAAAGTGTCTTCTGCAAGTCCAGCTTCCAGGAAAATGAATGTTCCAGGAAGGCCCAGAGGAGCTGTAGACTCCTCTGCTCTGGGATGAGTCCAGGATGCCCATCCTCTGTCACCCATGGAAATGGCCTGAGTGATTATGGAAGACATCCCTGGTCTGCTGGATCCTGTGCCCATTTGTCTTCCTCAAATTGTCCCTGAGGAAAAAAGGTGAGGGATCTGTCTTATACAAAAGGAGGCATGTCCACAAGATTTTTCTCCAAAGGTGGGAAGACATTCTTGAGACTGAGGCAGACATTGTTAAATTATGTAGGAAGCAATTTTAAAATTTGTGGTAGTCTTGAGCAGGTTTTAGGGTTTCTGAAAAGAGCCAAAAGTTCTGATAATTTGGAGCTTTTGAAAGTAGCCTGGACAAATTGCTGTATAAATAAAATTTGGGAAAACGCCAGGATTGGCAGAGAAAAGAAGTGCTGTTTCCAACATGTGACTCTAGGATTAATCCTGTTCTGCCAATTTAAATCTTTTTGTAGTTTTAATTGCCTTCTATTACTAAATTTTTGTTCATGCGTAATGTGTATGATGGCTCAAGTGCTAAACAGTATCAACATTTCACTTCAGATGTGGCACTTCTCCTGGGGAAGCAATGCTGCTCCTGCAGAGCTGTGGGGAAAAAAAAAATTGAAGATAGGAAAGAAATTTGGCACATGACTTACGTAGGCTTTCTTCCATGGCAGAGTTTGTACCTGACCTTTTTGTCTTTGAAACTATTCCTTCACTGTTGCTTAAATTAGTCTGTAAATAGCTAAAATAGATATGCATGGTTCTACTGTATAGAATATTATTAGTTTATTTTCTCTTTTTAGGAACTGTACAGAACGTCAGATTCTGATGCCATTCCTGGGCTGTAGGCTCTTCCTTGGACCACCCTTCACTTTTATTTGTACAGCACCTAGCACTAAAAGGACACCTTCCCTTTAGCCCTCAAACCATATAAATACATGTAAACAGTAATAACTGGCCACCATTGCACTTCAAAGTGGACCACAGAGATCAACAGAGGTCAGATCCTCTTTAACACCAAAAAAACAGCAGCAATACCCTTGAAAATTCGTCATAGTGGAAAGTGATAGATATTTATTCCTGAGAACCAACTGTCTGTTCCCAGAGTAGAATCAACTCATACTTTGTAAGAGAAATACACTACCTCTCTAAACTTAGATTTAAAAGTGTCAGCCTCTCTACTCATGAAAGTGTGCATTCATTGCTAAGGTACACAGTGGCCATATGAAAATTTTCCTACCATTAAGTTGGTATTTATCTTGCAAGTCACTTGAAATTAACATTCAGTAAATTCTTTTTAGGGGAATTAAGACTATTAAAAAATACAACATCCTGTGATGGTAGGTGTGTAATAGAAGTAATAAATAAAACTTTTCATCCATTTGTTCTTTATGGAATATCAATATGCTCTTCATTTGCTGAGATTTGACTCAACTATTTTTTAATAACCCTTGACATATATGTCCTAGAGGTGGAAGCACCCAGGACCAAAAGGGAGACAGACAGGAGAGACCTCACCACAGTTTATCAGTGCTGACACTAGGGAGGAATCCTGAATTTTGTGCTCCTTGGTCCATTAGATAAAATGATAATGTCATAGGAAGTTAGTGCTAGAAAGTTCATAAGTGCTCAAGACCTGTTTAATAGTGTGTGTGTTTAGTCAGTGGAGTTGCTGAAGTTGTTTGTCTAAAAGAACGAGCTGTATCACCAGGTGAAGGAGCTACAGGAGGAAACTAATAGAAAATTCAAGAAAATTAGCAAGAGATTGATAGGTTGTTCTCAGACACTCCATAGTCTCAAGAATCTCGAACTTTCATTGTAGTGGAGGGCCAGGTGGACCTGGAATCCTGTCAAGTAGCTGGTCAGGGGTCTGTTTAATAGAGGGTTGAAGCTGGTCACTATCTCTTCCAGGAGAAAACCAGGCTGACCAGAGATAGGCAGTGGGACCTACCTACTGTATGTCACCTAGCCAAAACAAGGACACTGATGAATTATTTGAGGACCTCCAAATCAACTGCCCATGCTCTTATGGGAGACTTCAACTTGACAGATGTTAACTGGGAACACCCTACTGCTGGCACAAACAGGGACGGATTTCTAAAACACCTGATGAATTCTTTATGATACAGGTAATAGGAGTGCCAGCTGGTAAAGCTGGGCTCCTTGGTTTGTTGCTTGTTAACAGAGAGGGTCTCGTGAAAAAAAGAGATTGATGGCCATCTTGGCCATGGTGACCACAAAACAACTGAGTTTAAAATTTTGGTTGGCAGGAAGAAAAGTGCCAACAAAACTTCCATCCTCTACATGAGGAGAGCAGACTTCAGGCTGCTCAGGAAACTAGTGAGTGAGGTCCCCTGGGAAAATACTTTTGAAGGGGCTGAGGTCCATCAGGGCTGATCACTTTTTAAGCAACCTCTCCTAAAGGCCCAGGAACAGGCAATTCCTAAATGTTGGAAATCAAGCAGATGAGGCAGAAGACCAGCTTGGCTGAACAGAAAGTAAGACAAAATTCTTACTTCTCTTGGAAACAGGACAAAAAAGGAGCATGTATGCCCAGAGGAAGCAAGGTTAGGTGACATAGGAGGAACACAGACAAGACATCCTGCTAGTATTGGTACAAAAATTAACTTAGTACTGTTTCATTTCCTCTTCTCACTAACTTTTCACTGAATTGTTCTTCTCACATCTGTTCTCTGTTGTCCCCATGTTCACTGACTTTGGGAAAGATCTAAGGGAAGAAATACCCTTCTTTCACATATTGGGAAAATCTATTCTTGCTATCCCACTTATACATACAGATTGTGTGAAAGCACAAAACAGGTATTAGGTTTTCCAATGGTCTAAAACTGAGTAACTAGAAGTGCAGCTGTGCTTGAATTAATTCATGGTGCATTTCACAGTGGCTGCAATTAAATTTGAATGAAACAGTTCATAAATCACTGTTTTTTACTTTTTTAGATCATAAGTGTTAGACAAGTTAATCTATTGTAAATTCTTCCAGAATTAGGCATGGGACATGGCCAAATATGCACCACCTGTGACAAACTGGATCAGTGTCATGGCTTTTGTAAAATGATTCGTAATGTAAGGTGACTAACGTGCACAACTCAGCTACAATATCCAGCAAGCACAGCTTGAACAGGAAATCTTGCTATTCTGGGGTGAAGATGGCAGCGTTTTGTTTGAAGACTCTTTTGCATGCTAATGATCTTCCATTTCTACCTCTTTCAGACTAGGACAGGAGCTGGGAGGAGCTCACTCTTCATTAGAGATTCTGCTACCCAGATGTAAGCCATGACCTTAAAGTGTGCAACTCCCCACCTTACCCTGCTGATGACATCTGAGCCTGTATCAAAGCTGCTCCTTAATCTTTGCAGCTGGCAGCTATTTCATCTCATCTAGCGTGTACCATGCTTAGGCATATCAGGGCTTGACTTTTTGTTGTCTTTTCAGAAATATCAGGGCTGTGAATCCATATCTGAATCCAGCATGTTGACATTTAACATAATTGACATTATGACATTCTCAGTGATCTATTCAAAATTTGCTCAGACTCAAAAGATTGTTATTTTCCAGGTCTCTGAGCATGTGCACTTGTTAAACATGCTTTATTTGTGTAAGCCTTGACATAAATGAAAAAGTGCATACATAGGATTAATTTTTTGGAAGAGCTTATCTAATGTTTCTGTCTATCTGTGGAGTTGCATCCAAGCAGGCTGATCACTCACCTACTCTGGGTGGAAATAGCCATTCACAGAGGAGACCTCTAGTCCCTGAAGTCTAACTCTGCATTATGGAACTCTTGCAGGTGGGTACTTGAAAGTCAGGTATAGTGGAGTTAAGAACCATTACACCCAAGTGTCCTGTCAGTCTGGTTTTCAGTGTTACGTGATGTGACTGAGGAAGTGTGAGGCAGAACGAGCACCACCAGGTTCTGCTGCACATCATTACGAACTGCTGTTGAAACCAGTGGAGTATCTTTCTTTACACCAGAACTTTGTGAAGTGGTTAAAGTGCCTGACCACTTACTCATTTCTTTGGTACTGATTCCACATTCAATCTGAAGCAAAGACAACCTTTTTTGTGTTTTGATATACAGAGAATCGAAATGGAGAAACTGAGCATTGAATTATAATGCCTGCTTGACGTCTTATTTCCCTAATACTTGGAACCAGAATGGTTAAATTAAAAACAAATCATATTTACAGTGAATTGAGTGGAATTCACATTCCAGCTCACAGCAATCCCGTTTGATATTATGAATTTCTTACATGAAATGAAAATAATTTTCATCCAAAAGAGACTAAAGCAACTACAACAATTTTGTTTGATATTTTATTTACTTTAGGAATTTTCCAGAGCTCTGTCTCTAAGTTTTTTTTTTTTGTTTTTTTTTTTTTAGTGAAGAGTTGGATTACTTGCTGTTATAATTTTAGATTAGAGTCAAAGGTAAAATGCTGGACAGCTCCTTCACTGGTTTCAAAAATGATACCTGTATCTGTGTTGAGTATAATAAAGCCTGTGTGTGTAGTTACAAAATGTATAATCTGTTTTTATCCACCTATTGCTCTGGCTATGTGTTACAAACTTTGTCAGGCTATTCACAGCAAAGAAATCCTACCACTGAAATACTGAAACTGTAGTACTTTGCCCTTCTTTAACAGGGGTGGATTAAATGGAAATATCAGTGTCTCACCATCCTACCACTTATCTACCAAATCTTTCTATAGATAAAACAAGATCGATGTTGAGAGGTACAGCCCAAAAGGAATCAATTCCTGATTTTTTTTCCCCTAATTATTTTTATGCTGAATAGAAAACAGAAAAGTTGACTGTGAGTAGTTGACTGCAAAATGAATTTAAGCAGATTTTTTATTATATATAGAGACAAAGAGTAACACTGAGGAAATGGATCAAATTAAAACAAACACTACAGTTTTTGAAACATTCCTAGGGTGAAAAAATAATGCTGATTTCTGTGCATCCAACCTGATAAGCCCTCAAAATGAACTGATTTTGGGTTGGTATCAAATTGTGCAGTTATCATGGAAATTATTACAAGCTTCAGCATTATATGATGGGTATGCTAAGATTTCCATCTAATCCAGCAGAAACCTTGTCTCTTTAAAAACTTATGCTCTCAGCTCAAGAGATTTTATGTGGTGGTGCAAAAGTTGTTTTACTATGTTCTTAAACATTTTCTATAAACTTTTCTGTAAAAGTTAGAAGAAGTGGTTTGTAATGGTTTGTTCCACTGTACCCCCCATTTTATGTAATGGTTCCTCCCCTAGGGGTTGTTATATAATCAGTCGTTTTCTGTCAGTCATCTCACTCCCCCACCTGTCCCTGTCAATCCCCTCTCTCTCCTCTTGGGCGCCCTGTCTGTCACTTCGGGGCCCTTCCCTGGTTTCTGGAAAGATCCAGGGAGGGCATCGAGTGATAGGCTAGTGCCTGGGAAATCCCCTACCCCCTTCTTGTTATTGGATCATTGTTTAAGAGTTGACACCCCCCTGTTCCCTTATTGGCTGACCCGTTGTCGCCACCCCTTGGTCCTCCCCTGTTTATAAGTTGCTGCAAGGTCTTGTTCTGGGCTCTCTTTGGGCAGCAGTGGTCTGGGGCGGAGCTCTTTGCCAGACTCCCCTTAATAAACCTCCTTTCAACCCTGCTCGAGAGAGTCGACCCCTTATCCGTCGCCACAGTTGTGACACCATCTGGTCCAGTCGCTGGTGTGGGGGAACCAAGACCCCACAGGGAGGAGGTTGCTTGCCCAGCCTGCAACCCCGACCTAATCGCGTTAGCCCCAGTGCGTGATCTGAGCTAGCCTGTGGCCAGCGCCTGCCAGGCGCAGAGGACACTGTGACAATTTTATGTTAAGGAAAACTTTAATTATTGAACGAAGTAAGCATTTTATCTTAATATAGTTTTAATTTTCATGGTTTGCCATCTTCTAGGCCTTGCTGATGACCTCTGCAGCAAGCTGGAATATGCAAACACATCTCTCAGCCTTGTGTTGTTCCCTGGTTCCCATTCTTGTAGTTGAAAATCTGCCTGAAGGGAAAGACAAAACGGGTTCCTTAGAAAGCCCTAGGTAAAGAACAAGGGCTCCAGTGTAACTGAGCTGGTTGTTAAGTCCATTTCTAAACTCAAACACCTTCCAGGGCTCATGCAGGATGACTCTCAAAGTCCAGATTAAGATACTCTATTTTCTGAGCTCCTCTCTGACTAGGATATAGACATCACTGCAGAGTTCAGCTTGAATGAGAAGACAAGACAGAGAATGGGTGGTGTTATAAGACAGTAAAAGTAACATCCATTGATAGGAATTTGTTATAGAATTTTTAGAGTTTGACATTTAGATTAGCGATGAATAAAGTTTGAGTTTCTATAAAGAATTATTTTAGGAGTGTTTTATGCAACTACAGTTAGACGTCCTCTCTTCTTTTGTAATCAACATTTATGTCAACAAGGGAAAGCTCATAGATGGCATAATTTATATGTGGTGAAAATGTCATCTTCTGAATTCTAAGTGCTGAACTGTCTTTAAGTTGGTGAATTTGGATATTGAATGGAAAGAGGTGCTGATTGACATTTCATAGTACTTGCATTTTGAATGGCTCAGTATTTCAAAAAACTCCTTGTTTTCATTTCAATTATAACTGCCACCATGAAGCTTAGAAACTGCGCTGCATATTTAATGAGAGCTAAATAATCTTTACTGCCTTGATGTGGAGTCCTCTTTTGAGGAGGCTGAAATCTGATCTCCCCCCTTTTGAACAAAACCTAAGACTCCTCCCCCAGAATCTGATAAAACCCATGAGCCTGCCCCTGCTCACCCTCTTCATCTTCACCCCTCTTCGCTCTCACCCCCTCCGCAACCCGGGGTAACGGGGAATAAATGGATTCTCGTGCTTACAACAAAACTTGTCTCGTCTGTTTCCCTGTCGGTGGTTGTAACCTCCCTGGACACGGTCACTGTTGCTACACGATGCAACACCTCGAGAAGTTTTAGAGGAAAAAGGGAACTCCTTGTTTAGTCTAAACAAACCTTTAAAATCAATCCTGACCACCTTTAGTTTGAGAAGTCCTTGTGACAGAGCTTGGCTAACATCTTGTTCATCTTCTTATTATTCCAGTACCAATAAAAGAAGGGATATTTTATGGGGAAATTTTGCAGTGTGACATGCCTTGTGCCTCTGCATGTGGTAGATTTTTTTTTTTTTTTTTCCCAGGGACAAGTTCAGTCTTTCCTCAAGCATGAGAAACTTTTGTGAAAGTTGCCAAAAAATCTTCTCTAACCAACACTTTTTTACATTTTATCAGCCTCATTAGTCTTTGCCCATCCCTTTATGCATTGACATATGGTATCAATAAATAATACAAGTGTTCACAGTTCATGCTATCCTGTGAAGCACACACAAAAGGATGTAAATTACATTGAGATAAAACTGCATGAGTTATCTATACAGACAACCAGAATCATCATCATTTAACCATCATTTAACCAGCTGCTGACAGTTTTCAA
Source organism: Hirundo rustica (assembly GCF_015227805.2). Taxonomy (NCBI): domain Eukaryota; kingdom Metazoa; phylum Chordata; class Aves; order Passeriformes; family Hirundinidae; genus Hirundo; species Hirundo rustica. The sequence goes on from NC_053450.1 coordinate 12,001,458, forward strand.
CTCTAAATGAGTTTTGGCTGTGTTTGGTGCTATTCAGTTGGGGATGAGGTCATGTATTCAGGCACAAAGGGTTTTGGGTTGACTTGTGGCAGTTGAAGGCACTTCAGTCTTAGTCTGATACTATTTCATGGATGTATAAGACTCTGGCTAAAAGTAAGCCATTAATTTTTATTTTCATAAAAACCTTCAAATCACAGTGCTGAGACATTGTTTAATCTTGGGATGCTGTAGATACCACATGTGGATGTCACTTCACCAATTGAGTTCTGAGTCAGGTTAGCACTGTCAAAAAGACATCCCTGAACTGGTAGGGCCTGGATATTGGGTCTTTGGATCTTTGGATGGGCAGACAATCTCCACCCAGCAGTGAGGGGGGAAAACAAGGGGCTCTTGCTTGGCCTGTGTGGGCCAAAGAAGCTGAAGCCTGAATGAAACTCAAAGTGAAAATCAATTTTTGTATCATGTCTTTCCCCTTGTTCAAATGTGTAGTATATCAGCAAGACAGCTTGAGGAAGTGGAAATAAATGGCCAGGCTATGTCCATTCTGTACAGCTTTAGGTGACTACACCCTGAACTACTCATACTTGCCCAAATTAATATTACTTAATTCAGCACAGAAACAGCAACCTACTCAAAACATGGCTGATGCTGGTACTGCCTTTCATAAAGTAGTTTGGAGCAATCAGATCAACGATGGCAGGAACTTGGGTACCTCTATCAGGTGAATGCCCAAGTCAGTATGTTATCGCACAGGATATTCAGACCAACATAAATGAAACAGGCAACTAATTTTTAGGGAAGGTTTTAGGTTATTAGTCCACATTTTACCCAGGCCCTTTATTTCAAAGATGCAAGAAATGAGACTTGTAGAAATGTTACCTTTCCTCTAGTAAAAGTATCAGGAATGTTCTTTAGTAGAAGTTATGAAATAAGCCACTTCAGCTGAAAGTTCACTGCCTCTTATTTTAAAAGCAGTACTATTCAGCATTTGTTATAGCTCTATGCTTTTTTTTTTTTTTTTTTTGGTAGAGGGAGGATATTAAATGAGAATTCATGCAATTACCCAAATTACATTTTTCTGCAAGTACCTGATTTTACTCTCTACTTCCTCTACTAGGCTGCTCTATTAGAAATCAAACTTTATTACAAATTAATATGTCTTTAGATAAGAAGATAGAATTCCCAGGACTGGACCCTCCGTTAACAGTGGACTCCTCACGCAGCCAGCAGTCACCTGACCATCCTCTCCTAAGCTGAGGGCAGAAGAAAAACCGCCCTCAGCTCCCAGAGCACCGACCCCCCCCCCCCCCCCCTAAGTGATCCACTTCTTTTGTGTGAGTCAAGCACACTTTAAGCATCAGTATTTAGTCTCCTAGCAACTTATGGGGGAAAAAATTCCACAGGAACACTTAACCCCCAACGCTAATGCATCCAGAAGAAGTCACTGTTGAGAAGTGAGAAGGGATGGATCACCCTGCAGAGGTGCCTCTCTCTCCTGACTGTGGAGAGAACAAAGTAGGAATGGGTTTGTGCCTTTGGAACATCAGTTCAGTAAATAGAATTCAGAAAAAGCTGGTTCAGACACACATTCATTTCCAGGCAATGAAGGAGGTGATAAACAGAATTAGCATGAACAGTGCAAGATAGGATCATTGTACTTACCTTACAAAGATGTGTTGATGTATCATTTATCCTGGTTTAAGGTAGAAGGGCAGCTTAAAAAATATGTCTTCCTGGCTCACAAACTATGAATTCTACATGGTGCAAGTTTTCTTGAAAGCCCCAGTGTTCTTGCAGATCTAGGTTGCAGAGGAAAGGTACTGCTGGCCTGCCTGCAGTGCTAGGTCAGATATCAGTTTAAAGCCTTTTTTTTTTTTTTTTTTTTTTTGTGGAGGGCAATACCTGTATAACTCATACCATGTGCCCAAGTGCCCTGTCTCTGACTATGCCAGAACCAGGTCTCTAAGGAACATTATAAGAACTGGAGATATGTATGCTGTTACCTCCCCATGGTACTTTCCCACCCTTTGAAAATTTCAGGCTCAGGGATTTTCTGAGCCTGACATCGTATTTAATATCGTTCAATATACCTTTGTTCTATGAGTCAGTTTAGTTATTTTTGTATCCATGCAAACTTTTAGCACCCAAAGTGTCATGTTTCAAATCTTTAACTGGCTGGTTTGATTTGAGGTCCTCTAGTCTAGGATGAAAAGCAAATAGCTGTTCTCTACTGATTCATCCCTCAAAAGATAAAAGTCATGGATATTTTTTAAGGATTTTCATAGCGGAAAAGGTAATATTGGCATGACAGTGTTATTAGATTTTTGACCTTTGAGATTATCCAGTATATCTCCAAACTTGAGAAATCAAAGCAGAGTGGTTATGGTACCTAACGTACATTCAGTATATTATGAAAATATAATTTTAAATTTTTCAAGGATTTAAAAGACAACTTACATTTAATTTTATGCACTGTGCTTCTGAAAAAAATTCTCCTTAGTTTTTTTTAACCAGGTCACACAAAAAATGGAAAGCAGTTGTTTACTCCAGATGCAAAAGGGTACATTTTATGTGATCAAAAAAAGGAAGATATTTGTAAAATTTACTCCACCTGGTAATATGAAAAAACAAAAAAGAAATTTATTGTAACTTTTCTGTAAAGTTGTGGACTTTGTGTTTAAGTCATAGAAAGCTTTGGCATGTTTGGGGACTTGCTGTCGTACAGTAGGAGTTTAAGAAAGAGCGGTTCCATTTCAGTGATAATGGAGTGAGTTCATACATGAATGTCGTTGCTACTCCAATTGTATTTTGACTGGGATGTTCTCTCAAATCACTTCCAGACACAAAGATCCTTCCGTAAAGAAATAGCTTAGCATCTCATGTCCATATTTACAATACTTTGCATGTTCTGGACTGGATGCTAAACCAGGATGAAATTGGCTGAGTTCAGGCATTCAGAGGACCAAGATTATTTTGTTTAACTTAGAAAATAGACATAGTGGACAAGAAAACTCCTCTGAGGTAAAATATAAGGACATTATGTCACAGAAATTGCATATGGAAACAAATTTATTGTTATAAATTCCTAAAACAAATATGTCAGATGCAGACACTAATATAAGATTTAATGTAACTTCGTGGCCTTGGTTTCTAAACTTTCTTCCATTTTATTGTCAATCAGAATATGCTGTTGTATATTGTGAGCATGGAAAACATTTCAGATTTAAAGTGTTTCAAGCACAGCTTTTTTTGAGAGATTTGCATTTGCGTGAAAACACCCTTATTTCATCCTGGCTTCATAAAAGAGAGAATTTTCTTCCAAATGTACATATTTGGGTTTTAAATAAAAAACATTACTCTCCATAGTGAACATCTGGTGTGGCACAGAATAAAAATTATCCAGTTTGAATAAGTAAAAGCAATAATGATGTTTTTGTGATTGCTGTGCATTATCTGCTCTTGTGCATTTTCTTAACATTTTAAGTTGTCAATGGCAGAGGAAGAGTTCAAATTCTTACCCAATGCAAGCGATAATTGCTCAGTCTGGGTGGTAATCTGTCAATGCTACAAGAGTTACTTTGACTGAAGGTGGCACGTTGTGTCTTGAGGTCTGTTATACAACCGTTTTGATGTTGTGGATCTGTATATGCATACATGGCCAGTGAAGGGAGATAAATACTTGATGGATGAAGCTACTGTAAGAAAAACAATGTTTATCAGGTTATGCTGAAGCACTAAAATAAGACAAATAAAGATTTAATACCAGGAAATCTGATCCTGGGTCATTACACACAGATTATTTGAGCTGCATGATCATGGTAGTGCATAAAAATTTCATTTCTTTTCTATCTTTATATAAAAAGCTGGTTCAGGGTTACAACAGGAGTGAATGAACACTATAAGAAAAAGAGACACCTCTCTAAGCCCTATAAACTTTAATTCTCTCTTTGAAAATGAGGATTTTTTGCAAAAGCTTAAACTTCTTTTTAGCGACCAGAAGAATAACTGCTAAAATATTTCAAGAAAGCTGTTTTCAATGGCTTTTCTTAATTTGTGACAGAAATCAATTATAAATTTGTAGCCTCAAAACAAGAAAGCTACTTTAAATCAGTATTTTTATCAAGTCTATCACCCAAAATAATTGTAATTTCACTCAGCATAATTTTGCTAAAACATGTTGATTAGTGATTATTTTTGATTTCTCTCATGTCATAACAATTTCATATTTCATCAAAGAGTAGGTGTTTGATGATCTGTTTAAACCAGAGCACTGAAGTGAACAGTGTCCAAGGTATCTGGCTACAGCTGAAGTTGATGGTTATTTCCATCTCAGAAACAATATTTCAGGGAGACCTTTAAATCTGCAGATTTCTGTGGTGTCAAAGTTTATGGAGTACTTTTCTATTCAATGAGAATGTAAATGAAAGGGGATAAGAGGGATTAAAGAAAATGCAACTCAAACATTGATGTGGCCAGGACAGATATTGCACAAAGTTTAAAATGTCCTTGGAGATGAACGAGACTATATGGAAATCATATGTGAAATTACAATGAGACTTTCCTGAAAAATAGCAGATGTTTTTAATTTTTTTTTTTTTTTTTTTTTTTTTTTTTTTTTTTTTTTTTTAATCTCAAACCCTTGTGGAAAAAAAAGGAAAAATGGTGAAATAATTTGGTAAGCATCACCCAATACACAATAATTTGAAATAGCATAGGTTTCTGAGCTCAGACAAAGTAAGTCGAAAGTGATGGTTCATAATGAAATTCTGCAAAGAAAATGCTCTTTCAGGAGCTGATGATTTTGTCTTTATTACCTTCAGCACATTTATTCAAATAAAATCAATTCTACCTTCTGGGTTTTTGATTGGGGGATTTATGCAACTGCCATTATGCAAAACTCTAACTACTAATATTACTTTGACTCAGTAGAAGCTGTAAGAGTTAGACATAATCTGAATATACTCATTAAATCATGCTCTTGCAGAAATTTGCATAGAAAAATATTCAATTCTAAATAGCTTTCATCAGGGGACTGAAGTAGTCATTTCAGAAAAGACTAGGATTTCATGATATATTATTAATATATCTCTATTAAACTTTTAACTATCTAAGGAATGTTTTGCCTGAAATGTTATACATATAATTTCAGGATTATAAACCTATACTTTCCTATATCTTAGTTCCTAATTTTGGCTTGCATAATAGTGATAATCTGGCCATCCAAATGGTTTCTTGGAAAAAAATGGTTTCTGTTCATTTAGTCAGCATGAATACAATCTATTCACTGATTTTACATGGAATCAGCAGCCTTTTGAGTCACCTCTCTCAGGACAGAATGTTTTTGAGATTCACACTGGCAGATCTTGGTGAACTCTGAATCCATGGAATGTAGTAGCTTCCCTTGGCTTGCTCATGGCTGCTGCTCTTGGAAGGTAATGTGCTAGCCAGAGTCATGATGGTGCTTGCAGTCTCAGGGCTTTCAACACAGTTGACTTTACTGTTTGGTAGCACATTTTGGGGAATGGTTTTATTTCAGAAATTCTAATTTTCATTAAAAAATTTGAACATATGAAGCAATTAAAGAAATTATATACTTATCTTGAAGGTAAAAACTTTTCACTTTTTTATCTTTTAATAATAGGTTTTCTGCTTTAAGTCTTCTTTTGATATTTATGAGAGATTGATGAATATAGAGGAATGTAATTGTTAGGATTTTGTTGTTTTCTTTCTGCCTTTTTAGGTTTTTTTGTTTGTTTGTTTATTTAGGTTTTTTTGTTTGGTTTTTTTTTTTTTGTTTTTTAATAATTTGTGTCTCATTGTTCTAATAACAAGGTAATAGTGAGTTCTAGGTTTTTTATCTCAGAAGTAGTTTTTGTGCTTCTGTGATTTATTTTTTTCTTTTAAACTGGGGAATAAAGAAGATCAGGATTTTTTATATGTAGAGGCTTATGGAAGTATTTAGAAATAAAACTAGAAATTGAGCCTTTCTCAGAGCTCTTTCAAGTGCACTCAGACATGCTGAAGATATAAAATGAACTCCATCCAGGTATTGTTCTTGACAGAAATTAACTATAAGATAAAATCTGCTTATCCTAGTTATAGGTATTGCAGCAAAGCTCCGGGCCCAACTAGACAGATTCAAATTGCATTTCTAAGTAAATCAGTTTCTAGCTCTATGAAACTGTTCAGATAAAATTCCCAAATTCAATGCCCCCACAAAAATTAGCTTGTCTTGGCAAGAAGAACATAATTTTTTCACACAATATTTCTTATTAGTATGAACATGTTGTAACCTGTCCTGTCTTATATACATATCCTAACCATTTTTTAATGTTCTAATGTTTATCCAGAAGAAAACATTTATTATTAGAAAATTACATGGAGATCTGTATTTAAAACTATCATTATAAAGAATGTGTTTGCTGTATACAGGCCTGGCAGATAAGCATTGGTGAGAAAACATCAGAATTCACTATACAGATTCACACTACTATTCAGGTAGGGTGAAATGTTCTAGGGAAAAAAAAAATAAAAAAGGGGAAAAAAAAAAATCCAAGAGCTTCAAATTGCAAATACTTATAAATATGAGCAAAATAATGTTTTTAACATACATAATATTGCCTATGTAACAGGCAAAATAATAAATAAATAAATAAATAAATAAATAAAACAACTGCCAAAATAATTTGTAATTCTAATTTATTTCACATGACAAAGTTTATAGTCTTCAATTTCAGCTATACTGGGTTTTCCTTTGAGTGAAACAGATTTTAGTTGTGTGTCCATGTTGCTTATAGGTAGCAATCACATTTATAGTTATCAAGACTCATTAGTTGACTACACTTAGCCAAAACACAGTCAGTGTTTACTTACATCAATTAAAACAGAAGCTCCTTGCCAAAGTTAACACTCAAAGAACATTGTGGGTGTTGTACAACTTCCAGAATTTTAGTTCCTACCCAAGAGAACTTTACAAGGACATAGTTTGTGATATTTTTACTGTCTGGTCCAAGAACTGAGTTCAGAAAGACTTTGAACTACTGATGAAGTCTCCTACAGTAAGCTCTGCACCAGATGCAGAGCAGCTAAAAGGGCCTCAAGAAACTAAGAATTTTTGAGGGACAGTGAGAACTTTTTGGAAAGTAGACCACTTTCACAATGGATGAGTTTCTGAAAAGCTCAAAAAAAAAGTTGCAATTGTGTAAAAGTGTGAGATTTACATTCCTACTGCATAGCCCAGTAATCCATGTTGGCTGTGAAATGGATAGAGGGAGCAAAAGCTGTGCTGATTTTCAGTGGAAGTGTCCCAAAAGGTCTGGAGGTGCTCTTAGAAGGATGGACATTCAGAAAAAGGATCCTCTTCCAAACCTCAGACCTTTGCAAAGGACAAGGGCTCACAATGAAATGACAATTGCTAAAAGGAGACTAATGAGGGTTAGGTTGAAAACATGTAAAAAGAAAAGTATTTAACCTTTAGTTGTCCTGCTTCTCTTTAGGCCTTCCCAAAGTTACCGTCTCGTTTCCAAAGTGTAGCTAAGTTCTGTCAGATAATTTTAAAAATTTCAAGCATCAAACTCCTATCCATCCAGCACTGGCCTCAAAATAAACCCTCAGTAAAATTATTAGGCAAGCTGAAAACTTCCAGCCCAACCCCTCTCCTAGTTTTCTGTAGCCTGCAGGCTCTGAGGGATAGCCAAACTCTTGGGTTTTTTTCCCTTTTGCACATAAAATAAATTAGTTCTTTTCACTACATTTGATCAAAATATTACTAGTAACTGACTTCATTTTAATTGAATACATTCTATTTTGAAAGAAGGAAAAAAAGAAAAATGTGTGTGGATTTTTTTAAAATTTTGCTGAGAATGCTGGGGCTTTTTTCAACCTGACCTGAAAGCAAATCAACAACAAATAACAAAGTGAGAAGAATAGATTTTACCTTCTTTCTTTCTTTCTTGACTTTTTCCTTCTTTGTCCTCACAACCCCAATTTGCTTGCATTCAAAAGGGAGTGGGTTATTCAAGCAGGTAACTTTTAAAAGTACTGTGCAGAGCCAGGTTTTGGTTGATCTTTTTGAGTCCTTTCCAACACAGTTTGTTCCGTAATCCTGTGACAATTGCCTCTGGAGGATAAAAAGTATCCTCATTGATAACCAGCACAGGTTGAATAGGTCACATTTGATGATCCACACTGGCAATAGAGATATTTGGATTTTATTGAAGCTTGCTGCATGCTTGTAAGCTTAGGACCATGAAATCCTGTATTTTAGCTCTGATTTTTGCAGAAGAGTCTAGTAATCACAGTCATTCTTAGCTGCAATAGTAACAGCAAGTGTTTAAGAATTTACTTATGACATCCTTAAGCTGAAAAGAAAAGAAAGCGCTTGAGTGTCTTCTTTCTGTATTCTTTGTAATTTCACACTCCTTTCTGTCTGATCTACTTTCACATCACCAGTGAAAAGGTTGTTTAGCCAGTATTACAAGTTAATTACCAAAACAGGCAGTAAAAAGTTTTAGGTGAGCTGGTAAATGACACAACAAGGTGCTAGACAGACTTTTAGGTACTTGAACTAAAGCATTTTCCGAAGGAATTTTAATAATACCAGAGTCTGCCAGTAATGTACCTAAAGCCCCATTTCAGCCTGAGACAGTCTCTGTTAAGTAGCCATTTAATACCCTTTCAATCATAGTTCAGGATCACAAAGAACTTGAAGTTATTACCAACTGGAAGGTGGTTATTGACTGCCTGTGGGTCAAACGTGTTGGTGGTCTTCTGTTCCTGACAGAGAAGAGTTCACATCACACCCATGCAGTCTGGGTCACACACACACATGAACACCACGCCCTCTGCTACCTCTATCAGAGCAGACACTAAACAGCTTCTTCCTGATGACCTTACAAGAGATAGAGGGATTGAGGTTTGTCAGGGAATTATTGCAAGAAAACTGCATCTCTGAAAACAAGAGTGTTACAAGAGTGCAAAGGAAGGGAAAGAGCATATTCTTTGTTCCTGTGACAGCTACCCTACTTGGTCATTGCTAGCATTTCACTTTCACCCTGAAGAGCAGCTAATTGTTTATGAAATGGCCTTGTTATTCCTGCCCTAGTAACCTTGTCTGGAAGGCCACCATATGCCTTTATTATTCTCCAAAGGAAAATATGCTTTCTGACATCTGTTCTGCATTTGTTTTCCTTTAATTTCCTCTACTTTCTACCACCCCCTCCCCAGATTGCTCATCTGTGCTGCTCTGCACAAGGTGGCATGGGCTCTGCTAGTTCTACAACACTGCCTGTCCTCAGCTTGATGTTTCTATGGTTCTTCAGCCCTGCACAGTAGTCAGGTACAAAGGACAGGGAAGGGCACTGTGAAATTGCCTTCCCCCCATCCCCCTCCTGAGAATTTACATCCAGACTTTTACATCCGGCTTTACATCCCCTCATTTATGTATTCCTGCTGAAGTTTGTAAGAGTTTCTAACGTGAGCATTTTGAGGACAAAGGCTCCTTCTCTCCTAACCTACCCTGGGGATTCATTTTCCTCTTACACCTAGTGCCAGAGAGTGCAAAAGCACTGGCAAACCACAGTCTCTTTCCATGTCATTTTTTCAGCCGGCAATAATGAGCATCTACAGCATCAGTTACTGAGGTTCTCAAAGCATTAAATGGTTTTGCAAGAATTGTAAGTGACCCAAATGTCCTTCTCAGTAAAGGAGCTTTAATGTTGGCCATCATATTTTTCAGCCCTTTCAGATTTCATCTAATAAGCAATCTAAGAGAATGGCCTGGCTGTTCCCCAAGGAGGATTTGGGCATCTATTAAGTGACATCCCTTCAGCAATACTAGTTAAGTGACTGACTGCCTGCCCTCTTCCAGCAGTGTGAGCTCCAGCCGTGGCCATCCTCTCTCCTGAGCTAGTGTAAGTGTTTGAATGGTCATATCACAAATATGATTTTGGAGGGGTTTTGAGACAGGAAGAAGGGGTTGGAGGAAGGTTATATAAAAGACCTGGGTCAATAACTGGTGACACAAACTCCCATGCTGGCATGTGGAAGTGGGTGGTGGGTAAAAGGGAACACACAGCACAGCATGACAACAGTTTCTACCAGCATGAGCTGGACCTTCTAGCTCAACAGGCTTAACTCCGGTTTTATCTCAGTGGGCATAAAAACAAAGGTACAGATTTAAGATGAAAGGAAAAGTACCTTCATCACTCAGTCTTGCTACAAGAGAGAAGTAATGGTGGGTAAAAGACGAGAGGAAGATTTATACTCATTTGTGTTTGTCTATTTCATGAGATTGCTCATAGCCTCATGAATCCAAGTTATTGCCATGAGACTGTGGTCACACCTGCAGAAATCTCGACTCTTCACCCTAGACTGTAAGTCTTCCTAACCTTCCAAACATGTCTTTTGGGTTCAGCCTACCCAAGGTCACTCAAGGGGCATGTCCATGAAACTGAGGGAGGGGTGACCATTTCTCCTGCCTAACTCACACCTTGTCTGGTGATGGGAGCTGTTATGGGCTCTTAAATTAGCCTGTTTGTGCCTCTGTCCTCATAGGCCTTAGCAGAAAGGGCTTTAGCAACAAAGACCCTGTTCTCAAGAAGCAGGTAGCCTTCTTTTACACAATGAGGCAGGTTAAGTAGTCAGGTACTTTTACTACAAAACATGTGCACTCAAAATCTGTCTGCCCTTAGGGAATAACACAGAATCTTCCAAAAGGTTCCAGAATTGTTTCATAATCTCTTATTTATCAAAACACTATACGTCTGGCCTTTCACGGGGATAATTATAAAAACCCTACTTCATTTTTATGATGATTTAAGCTGGTAGCTTGATACAGTTGTATAAAATGGCAATAATTTTTCTTTTCTTGTTTCTTTTGGCTGAGATCTATTGTTGGCTTCTGTGGCAAAGCTACAGGACTTAGTAATGCAGAGTCAATTGATGTCCTGAACATATTAAATTATTAGAGACAGCACCTGGATGATTTTATGCTTTTTATGGTGCTCTGTTGACAAATAAAGGGAGAGAAATATAGCATTCCAGATTTCCAGACAGGTTCCTTACTGGCAGGATACACAAGGTTTCAGTGGAAAAGTTCTCTGCATCCATCACAATTTGCCTTTGAGACAAATCCTGTATCTTCCTGAGTTCCTCTCCAAGTTCTTTGGCTTTTTCTTGTTTTGCTTAATTTCATCTTCTGGGCTCTTTGCTGCTGCATATCACATGTCCTCAATTATGTTTGTCAATGCTGAACTTTATTTACTGCATAGCAGCCTGATTTCAGAGAAAACCCAGTTCCTTTTTCTGCTCACCCATTTGATATAATCAGTGAATGCAGTTTGCATACTGTTTTCCATCTGTCTCAGTCATTTATATAGATTAAAACCAGCAGAGGTCCAAGTAATAGCTTTGTGGGGGGGATTCCCCACAGTGGGGTGGCTTGCTTTACAAGCCCTTGGATTTCACTTGGTTTGTTTACTCTTTTTGGTCTGTACATTCACCACTTGCATGATAATAGTTTTGAAGAAGACTCCTCTCCAACACCCTTACAGCCTCATCTGAAACATCAGACAGTGCTGCTTGCTTATTCTCTTTTAAAACTCATCAGTTTGTGTTTCATGAAAAACCATTATCCTTCATTCTTTTCTTAGTGAGAAATTTTCTTGTAAGATTATCATAAATTGATCTCAATGAATTCCTAATGCATACCTCTAAAGCTATTTTGCAGTTATAATATTTGGAGATAATGAGTATTACTGTTAAAATCTCATAAACACTTAATCTCTTGGAAAGCCTTGCAGCTGTACAATTGTCATTTCAGGAACAATTCCATCACATCAGTGAACACACTTTATCTTGCAACGCCCTTTCTTTAAGTTCTTGGTGTCAGAGGCTTTGGGCTGTGTTTTCGCACATTTGCCTAGCCTTTATGCTTTAAGCGTCAAACTTACCATTTTATATTAAACATATAAAACTTGATTTGAAAGAGCAGGTGAATTATTAACCCAAGTCTTTTCACTATCACAGGTACTACTCCTTTCTCATTCAATAAGAAGCAATTCAATAAGAAGAAATGGCTTAATCTAAATGAAAGCTGAACATTTTGTCCCATTCCTAGAGTGGAAAAACTGTGTATGAGTTCAGAAAATCATGTCATGAAAATGACAGATTTCAGAACATTTGTCATGGAGGAATAGTACTGTGTCCTACCTCTGTTGCAAATGCTAGACATGTAGGTATTCAGGTTGAAGAATTCTTTGATGATCAGTCTTCTCTTTTTCACCATTTCATTTAGAATAAATTGAAAGTCTTAAAATATTTTTCATATGAAACTTATATATAGTTGTGGCCCTTAAGGCAGTAAAGTGACAATGTTAGATGGTTGACAAATACTGGCAAGTGCCTGGAACCACAGAGTTGTGAGGAAAGAGAAAAGTTAGATTTAAGCAAGTTACATGGTGGTGGGGTTCTGTGTGTGTAAGAAACATTAGTTCTTGAAACAGCAGTGAAGATAAATATTCTCACTGCAGAGGAGAAATATTTCCATTCATGGTTCTTTTTTTGCTTTGCCCAAACCTTGTAGTGTGCAGAACAGGACCAAAAGCTATATTAAACATACTTGGGATATAGTGGGGTTAAATATCAAAATGATAATATTACCACATGAGTTAGCTAGGTCTGTCTCCATTCGAGACTGAGACTCATAGAATCTTTAAGGCTGAAAAACACCTTTAAGACCCAGCTGTCAATCCAACACTGCCAAGTCAACCACTAAACCATGACCCCAAGTGCCACATCTACACATCTTCTAAACACCTCCAGGGACAGTCACTCCACCACTTTTCTGTGAAGTCTCTTTCAATGCCTAATAGTTGGGGCCATTTCCTCTTGTCCTGTCCCTTGTTACCTGGCAGAAGAGACTGACCCACTCCTGGCTACAGCCTCTCTTCAGGGAGCTGTAGAGAGGGATAAGGTCTCCCCTGAGCCTCCTTTTCTCCAGGCTAAGCACCCCCAGCTCCCTCAGCTGCTCCTCATCAGACTTGTGCTCCAGACCCTTTCCCAGCTCTGTTGCCCTTCTCTGGACACACTCCAGCCCCTCAATGTCCTTCTTGTAGTGAGGGGCCCAGAACTGGACACAGCACTCGAGGTGTGGCCTCACCAGTGCTGAGTACAGGGGACAGTCACTGTCCTGGTCCTGCTGGCCACATTACTGCTGATCCAGGCCAGGATGCCATTGGCCTTCTTGGCTGCCTGGGCACAAACTGGCTCTTCCAAGGTTCTTTTCCAAGGGCAGCTTTCCAGCCACTGTTCCCCTAGCCTGCAGTATTGCATGGCATCATGGTGACCCAAGTGCAGGACACCTGACACTTCACCTTTTTGAACCTCATACTGTTGTCCTCAGCCTATCCAGATCCCTCTGCAGAGCTGTCCCACCCTCCAGCAGATCAACACTCCCACACAGCCTGGGAGCTGTGAACTTACTGAGGGTGAACACACCTCAGGCATCTTAGTTCATGGGTAGTAAAAAACAGGCATTAAAGCAGGGCAGCTTCAGAGACTTGCTGGCTCTGGTAGAATATTTTTGGAATTCACAGGTGTGTAAATTTGAGTACAGCTTCAAGGTTTATTGCTAAGACTAAATATTGTTGTGGCAAAAGCAGATGGAATAGTACCTTTATAATACGCATGTGAATAAGAGATTTTATGTTACCTATTGCCTTAGGAGTCTCCCAAGGCCCTTTACAAAACACCATTTTTTTTACCATTGCCAGGCTATCTGGCTTCCAACAGGAGTTACTACAAAGTAAAAAATTGCTTTTAGCATGTGAAAAATCTGGTAGTGTCTGTTCTGAAAATGTTCATCCTAATTTATTGCTCCTAGTTAGATCAACTCTTAAAGCATTGCAGTAGATCAAGAAAAGGTTTTTCAGTCAATTATAATTCTTTGAAGGCCTGTTACAGTGTCTATAAATCTGTTTCTTAGTTGCTCAGTTAGAGCTGGAATCAGTTACCATACCAGATGAACTCTGAAATCAGAAGATCAATTGCACATTCCCAAGAGGATTTTTTTCTGTCTTATCTTTCCTATTCCTCTGAAAGACATATAAGATTTCACATATTCACAACTTTCATTCATCTCATCACCTACTGTATCAAATGAAAAAAGCTAGGGAAGATAATGAGGCACAGTTTGGTTTATACTTATCAATCTGGCTTTTCCATGCCTGAAATCAACTCCCTGTGGAAGAAAAGCCTTGTTTCTCTTCAGTAAAGAGATTTTTGCTATTATGGACAATGTTTTATGTCCCAAAGATTATCAGGAAATGCTGCCATATCAGTGTATTTCATTCATTCTCCATTGCAATGACTCTCCTACAGAAGGAGTAACCTGCAGAAATGGCATAAAAATAGTGTGGAAGATCCTTGAGCACAAAAGAGATATGAGGGAGTTGTGGATAATATGTAATAACCTAAAAACCTATGTTTCATGATCTTTAGTCAAAACATTGCTTAAACTATCAATTCGAGTATGGCACCATTCTACTTATCTTGTCTGGCCTTGTGTGTAACTGGAGGATAACCTTATAAAGACACAAAGCACCAAGTACCTAAGAATTTCCAGACTATCTTCAAAGCATTGAAATAAATGCCTGGATGGTACAATGTTAGCTTCACAAGATCCAACAATTCAGATAACAAATAAGGAATAAACCCAATACTTTCAGCAGAAAAATGTTGCTGAAATATTAAGAAATTGCAACTCCTAGTAGCTTAGACACCAGATCCTGTCAAAGCCCCTCAGTATGCTTCAGATGACACCAGTTAGAGGAAGGCAGCTGACATGCTGGAGGACAGATCTGCTCTTCAGAGGAATCTAGGGAGGCTGGAGAAATGGGCTGATGGAAAACTCATGAAGTTCATCAAAGAGATGAAGGAAGACCTGCAAATGGTAGGGAAAAAAGCCATGTGATAAAACAGCCTAGGGCAGGAGCTTTGCAAGAATGGGTCTGGTGGCCAGTGGCTTGAACCTGAACTGGGTAAGTGGAGAGTGAGGTGGATTGAGAACTGAATGGCACATGCCAGAGGGCTGTAATCAGTGGCACAGGTTCGAGTTGGAGGCCTATCACTAGTGATGTCCTTGAAGGTTCAATACTGGGCCCAGTATTTTTTGACTTATTCATCAGAGACTTTGATAAAAGGTCAGATTCCTGAGGAGTCAAAGATGGGATAAGTGGTTGATACTCCAGTGTGCTGTGAAGCCCTTCAGAAGGTCCTCAACAGGTTGGAAAGATGTCCAGAGAAGAACTGTCTGAAATTCAAAAAGGCAAATGAAGCGTCTTGTGGTCTTGCACCTGGGGAAGAATGTACAGCAAAGATGGTGGGGGAAAATCAGCCAGCAAGCAGTTCTGTAGAGAAGAACCTGGAGGACCTGGGGACAACAAACTGCCCATGAGCCAGCAATGTGCTCAAGAAGGTCAAGAAGGCCAATAGTATCCTGGGGTGCATTAGGAAGAGCATTGGCAGTAGGTCAAGGGAGGTGATTCTGCCTCTCTACTCTGCCCTTGTGAGGCACATCTGTGGTGTTGTGCCCAGTTCTGGGCTCCTCAGTACAAGAGAAGCATGGAACTCCTGGAGCCAGTCCAGTGGAGGGCAACAAAAAATGATTAAGGGTCTGGAGCATCCCTCTTATGAGGAAAGACTAAAGGAGATGTTCAGCCTCAAGAAGAGACAACTGAGAGGCGACCTCATCAATGTCTATCAGTATCAAGAGGCTGGACCAGTCTCTTCCCAGTGGTTCCAAACAATAGGACAAGAGGCAACAGGCAGAAACTGATGCACAAAATGTTCCACTTTTACACATGGAAGAACTTTATTGTGCGGGTGACCACGCACTAGAACAGATTGACCAGAGAGGCTGTGGAATCTCCACTACTGGAGATATTCAAGAACTTTCTGGGCACAATCCTGTGCAATGTGCTCTGGGATGACTGTGCCTGAGCAGGGAGCTTGGATCAGATGACTCAGTGTGGTCTTTTGGAATTTGACCTGTTCTGTGATTCTGTGAGATTGAAGATGCAGTGTGACCCTGCTGCAGGGAAGAGCAACTGTACTGTACAAGAAAGAATGCAGCCAGCAAGTCAGGTTAATATTCCCTTGCTTGGCACATGAGAGACTACATCTCTAGTACTGCATTCAGTTTTGGGCTCTTCAGTACAAGAATGACAGTGATGGGCTGGATTGAATCCCATGGACCCCCAAGAGGGTCATTAAGCCTGAATCCAAGATGTATAAAGGAGGGCTGAAAAGCTGGATTAGCTTAGGCTGGAGGAGACACAGCTCAGGTGGATCTTACTGCTGTCTGCAACTGCCTGATGGGAGAGTATAGAGAAGATAGAGTTCTTCTCTTCTCAGAGGCAAACAGTGAAAGGACATGAAGCAAGAGAACTTAAGTTAAAGGGAAGAACATTTTGACTGCCTATAAGAAAAACATTCTTCATTCTTCACAAGTGCAACAAAGCAGTGGAACAGGTGCCCAGAGAGGCTGTGGAATCCTTATTCTTAGGTATAGTCAGGCTGAACCAAACATGGCTCTGAACAGTGTTCCCCACGATTCCTCTGAAGCTTATCCATTCTGTCATTTTGTGTTTCTCAGAAGAGCTGTGGTGGCCTCACTTGTGGGAGGGGCCTTCCATTATTACATGTACTTGTAACCTCTGTTGGAGGTATAACCTTTGAAGGATTCCCCAGGTTGTTGTCTTACTATTGGGTAGATGTCATACAAAAGAATTTTTTGGTTTGTTTAATTTTATGTTCCTAGTCAGTTATTGGAAATCTACCCTCTGGGCAAAAGACAGAGAAGACACCTTCATGATCCTGGGGTACAAGACACTCTTACTTCTAATTCAGACTGCTTGTGTGATGCTGGGATAGTCAATATGACAGATTTGAAAGTGAGGAGTAATTTTAGGCTACTTTCATGGAAAAACAAAGATCAGTCCTGGTTTTCAGCTAACTGAAAAATTTGTATTCTCTCAGATGTTAAAAGCTGGGCTCTCCAAAATCTCAAACCTTCCAAAAAAACATCGGTCAGTTTGGTTTTTGTTTGTTTGTTTGTTTTTCTTGTATTATCCTTTTGTTATCCTTTTGTTATACTTTGTAAGCCATAAAAATCTTGAATTTCTACACTAGGTTCCAATTGCAAATTTGGACTGTGTCAGTAGTGGATCAAGTCCAGAGAGGCAATGAGAGACAAATCAGCATGGGAAAACCTCTCCTTCTTCCCATTCTCCAGGGACAGGTTCCAAAAACACATGGCTTCTGGCTGTCAGCTCTCTTTTGGCATCTGTATTCCAGCTGAAAGCTTGTTTGGCCTTGCATGCTTTGATGCAGTAACAACACAGCCCACATTTCTGCTGGTTAATCATTTGGTCATTCTGTATTTTAACCAGCTGTGATCATGAGCTATTTTACCCTGCAAAGATTAGAGATGTCATTGTTCATCATCTTCATATTCTTCACTTCCTTTGTATAATGGCTAAGGGTTCTCATCCTAGCAGGTGCTGAGGGTCCACATCTCCGCTAAAGACAGGGAGGGGTGCAGATGTCTGGCTACACTCAAAATCAAATATAATCCCCTCACCCTTTCAAAGATCATAATAAGCATCTTTTTTTTTTTTTTTTTTTTTTAAATTCAGTTCATAAGGAATTATGCTCTGAGTCCAATTTTAGCTTAGGAGTAGGAAGCCCCATGTCTCTAATTTGTGCTTCAGTTTTGGCATTTGGGGGCTGTAACCCACTGCTGGCAGATGGCAAATGTCAGCCCAATGGCACTCTCTGTGTGACTCATGCACTCTCTGGGACATGTCACAAGTAAACCCTCCGGATAAACTGTGCTGATAAACTGTTGCAGCTTTTATGATTTCTTCAGAACTATTTCAGTAATTCTCACTACTTGTTTTAGTCACTGGGGTGGAAGCTGCTAGCAGTGTTACATTAAAACAGAGAAGTTCAATCTTCCTCCATGGAAATGGCAGTACGGTCTTCAAGCAATTCCCTCTGCAGCCAAATGAATATTGCATGCAAGATGAAGTTTTTCCAATCTAATATCTGATTCAGCTGAAATTGCCTAATAATGAGTGAATTCTGACATAAGCAATAGTATTTTTTAAACAAAAAAAATGTATGAAGGGTCATCTCATTGATCCTTTATTCATAACAATAATCTTTCCTCTTCAGGAATACACAGGTTGATTTTTTCTGTTCTATTTTTTCCAAAGCAACTTGAAAACTGAGTTAATTAAATATTTTTCTAAAGAGAAACAGTGCCTGTAAATCTGTAAATAATATAAAAATCCACTTCGTATATTCTGTGTGCAAAGTAGAAAAGCTTGTATGAAAATACTCTGTCCCTCCCAAAGCATCTATAAAGAATCATCTGTCATGAGAACAACATTCTCCCCCTGAGAAGAACAAAAAAATGCCCATCATGAAATGTCATTCACTTGGAGTCTTTGTTTAATACTTTGGCTAGTTTTAGCTGCAATAAAAATCACTTTTTTGGACTATGTATTTCTTTCTATTTTTTTGACACTCAGAGAGACCTCCTTTCTACACTGAAGGAGCAATGATATAGGAGGGGAGCTGTAAATGTAATCTAACTTAGCTGAAGATATTGATGATGTAGCATTGTCAGGTTGATAGAGGCCTTGAGAGGAGATACAAGGGAGGATATTGAGAACTACAGATCCTGTTCTCTTTGCACATGGATTTACACAAGATTTATGCTTTGCAATTATCAGTCATCATGCCACAAGAGATGGCAATTGCTGGCCACATGTTCAAGGGCCAATTTGAGCTGAATATTCAACTCTGATGAAAATAACACCTAAATGGACCTCAAAGTGGGCTGTTGGGTATTAACACTGCTCATTTCTCTAAATCAGAGATATTTCTGTGCTGACAGGAAGCACTTCTTGCCTGCTAAACCTGAGATAGGAGAAGGTGCTGGAAGAGACACACACTGTCGCCCTCCCTAAGAATGAGCAATAAAAAGCTAAATTACGAACCTTGCTTCTTCAATCATTCTTTAGTGATTTGTAAGAAAGCCAAACCATTTTGGAAGGCATAGCCATGGCCATAAAGACCTTGGCAAGGGTTTGGAAAGATATTTTGTCCTTTCATCTCCCTGAGAGAAATAAATCTGCCAGGCAAAATAAAACACCAGCTTTAATTTTTAGTCAATATTCTCATGTTTTCTGTCTGTCATATCAGTGAAACAGCAGGAAAAATAACCTTTTTTACATAGCTGTTTTTGGACAACCTCCCTCAGAAAGCTTCTAAGAGATCAGAGTCAGCATTTTGGGATTTTGTTGATCCATGGACAAAAAAAATTACCATAATAAAGAATCTGAATAACAGGCCTTCCTGGACAGGCTGAGGACAGGAGGGGAGGAGGACAGACGGTCCTCCTGATGTTACTCATCTTGAGATAGCCTCTTTTTGCCTCCCATAATTTCTTTGCTGTTATTTTTGCAAAAAGGGACAAGACAAAAAAAGTAGCACAAGAGAAGGCGTGTAAGGGAGCCTGCAGAAGGAAAGATGAGTGGGCAGTGTAGACTTTCATATAATAATGAACTTCATTACCCGCCAAAGAATGCTTGTATTTGCCTGTAATATTATTCAGAAATGTTTCTTCTCTCCATTTCAAAGAAGCTGTACATGATTATACATATTTAAAACACCAATTGTAACACTTATGTTTTATATGTTTTGATTGATTTGTAAACACTAGTCTGTCTATTTAGCTGTTTATGGCAGTGTTGAGGGTGTATATTCTAAATCAGGGTTAAAATATCTGGAATTAACTACTCTCTTTAAAAAATAAAGGGCTGTTGAAGAAGGCTTTGAGTATACTTTTGACAAAGATAAATGCAAACTTCTCTACCATTTGAATGTTTTTCTACATTATACATTGTCTACATATACATTATACATCACCACATTATATAGTGGTGGCATGTTCCTGTTTGACCTATCTGGAATGTAGATCAGAAAAACAACATTTTATGTATATATACATTATTTTTATCAGTGAACAGGATACAGTTTTGTAGCGAAGAGCTAGTTCTGGACCATTATTATGAAAACTGGACCTTCTCAGATCTAGTGTATGAGTTCACAACATTTATCTGGAAAATCTGGTGAATATGCATGCTGCTAGCTTTAAACAAAGGAGTTACTACAGTCTTATGTATCAAGAAACCAAACCAATGGTTTGAGTCAACTGCACTTGATAAAAATAAAAAAAATCTGAGTTTATCATTGCAGTAACTTCTAGGGATGTACAGCAGCTGCTACTCTAACTGGAATAACTTAAGAATTTCAAGTAATTGCAGATGATTATGGCATAGGGAGCAGTGAGCAATCTAAACCATCTCACCTGAGCTGTGCCTCAGCTGCTCACTCTTTGCATACCCAGAGACTAGAACGTAGGTAGGGATAAGAATGTTTCTTTCACTCTCTTCATACGAATTTTATAATTATTTATGAATGAGTAATTTTGTTTTCATGAAAAAGACTGGTTTATTACAATTTCCTCTGACATAAAAGATAATCCAAAATGTCCAAAACCATTAGTTTTGATATTTGCAAAATAAAACCTGTCTTTCTTTGCTTCATCACCAACAGCTCTTTGAATATCATTCAGGGCCCTGATTCCTGCATTCAGGTGCTGTGCCTGTGGTGCCAAGACACTGCATTAAACCAGCTGATCTCATTGCATCAAACCAATGGGTTGCTGATCTCTCTGTTATCTTCTGAAAGAGAGATTGTGGGCTAGGTTGAGGAATAACAAAAATGGCCCAGGATAATGACGCCTGGGTGAAGGCCTGTTTGCAAAGAAGACTACTTTTTTCTTGTGACTGAATACACCTGATTCTCTCAGCCACATTTCATACATTCTCTCTCCACTGATGACTCTACAATGACCTTGCTCTAGTGTGGTATTATCTGTCTTGTGCAGGGGACTCCAAAATTGGACACAGTCCTCTAGATTTGATCTTTATAGGTTTTTCCATGGAGGAGAATGTCTCTTAGATGCCCATGGCTCTCACCTAGCCAGCACGAAGTGCAGACAGATTGAACTCATGTCAGCTCAAATCCACCTTTCTACTGAATACCACTAGGAGCATTCCTTTTTCCTCCTTTGCATGAATGCAGATGTGGGCGTTAAGTTTTCCTGTGGAATTTTTCCCCCCATAAGCTGCTAGGAGACTAAATACTGATGCTTAAACTGAGACAGCAGATAATCCAACCATTATTATATGTCCATTCAGTGTTGGTTTTTCACCAAAACACATAAGGTGATTCTGATCTTCTGGTGACAGTGAGCCCTGGCTGGAAAACTCTGCAGCACTGGGCATGAAAGGTGCAGGGAGAAGAAAGAATAAAGCAGAGCTTCAAGAAATAAAATTTTGAGAAGAAAAATAGGCAGATCTGAGCTAGTTTGTTTTGGAAAAGAGGAGATGGAAGCAGGATGTGTAACAGTTCTGCAATATGTATAAGACTTCCATAAAATGAACTGTGATCATTTGCTTTTCTTCTCTGAAGAGAAGACCAAGAAGTCAGTGCCCATGATTTTTAGCAGAGGATATTTGTGGAAACATGGTACTGAAACAACATAAGCCTAAAGAAAGTAATGCATAGGAATACGGTTCTCAGGAAATCTTAAGATATTTCTTTCATGGAAAAACTTTAAAAGCAATCTGGAGTACTCCTGCTCAGTGGTGCTCCAGAAACCATACATGGACTTTTAGATCAAGGCTGGTTTTACCTTGCAAAGATTCACAGAAGGAAGATATTTATCTCAGCAACGAAACATGGAGTTGATTCTTTTTCCTAACAGCAAGTTATGGAACTGTGCTTTTAAATATATCCCGGGGTGTACATGTGCTTTTACTTTATCAGAAACATCCAACTTTTTTTTTTTTCCTAGCCCCAAGGAAAACATCTGCTGTTGTGAAAGTCTGTGGTGGCTTGGAGGAGACATGGACAGTCATCCTCCATTCTAGAGGAGCATGCAAAGTCCCCACTGTATTTTTAGCTACAGAGTATGACAGAATTAATTGTTGTGGTTTTTTTTATTTTATTATTTCATACTTCAGGTGGAATAAATTTCATTGTAGTACTAGATGCACTTTGCAGCTCTTTTCTACTCATTTCATGATAACTTTTCCAATCATAATTTTATTATCCATTAGAGAACAAATAAAGATTAATTAAATGGGAAGGGAATTATAAAAACAAGCAGAAAATACATAATACTATAAAGAAACAAGATACTCATCTGAAATAAGATACCTTATTCTCATAAGGAATGAAGGAACACAAAAAGCCTCCCATGAGGAGATATTTTATTTTTCCATTTGACACCAGTTAATAACCATTTTGTGTAGAATTCAAAGATCATTGACATGGTTGTGGTTAGTTCTATGTCACCCTCTTCTACCATCAGGTGACACCTGTGTTCCTATAAGAACTAAAATCTTTCCCTACAAGAAGCTTGATGTGACTTCAGCACTTTGGCACTTTGTTCTCTGCTTTTTGCTATTTTTTATTTATCTTTTGAAAGTATCTAGCTGTTTTGCTTGACAGTATAAATCATCAAATTTAAGGACAAAGACTAAGCAGTCAGAATCATCCTTGAGAGGATTAGCCTTAAAACACCACAAAGATTGCCCAGTTTGGAAGCATATTTCCCTAGATTGTCAGTAAAATTTTCAGAGTGTTTTATTGGAAATAAGAGGGCAAAAGAGGAGTAAGTATTTTACAGGTTTTGCAGAAGTGAAATATAGTGAGAAACGTATAGCAGGTAGTCAGAGCATTTTAACATCTCTATCCAGTCCATAGTTCTCAGGGATTTGGCAGTAACCTTGAATTGCTACTAACAGCCCATACAAATCCAAAGTAAACAGAGCTTAGGAGAAACACAGGAACTGAACAGAGAGAAGACAATGTAGTAACTGCTGGAATATTGCTAGAATTTGCAAACTCTCAAAGAGATCCAGCTAAAAGTGGCATTTCTATTGTGTCATGAACCACGCAGTTGTCTAGATCAAGGGCAGCAAAATAATCTAACACAATGGGTATGATTTTATTGAGATTTCTTTGCATGTGTACTTACAAAGACTTCTGTTTTTCTTTAGGAACTGAGGCCCATGAGGCCTCTGCATCTAGCTTATTGTAAAATGTACAAAGAATTGTGTTTATTAAGCCAACCTCACAGTCAAAAGTTGTTTGAGTAATTCCACAAGGATCCTCCGTTTTCATTAGTAGTCTGAGTACTTGAAGTGTAGCCAAAATGCTTCTATGTCTTATTTTTTCTGATGATGTGTGTGTGTACTTCCACTGTTACAAAGTGTGAATAGCCCAAGCTTTATGCACTGACTTGAAGAGTCATTTTTAATTACATAGCTGGATCCAGGTGCCAGTTTATGGCATGTGGATTTCTTCCTCCTCATTCATATGATCCTCTACTAGTGTCCAAACATACTCTCTGTTGGTGAGATAGCTACAGTATGTATGCTGGTCTTCTTATGAAAGGAGCTTAATTCTATATGATCTCCTGAACCTGGGAATCCAGATTACTTCTGTCTCCCCGCAGGACTGATTATTCACCATCCATTGTAACTGTGGCTGCAAAATTTAGAGGTCATGCATCTGCTAAAGGAGGATCCTAGATATAGATGTAGATGCCAGGGTTTTCTTAGGTGGTAAATGAAATTTGCCAGGGTACAACGTTGATAAGAATGAACTCTTGACAATTACTTTCATGAGTCCTTACATCTTACTTGAAATAGCTTCTTCAACTTTTTATGATGATGAACAGACACTCAAGCAAATTAAGATTTGCTCAAATTTCCACTAGGAGGAAACAAAGACAAAAATGGTAAGTGCATACCGCCTTTGTTTTATAGAAAAAGAGTTAAGTCTGTTCATCTGTATAAGATGCTTCAGTTAGATGAGCAGTCGGAGCTGTTCATCCAGGATCTCATCATACTCACCAGAGGAGATAAGTACTTTCAGGAGGTGAAGCATCTTATTCTAAGGAAAGAGTTTATTTGGTAGATACAAATCATTTTGCAAGGGATGCCAAATCTATACCTTGTTACAGCATCAGAAAATCTCTCTATTCCCTTGAGAGAGACATTGTCTTGGAGCAGGAACAAAAGTATGCCAAATAACATAAATTTTAAAGAACCTTGATTAATATATTTCCCTGGAAAGAAAATACACCTAAAATTAGTTTTCACATGGTCTAGGGATACTATTTATGTGCTCGTGTGTTCTTCATTCTTTAGAGCCATCCTGAGATGGAATAGACAAGAATGGTCTTATGCAAGATAGTCTTTGTTCTCTGAATGTACAGGACTTTGATATATTAAACTAATCTTCTGCACAGAGTATGTAACATACAGTGATTTCTCTATGTCAAGACTTTTTGTCTATTAAGAGTGGTGGCTGACAGGACTTTAAATCCTTAATAATGATCAAAATAGTTTGTGACCATTTCAAGATGTCTCGTACTTTGAGCCCATCCTGCATGCTAATGAGTTGGAGGTCTCACTCCTCCAGAGTGGAAAACACATCTGAAAATGCTGGTCTGATTATCTGGATGACTAGACAGTTCTCACCATCATGTGATCCCTTGCTATACAATGGCAGTATCATCCTTCTTCCTACTTCATCACCTTATCACAGGATTTGAATATAATACTTTTAAAGACTGGTTGTCTTGGGAAAGGAAATGAATGCTTTCATGAGGTCTATTTGTGCGCCTCTTAGTCACTTCTCCCTCCAAAGAATGCTTGGAACTGTTGGGCCACTTCAATCCACATTGAAAGGTAGTTAGAAGTCAAAGAACTTGATCACCTGTTTTTTGTGAGAAAGTATGTCTGGCTAGAGGGAAATAAACACTCAGAAGCTTAATTTAGTTCTAGAAAGGACAAATTTAAGTTATTACAGGTTAAATTGTGAGATGCCCTTTTGCAGCAGAATTACAGGCCATCTCATTGAAACAGTAGGAAAGGTCACAGACTTTCTTCCTTGCAGTGGATAGTTTCCTGTTTTCCTTTAGCATAGGTCACATTGTCTGTCAGTGTTGGCTGTGATCCCTCACTGACTGGCTGATGCACACTAAAAGCTGCCTTTTAGCCCACAATGCTCAACCACTAATCAATTGTCTGAGCATAAACTTAGACCAACACAGCATCGAATTACATGAGCTGTGCAGTATACTTGGCATCATCAGGGCTATACTGTTGAGGCAATATAGACAAAAGTCAATTCTAATCTCAAATTTGCTGTCAGATGTTTCTCCCTTTGACCCACATCCTAATTTTGTGCTTTCACATTTGGCTCAAAAGATGACACATTATTTTGGCAGGCTGCCCACAGCATAAGTAACAGAGAACTCTTTGAATATCTGACCCTTCTCCCTGAACTAGTTTTAGTTAATAACAAAATTACCAGAAAATGCTATTTTGAAATAAAAACATTCATAAATGCAGAGGCAATTTGTAAATAGCTTCGAGAAGAAATAAAATCTAAAGGGGAGAAAACATTAAGATATATTTTACAATTTTCAAAATGGAACATTTTAGCTTGTCATGATGAAAATTGTTTTCTTTTATGAAATTACCTTACTTAAGAAAAAGGGCCATTTTTGATATCCATAAAGCAAAGCAGGCATTTTGTTTTCAGCTAAACATTTTGCTTTAGAATAATTTTTGTATTATTATATCTCCATATTTTCCCACAGAAATGGAGCTTAAAATTTCACTATGCCCATGGCTCTACTATTCTGGTGATAGGTATTTACTCAAGGTAGAAGCCAATTTAGGAAATCTATATGGACATTTTTTAATAAATAAAGGACAACATGAATGAAATAGAAACGGGATGATGAAATTGTCATGTCCTAGCAAATTGATCTTTTCAAGGAAAAACTTGCTAGAGTAAACAGAAAACATTAAGTATTAATATACATATTTTTGAATCCCTTGTGTCCCTCAGAATGTAGTGGTTAGCAGCACATTAGTACCAGTGGCCACATTGCATGGTTGACTATAGACGTGAAGTATTTTAATTAAGCTGTTAAAAGGTAAATAGCTTAGTTATGCATTTAACAATCTGTAGTTGGATTTTTGTTTTACTGCATGAGGTATATGCAACTGAAATTAATACATTGCTTTTGAAGGAAAAAACCTGAACTGGGTAGGCACAGTTTTCAGTGAATTAATGAAAGTGAACTTTTAACTTCTGCAAGCAGCGTATCAAATACTGGTGAAGGTGAAGGGTAGAAAAGAACTTTCTTTAATGGAGGGTGCATAATAATCATGTCAAATCATATTTTGATACACACATCTTCTATGATGAAATCATGCAGCTGGGTTACAAGACATTCTAAAAATTAGTGATTGTATTTTTCATTTTAATTGCTCTCATTTGGATTAGGTTTAAGTTGTGAAGTGTTGAGCAAAGTTGTGGTAATGAGAGGGCAATGCCTCCTTTGAGCTTACACACATAGGGAAAAACTATATCCTGAGAGTTTTGAAAGGTGTTAAAGGATGAGGCTTGCGAGTGGCAGTGGAGCTTGAGTACATCATCTCACGTGCTGTGCTACACCACCAGTGTGTGACTGCTATGCTGGGTCCCTTCTACTGGACAGTATTATCACAGTAGTTATGCCAATCTCTTCTACTAAAGAATTAAATGGTGCCTAAGCGGGAGCACTGGCACTGGAGCCAGCCCAGTGAGCAGCTGTTAGAAGGAACCCTGGCACTAGGACAGGTTTGGCTTGATTAGATTTGGCCTGGACTAGTCAGCACTTACCAGTTCTTGTGGGCAGGAATTAGCAAGAACCAGAGACCATTTCCAACAATATTCTGAGTGTAGTTCACCTGTTTTGAAGGACAGCAGCCTAATAATATAAAGAACTTTTGTGTAAGGTAGCCTCATTTCTAGAGAAGTGTTTTGAAAATGTTTGCTATATCTGCATGGGTGTATCCAGACTGAAGAGGTCTTTTCCATCAGTAATACGTGACAGAAAATTTGAAGTGTTATAAGATTAATATCTACAATGGTTCATAGATCATGCCTACTCACATAAAATTAACCTAGACAGTCCTCCAGGGAGATAATATTATGCACTGAAGCAATATGGATGGCTTTTCCTTTAATTTTTTAATAAACTCTTTAATACCATGATTCTGGTTAACCTCATAATACACATAAATGTCCCCTTCCACTTTGGCCTTTCCAAATTTTTGCCTTGATGTAATGGCAGAAAGCCTTGATCCTGTGGCAGTGATTTTCAGAATGATCATGAAGATGCTTGACAGTGTCAAACAATTTAGGAGATAACAGGACCAAAAACATTTGCTTGTAAAGATTTTACCCTCCATATCAGAATGGAACCAGACTGCAGTTTTCAGGTTTTTAGCATTCTTATTTTCTCCTTCTATTGCTGTCATGCCTCTCCCTTGGGATTAAAAGAAACCTACCCATGAATATATCTGTTTCCTAAAGTGCAGGGTTGTCCTCCCAGTCTCATTATTTACCCTGCAATATTACTTTTTAGTTCCCACTGGCTGGCTGTGAGCAACTTGAGATGTCTCTGGGGCAGCAAATAAACAAAGCCAGCTCAGAATGAAAAATCTTTGCTTATCTGAGTCTTAAAAAAATAATTATTTTTTGGGGGGGAGGGGGAGGAGGTGCAAAAGGGAGGAAAATATTTTTTGCAACAGCTGCCAGTAAACAGCTGGGTTTGCAATGTAATGTTCCATTGCAGCTCCCAAATTATTTTTGAGTCACTGTGTGGTTTTACAGCATGGTTTTATATTACAAGTTTTCATCTCTGTTTCCAGTTTCAAGAGATTTTGATACTGGGTGTTGGAGAAGTTCTACTTCTAGAGAGGGGCTGTCCTGCCTGATGGAAAAGATTTGATTTGCCTATGGATGTAAGGTGCCTTCTCTGCTACTTTTCTGAGGAATCTTGCAACTCCAAGCTTACTGCACACGACTATGCTGAATCTTTTGCTGTCATTAAAACAGGTGGCAGGTTGTGCCAGGTGCCATAGGCTGACTTGGGATTCTGCTTGTCCTGAGCGCTGGCTGGGAGGATTGGGGTGTTTTGCTGAAATAAACTGATCAAAACCCAAAAAACATTTCTAACTTTTCTTATCATGGCTCTGGTTTTCACAATAAATAACCAGTTTTGGAGTTCTTAGCAAGAAAGTTTTTTCAGTTAATAAATTAAAAGTCAGCTCAGGGTCAACATCATGAATGATAAAAACAGTAGATGAAAATGAAATTTCTTATAAAAAGAGTAATGTTCCTAGGAAAACCGCTCCTCCTGACTTTGACTTTGTCATTTGAAATACTTTTTTTCTGAGAATATTTAAGCATCTCCCTGTCTCCTCTCTCTCTCTTTCATGCTCTACTCATCTATTAAATATATTTGGAGTATAAACCTTCAGGAAAAAGATTTAAAGGGTACCTGACCTGCCTATGGCTTTCTTTGACTTCATTCAACTGTGACAACAGTTTGCCTATTTGGCCACCGGTCTGTAGCTAATTTTCAAAATTTTAATTTATATTGATGTGGTAGAACTATGTTTTTTTACATAGTGGTAACAAGAAGGGGTTTTTAAGCAGAATGAGATACTTAGGACCCTGACACAAGGACACAGTGCACAGAAGTACAGGCTTGGTACAAAAGGAGTTATCTTGAGAAGTGGAGACACTGCAGGCCTGGATCCTGACAAAAGTGGTTACAGGGGTGACATAGACAGCAAATAGTATCTAATAGATGTAAATGACACTATATGTAGGAAATGTGGATGTAACCTGGAGAAACACCAGTGAAGAAAGCTAGAAATGTGTGTTAGACAATTTATATAAATGACACTAACTTGAAGGAACAAAAAGGAAAAATGGTTAAAAATTAGGAAAGAAGCAGATGGAAAGAGAAAACTCTCTATTTGAACATCTTATTCCTTCTGGTGAAGGATTTCAGATGCTGACTCCTCCCTGCAACATCCCACTACAGCCAACATCAGTGTGAAACCACTCGCCCTAGCATGCAGAGAAGCAGAAGGGTAAGTTTAGCAGCAAGAAAAGCTGTACTCTAATCAGCTGACTTCAGATTCTCTGGGTTTATTTAGGGATGAGTTTAATTTTTTGTACATAATTATGTTCAAAGTAAGTCACAGAAATCTGAGTAGAGAGATTACTTGCATTAAAATCACATAATAAGTGATGAGTGGTGATCTTGATCTCCTGTGATGAAATGAAAGGAAAGCCAAACAAACAACCAGCAGACATCTTGGCTTTGCTTGTGTGAAGAAGAGATAGCAAATCTTAGACAAACATGTTGCTTATTATTACCAGTAATGAAGGGTGTCATATTATACACTAAACAGACTTGGTGCTGATATTTAAAATCCAAGATTCTTAAGAAATTCTGCACTAGTGACTACAATGATGACTGAATGTAAATGACTCATTTATAGATGGTGTGTATGAAGAAAATGGACAACTACCATGTCTCTGATTTTACAGTTACAGGTGAATAAAAGACAATGAGAAACCAGTTTGTAGGTTTCTTATTGTGTCATCTGCGTATTTGATATCACAGAATCACAGAATCACAGAATAATGAGGTTGGAAGAGACCTCTAAGATCATCAAGTCCAACCTATGCCTTAACACCTCAACTAGACTATAGCACTAAGTGCCATGTCCAGTCTTTTTTTAAACACATCCAGAGATGGTGACTCCACCACCTCCCTGGGAAGACAATTCCAGTGCTTTATTATTCTTTCAGTGAAAAATTTTTTCCTAATATCTAACCTGTACCTTCCCTGACGTAGCTTGAGACTGTGTCCCCTTGTTCTGTCAGTTGCTGCCCGGTGGAAGAGACCGACCCCCACCTGTCTACAACCTCCCTTCAGGAAGTTGTAGAGAGTGATAAGGTCACCTCTAAGCCTCCTCTTCTCCAGGCTAAACAACCCCAGCTCCTTCAAACGTTCCTCATAGGGCTTGTGTTCCAAGCCCCTCACCAGCCTCGTTGCCCTCCTCTGGACACGCTCAAGCATCTCAATATCCTTCCTAAACTGAGGGGCCCAGAACTGGACACAGTACTCAAGATGTGGTCTCACCAGTGCAGAGTACAGGGGAAGAATGACCTCCCTACTCCTGCTGGTCACACAATTCCTAATGCAGGCCAGGATGCCATTGGCCTTCTTGGCCACCAAGGCACATTGCTGGCTCATATCCAACCGGCTGTCGACCAGCACCCCCAGGTCCCTTTCCGCCTGAACACTGTCCAGCCACACTGTCCCCAGCCTGTAACGCTGTAGGGGATTTTTGTGGCCAAAATGTAGAACTCGACACTTAGACTTATTAAACTTCATACTGTTGGACTCTGCCCATTCATCCAACCGATCTAGGTCTCTCTGCAGAGCCCTCCTCCCTTCCAACAGATCAACACAAGCTCCCAGCTTAGTGTCGTCTGCAAATTTACTAATGAAGGACTCAATGCCCTCATCCATGTCGTCTATAAAAATATTAAATAGAACTGGTCCCAGCACAGACCCCTGAGGGACACCACTGGTGACTGGTCGCCAGCTGGATGCTGCACCATTCACCACCACTCTCTGGGCCCGGCCATCCAGCCAGTTCCTAACCCAGCGAAGAGTGCTCCTGTCCAAGCCATGGGCTGCCAGCTTATCTAGGAGTATGTTGTGGGAGACAGTATCAAAGGCCTTGCTGAAGTCCAAACAGACAACACCCACAGCCTTTCCTGCATCTACCAGACGAGTTACCTGGTCATAGAAGGAGACCAGGTTGGTCAGACATGACCTACCCTTTGTAAACCCATGTTGACTGGGTCTGATACCCTGGCCATCTTGTAAGTGCTGTGTGATAGCACTCAGTATGAACTGCTCCATTATCTTACCTGGTACTGAGGTCAGGCTCACTGGCCTGTAATTACCAGGATCCTCCTTCCTACCTTTTTTGTAAATGGGTGTCACATTGGCCAGTTTCCAATCGCCTGGAACCTCGCCAGTGAGCCACAACTCCTGATAAATGATGGAGAGCGGCTTCGCAAGCTCATCTGCCAGCTCCCTCATCACCCTAGGGTGGATCCCATCTGGTCCCATTGATTTATAAATATCCGAGTGTCCCAGCAGTTCTCTGACTGCCTCCTCTTGGATAACAAGAGGACCATTCTGATCCCTGGCACCACCTACCAACCCCTGAGGACAGTTGTCTTGAGGATAAGCTGTCCTACCAATAAAGACTGAGGCAAAGAAGGCATTAAGCTTTTCCGCTTTTTCCTCATCTTTAGTTACTAAGTTGCCTGCCTCATCCAATAAGGAACCAAGGTTGGTTATACCCTTCCTTTTATCATTGATATATTTGTAAAAACTTTTTTTATTGTTTTTAACAGAAGTTGCCAAGTTAAGTTCAAACTGGGCTTTGGCCTCCCTGATTTTTTTCTACATGCCCTAGCAGCTCCCTTAAATACTTCCTGAGAAATCAGTCCCTCTTTAAAAAGATGATACATCTTTTTTTTTATTTCTAAGTTCCTTCAAAACCTCATTGCTCATCCAGACTGGAGGTTTGCCTCGTCGACTCATCTTTCGGCACACAGGGGCAGTCTGTTCCTGTGCCCTCAAGATTTCCGTCTTGAAGCACACCCATCTCTCCTGGACTCCTTTGTTTTCAAGGACTGTTTCCCAAGGAACTCTCTGAATAAGTCTCTTAAATAGGCCAAAGTCTGCCCTCCGGAAGTCCAGTATATGATCAATGGCAGATAAGAACACCACACTTTAGTGTCTGCATTGTTTGCACATGGGGTCTGGAAACTATTTGAGACTTAGAATCACCACAGAACCATAGAATATTCTGAGCCGGAAGCAACTCACAAGGATCATCAAGCCAAACTTCTGGATCTGCACAGGACAACCCCTTCTTGTGTGCCATGATGGTAGAAACAATATTTACCCTCTTCCAGTCCTCAGGAATTTCCTCAGCTGCATGACCTTGCAAAGGTAAAGGACAGTGGCCTTGCAATGACATTAGCCAGCTTCCTCAGCACTGTTTAGCAGCATGCCCTCCTTTTCTCTTGTCTTTCTTTTGCCGCTAAGGTACTTGTAGAAGCGCTTCTTGTTGCCTTACATGTTCTTCAATAGACTGAACTCCAGGTGGGCTCTGGAATTCCTTATGCCATCCCTGCATGCTCACACATTGTCCTGTATTCCTCCTTAGCAACTTCCCTATGATTCTCCTTCTGCCTTCTGTAAGCTTCCTTTTCAATGTCCAAGTTTTGTCATGGGCTCCTTCTTCATCCATGCTGGCATCCTGCCACCTTTGTCAGACTTCCTGTTGAACCAGCTTGACTTTTGTCCAGAGGAGGTAATCCCTGAAAATGGAACAGGTTTCCTGGACCCATAAGAGTCTGCTAAGCAGGGCCCCAAATGGGGGCCTCTCCAGAGTCATGGTCCTTTTTTATTCTTGCTTTGCTCCCTCCTTCTGGGATTTTTAACTCTGCCATTACATGGTCACTGTAGCCTACCTCTAGTCTTTGTTTGGAAAAGCAAAAAACATTAGTAAGTAAAATACCTTCTTGTATGATAAGGATACTGGATAACTATTCCTCATCACAAAAATAATCTTTGCAATTATGACTATTCCTTTGTCAAAATGTTGCACAAATCAGCATTTTTGAGGTTTTGCTTGTAAAAGGCAAAACATTACAGTAAAAGTTGGCTGATGGGTGTTTTGCTTAGCCAGAGACAAGATAATGACTAATGTTTCAAATAGATATGAAATACTGTTTTTCATTTTTCTGCTGAGTAGTTAATCCCAACGAGTGCTGTCAAGCCAGCAAAAGGCTCTTGGAAGTCATGTAACAGTCCCTGAAACGGTAGAAATTTCAACAATCTTGTTGGTAAACTTTTATATCATGGAGTGAAACTGCATTTGATAGTTACATAAAGAAAATTAACAAGGCTGTAATATTTTTTCTTTATTTCTTACTCAGTGTATAAATAAAACCTGTAAGCCTGGATAGGATAATGTTGGAGCCAATTGGAGAAATGAGATTAAAAGCAGTCCTTGAGGCTATTAACATTAATAGCCTGATTGAAACGTTTGGCTTAGGGTGTCCAAAAGCCACTAGTTGATGGGAACTAAAAGAGTCTTCCAAAAGAATTATGATTTTTAAACTTGTACTGTCCCTTTTGTTTTGGCCACTGTAGGGAACAAGACAACAATCTAGGAGGATCTTTGTAAGGCACAGTTGGACTATCCTTACCTTAATGTTTGGTGTTGCAAGAAGCGCTATTTTAACAGACCATCATGTCCTCCAAACACTGGCAGAGCCACTAATATCAGGGCAAAAATGTTCTTCAGTGTGTAATTCTCACCAGCACTCCAACAGCAGAGTACTGAGTAGTGTTGTTGTGAAAAAGAGGCTAACTGCAAAATCTTCACTAGGAACTGTAGCTCTTCTCCACGTACTTCTCTCCCCTCCTCTCCCTGGAGTAACTAGAAAAAAAACATTGCAAATGATACGTGAGAAGTGCTCCTGGCATGGTCACCAGCTGTGGCTGAAGTGATGAGATATTGTGAAATCCAAATACATGTTTTATTATAAGGAAAACTTTGTTCAACTATTATGCAGTGCTGAGGAATCCACACTTCATTTGCAGGGGAAGAAAATGTTCTATTTCAATTCCTTGAAGAGATGTTACCCACCTCTTGTGGGCAATCACTTCAGTGTTACAGCTTGCTTCTAGATTCCAGCTATGAAAAAATTTTGCCCATATCAAATTTGCTGACTGCTGTATTCCATGGGCAAATGTTCTGTACAAGGAGCAGAATTCTAAGGAACAGTCAAGGATCTCCGGGTCCTCTTCTCTGATTAACCAAGCCCTGTTCATATCTGAACATTCTGTTACTACAAACATATATCAAAAAAAGTGGTAAATCTCTTTAGTATGGGTGTTGTTGTGAGAAACGTGTAGATTCCATAAGCTACTTGTTGTCCTTTTCCTTGGAGTAGAAATTGAGAGTTGAACTGCTCGTTTTCCAGGGCCTGAGCTGTTCTGACTAATAGCTGAGTCTTTAACTCTTGTACTTCTATTAGGTAACCTGTATCAAAAAAGGTTACAGACATATAAATTTTTCCCACTAGGAAAGTAAAATATCCAGAAATAGTACACAATATTAAAGTACAGTGAAAGTGGATCTACAGTACCTTTCTGAATGGCTTAATTATGGATTGGCTTTGTCTCACTTAACATGGATTACTTCCGAACTGTTTAAACCAGAACAAACTTCTAGTGTAATCCAACCCAACTAAGACTGCTTTCTGGGACAGCATGGAGTTTATCTCTAGAGCTGCCTTACTCTGTTCACTTACCATGGGATGATCTGGAAGTGCAATCTATCCAATTTATCTGAAAGTTAATAATCAGCATATGACAAAATTGATACAAGTTATACCTTATATCTCCTGACAAAAGGTAATTTTTCTGGGGAGAAGAAAATGGTTGAACAGGAAATGCAGATATCAAAATATTGAGAAAGAAATTAAAGAAATTAAACTATGGTTTGCCACTGATTGTAGTGGGGTCAAAATATAGCCTCTGATGTGCATATTATGCCCTAATCTACATTTAGTCTTTTTCACCCTGAACATGATATAACAGATGTTGATTAAGCAACAGTTTCATAACAAATATTCAGACTGGACACCTGGATGTAGTGATTCTAGATGTTGCTCAAATTACTGTGATGGTCTCTGCTGTGGCTTTGTTGGGAAAGTTTGTGGATAGCCTCTGATGAGGTCACTCAGCAGATTTGGAAATGTAGCTGGTAAAAGCAGTGCTGCATTCCCACTGAATGCTCACCTCCTTAACTCGAGCACTCATGTCATATCTCTACTGCACTGAATTATTGATGACCTTTGGCCATAAGCTTCACATAGACGTGTTCATTTTGATCTCCCCCCATATCATTTGCTAAGCAGTGTGTCATTAAAAAAAAGGTGATAAATTTTATGTTTTCCCTCTATCCTCAGATGAATCTCAGCCCAAAACTCAGAGGCTCTGTCCCCTTTGTCTGACATCTGCTTGTCATTCATATCATTTCTCCAGTCACCATATTTCAATTTCTACAGTCTCCATTGGGGTTCTTCCCTGAACTTGTGAAAATTTTGTCACCTGTATATCTAATCTAATGTCTGTGTTGTGTCATGTTTAACAATTCAACCCTTGGAGTATTCTGAACTACATTTCTCACTGTGCAGGGGCTGGAGAAGGTTCTATTGGTAAAAGGAAGTACCAGAAGTTAAATTAAAATTAAATATGGCTGGATTTTCAGAGGCAAAAGGAATACATTATTATTGTATGTAGCCTATAACCCTTAGTTTTGCGAATATTTTTTAATTATGATAAACATTGTTAAATTCATAATTAGCCCATTTTATCCTAAAGGAAAATAAAAGATAGAACAATATACACATTTAAGTACAGCTGGCTTAAACGAAATTTTTTTTTTCTTCTTAGTTCCTTGCTTCTAACATTTATATCCCCAGGATAGGACAGGTCAAGATGCAATCTGTGGTACTTGCAAGACTCAATGAATATAAAAGCCTATTATTTTAAGGGGCTCTTTAGGGTTTTAATGCTCTTAACTAGCCTCTCAGGGCTAACATTTAACACGTGTGCCCTATAGAAGCCTGTAATTTACCACGTGCCATCAATTTCATATAGTCCAATATACGGCTGTCAACCAGGTGCAGCTCTGCCTGCTCCATAAGAGTTCAAGTATTCTAGTGCAGCCCATGATGGCTTAAGTAAGCCAAATAGCTGGCTGCTCTCCTGCTTTGTTAAGGTTACATGCTGAGACCAAAGCTGGTAATGCCTGAAAATTGTTTCTCACAATTTTCAATCCCTCTTTCATGGGGCGTAGAAAACAATGCTGACACAAAAGCTAGCAGTCCTGCATCCTGAAAAGAACACGTGGTTGTTATTGTTGTTGTTATTATTATTATTATTATTATTATTATTATTATTAATGTGGAGTTCAACATATTAATGAAATCTCATAATATAAAACCCACCTTTAAAATTTGTTGGGCATAAGAAATCTGGGCTCTGTGGGTTGGATTTTTTGAAAATTATTACATTGGAGAATATTTTCATGACAAGCAGAGAGCAGAGGTCTAGAGCAGCCACCACATTAGGGTGACAAATGAGCAGTAGCACAAGCTTGTTTAAGTTGTGAGAAGAAAATATGCCTGAAAGTTTCCATGCTCTTGTTTTTGGCATCCTTAAGGAAAGTGAACAAATTTTGGGGTGTTTGTGTCCTAAAAATATTTTGTGTAATAATATCCAGCTTCTTCATCTCTAGTGATTAATTGAGAATGAAATTGGCTGAAGTTGAAGAGGGTGGAAAACCATAACTGGCAGAGATTGTAGACTTCAAAATTAACTTTTTGTGTGAATAGCAAAAACATGGAGGGTTTTTTTTTTTTTAAGAAAAAAATAACTAGTCAAAGCACTGATATTTTTTTAGAAAAGAGAGTGGTAGAGAAAAGAAAAGCTGGTCTTCACCTCTGTTATGTTTTCAGGGGCACTTTGAAATCCTGTTAGTGTTGTACAGATTTTAAGTTGCCTTTTATGATCCTCTTGGTGTTGTACAGTGTTCTTATACAATTTGGTTTTGGGAAACATTCCATGTTAGTTCACAAAAAGCACACCCTGATTACTGTTGCATTCACTAGTTGTTTATATATAAAACTGCCTCTGAGCCTTAGTGGTTTGACTTGGGTATTTAATTGTTTTGATTTGTTTATTGTATATGATGAACTACTGTTTATTGGTTTAAACTCAGCCAGGGTGCACTTTATGAAAATGCTGGTTTCATTTCTAAAATTGTTTGAGACACTGGGGTGGCTTACAGTGAGTTGGTACATACAGGTGCTGATGTTTCTGTAGCACTCCATGACTCAGTGGACTCCTAAGGCTACTTCTGAAGCCATTTTAAAAATTACCAGGGGATTTCTTGCTGGACTGTACTTGGGCCAGGTAGAACTATATGTTCTATATATATGATGAAAAAATTTAAATATTTTGAATGGCTAAATGGAGCACATTTGGCTTGGTTGAGACAAGTTGTCAGTTCCTGTTAAATCAAACAGATAACTTTGTCAAAGAGGAAATCGTCAAAGAAAACAAGTTATGAGAAAAAAATACAATGAAACTTTCCTGACTATCCCTTTTGGCCTTTTTTAGAATTTTGAATAGGATTGCATACAAATGGAGCTCTTTTCTACCAAGAAACATTCAATTTGGTTTGATAAAAAGAGACTTTTTCTGATCAATAGGCAATTTCAAAACTATTTCATATAAAACCACCTTTCATTATGATTGTCGGTCTTTGGCTTACTTTTTAGAGGGAACTCTGCAAGTACCCTTTAGGTTGTTTATGACTACCTCAGTCTTAGAAAGAGCCTTTGCTAACATGAATGCTGCATTGCATATCCCTAACATGGGATATATTCTACCTTTAAAAGTGGAATTTCACCCAGTGTGCTATGAAGTAGGATGTGTGATGTCATATCACTGTGATCAAACCTCTTTTTTTAAAAAAGCAAAAAGGGATTGGACAAAGTGTAAATTAGTGATAAAATAAAATGGCATTTAGCCTACAACTTCTGTATATTTTGTTAGTTAGTTTGAAATATGAGTATGTTGTTAGTATGTTGTTTACTTAGTATGAAATACGAGTCTCTACATACTAACAAAAGTCTTGACCACAGACAAATGGAGGCTTGTACGTGGAGGGAAATGCATTGTGGTGAAAGTGATGTGAAATTCATATACATAATTTATTATCCTGACTTGATGTGTAATTCAGATGTTGGATCGTTGGGATTTTTTTCCAGAAATCACTGGTGGGAATTAAAAGTCGACTGAGGACATGCTAGAAGCTTTATAGTGTTTCATAGAAACATAAGTTTGTCAGGTCCTGTCATACAAAATGTGATTCACCTCTTCTTCTGAAACAGCTGGTTTTTTCAGGAAAAAAAAAAAAAAAATTGGGTTTTTGTCCCAGAAAAGGCATATTGTCTTAATTTTTCTTCAAAGCTGCTCACGTTGTGTTTAGGAAAACTTGATGTACAGCTGCTTACCATGCAAAGCAGGGTGGAGCAGGTCCCTGTCTATATTTCTTATTAAGTGAAGGTTTCTCAGAATGCTTTTTCTTCAAAAGGCAAATCTATGAATAACAGCTGATCATGAAAATGCTGAATATCACAACAGTGATATTCTTGTACAGTTCTTCTGGCTGGTTTCACTTCTTAAA
Organism: Hirundo rustica; assembly: GCF_015227805.2. Lineage (NCBI taxonomy): Eukaryota > Metazoa > Chordata > Aves > Passeriformes > Hirundinidae > Hirundo > Hirundo rustica. Next base: position 12,039,902 of record NC_053450.1, read on the forward strand.
ACATTCATACCCTCTGAAAATCACAGAAGGAAAAAATCACAATTGATGAGAAAGCAAAAATAATTGGCCAATTCATATTAGGAATAAGAGTTAAAGGAAAATGATGTGGTATAACTTTTAATGTTGATTGGACACATTTTCTAACACAGGTGTCTTCCTTTGGGCTCATCCTTTAGAAGAGCTGCAGTAAAGCTGAAATGCTAATTCTTCCACATGACAACTCAATGCTAGCTAAGTGTTAGCTTTATAGATGGACTCAATCAAATTATGTCATTTGCATGAGTTGATTTTGGGTCTCTTATTATAGATATTTATTTTCAATTAAGTTTGTTTGGCAGAAGAAGTAAGGAAATGTTCATCCCAGAATACTGAATGAAATTACATATTGTACTGGGATATATTGTAAAACACTTGCTACCCCTACATCTTCCTCTTGTGCATGCTAGAAGGAGATTCCTTTCAGGTAGGACACACTGGAATGGTAATAGACTGCAAGAATACAGTAACTTCTAGTACTTCACAGTCTTTCTCATGGCTTTAAGAGGAGATATTCTATAGAAAACAGCTCCTCTGAAGGCCTTCAGAGTGCAGAGTACATCTCCTACCCCAGTTACTGTAGTTCGTCAGAATTCCCCAGGGATTTGCCTGATTTGTGTTTCCCTTATACTCAGGAATAATAAAAAAGAATAAATCACGATGTGCTAGTTATTATTTATTATAAGGATTTTAACACTGATGAGATAATCAGGGAGTTAGGCTGAGAATTTTGCACCTTTGAAAATCTAATCAATACAGCGCCTAGGGAGAGAAGACAGCTGTTCCAAACCAACTTTAAAATAGCTCATTTTTTTACAGCACACTTTTGAAGCCATTGTAGAAGTCAGTCACTACCTTATTATTATCTTTTGTATTTGCAAGATTTCTCTCAGTATACACTGGCAATTGGGGGTTAAAAAAACAAAACAAAACAACCCATCTTGAACCAGACAAATTAATTGGTCCAGCTTCTAGGTGCAGCAGTGTCCTGTAAACATCATCCCAGGCAACACAGAACGCATTAACCCATCTAGGTATTTGAAAACAAAGAAGAGGATGTTTGAGTCCGGCAACACAGAACAACAGAATGAACTTAATTTTACAGAAAAAAAAAATTGCTAAAGTATTCCTTGGAAAAGAGATTAAGGACTTGCCATGCTGAAGGCTCTAAACTACAGGCCTTATGAGGAGCAGCTGAGGGAGCTTGGGGTGTTCAGCCTGGAGAAAAGAAGACTGAAAGGAGACCTTATCATTCTCTACAACTCCATGAAAAGATGTTGTAACCAGGTGGGATCAGCCTTTTCTGACAGGTAACAGGAGATAAAACAAGAAGAAACAGCCCCAGAAGAAACGTGCTAGAGGAGGTTTAGAGTGGACAAAATGAAAAATTTCTTCACTGAAACAAAGCTTTGGACAAGCCTTCCCAGAGAAGTGGTGGAATCACCATCCCTGGAAGTATTTAAAAAATATGTATATGTGGCATAGTTTAGTGATGAAAATGTCAGTGCTAGTTAATGGTTGGATTAATGATCTCAGAGGTTTTTCTCAACCTTAATGATTCTATGTTTTTGTGACATACTGGTATTAGTTGCTCCATTTGAGGTTAGGGACTCTGACTCCTGAATAGGCAGAGCTCTTTCCTATCAGCTATCATTAAGTGGTCATTCCCCTTGGTTGCATCCACCTCCTCAGGACTTCCTACTAAGTGGGTCAGATTTACCCCAGGTTAGCATTTTCATTTTCCCAGATCCGGTACTCTGTTTTCTTTTTTCCAAGTACTCCATGTGGAGTCATACCTCCTAGTTTAGGATAGCAAATCCATCAAGCTGCAGGGTGCCATTCAGGCCAGCACTCTAGCACTGCACTTGCAAGAAATTCTTCCCCTGAACTTTGCCAGGAAGGCCCAATTCACTTTTGAAATATCAGAAAATGCTATAGAGTATAACCAAGAGTAAAATATTTTGCACATACAAATGTTTTAAATTTTTCCTTGTTATGGGCTATATTATCACTAAACACAGTAAATTGTTTTGTGTGAGGAAGCACTGGAGAATGAAAAAAAAAAAAATCCTATACTGGGCATCTTCATTGAAAATACCTGGTCTTGACCATCATGGAAGCCGGAATTTCAAGGGAATATGGCTACAAGATGTTGTGGCTAGTTGATGCTTCCGGAGCATTATGGTCATTTGCAGGTAGTCCGGGTACCATTTTATCCCTCAGAGATTGAAGAAATTGGATGGAATTAATTTCGCCTCAGGAGTGAAAAACTCCCTTGCCAAGCCCTGAACTTGTTGTCTCTGCTGGGTTTTTCATTTAGACAGCTACCATATCATTTTATCCGATATTTTTCAGTCAATTTGGAAGTCATGTTTTGAGAGCTGGTAAAATAAAGATAACTCTGTCTCATACTGTGCGAGTGCTGCAGGATTCCTCAGAACAATCACAACTTAGATTATTTTGTTAGTGTGGTTTTTATAGTGATATGCTTCATCATTCTACAAGGCTGAGTAAACATCCACTCATGCTAGACAGTGTTTTTCTGTTTGTTTATGTCAATTAAAGAGCTTGACTATACAGACAGGGAATCCTACATTGCTTCTCTTAAACCATCAGAATAAGAAATCAGCTGGGCTCAGTGCCAAGAAGCTGATTTCTGGTGATAAACTGAAGTAAAATAAAATCTGCTCCATATGGTTCAATTGTAAACTTTGCAACTACAAATAAAAACATGTTGTGTGACTAAATGTTGCATTACAAAAGCAGACATAAAGTGCTATCCCTTAAGGCATACCCAGAGTCAGCCTGCCCACTTTCAAATGTACTCTTGAATCAGAAGGGAGTGTGGGAGACCAGGTGGCGCTTGGTGTGTGTGTTGCTGGAGGAGAATGTGATGGTTTGGGTTTCTGAGCCCAAGTCATGAGCTGGGACATACCTTGCATCTGGCAACAGCTGCCCCTGCCTTTCTGCAGGGGTTAACCTGCAGGAACTAACACAAAGGTAACCAAACTCATGTCAGGAATGAAACTCCCTCTATTTCTACTGCATGGTTGCAATTGCATGCTTTTATACTCAAAGGGCATGTAAACGGGGCAAGGATAAATGTAATGATTCTTCAGCTTCCTGAAATCCTACATAACTCCTACATATTATAAATGTTATATATGTCTAATTGTTTCGAAGGAGAGTGAGCAAGAAGGCAGGTTGAGGTGTTCAGCAGACACAAAGACATGTAAATGATCCCCACATGCACTAACCAAACATTTTCAGGTCTGGTCCTGATCAGTGCCTGGTCATGTCTTAGAAGGGCAAGAGTAGTTTGAAGGGATCTCTGGTCTGTCAGAGGAAATGTGTTTTGTTCAAACCTGCCAACCAAGGCTTGTTTTCATACACACTGCTGATGCATCTCTGAGCATCTGCTGTCCAACTTCAGCATTTCTGGATTACACATCACAGCCGAAACCAGATAGCCCCATGAGAAAGGTTTGAATGTTTCACCTAATTTTTGGAAGATTTTGATAGGACCACATTCAGGACACTGGTGCAGAAACACAAAAATATTCCTCAAGCTGAGATAGTTTAGCTGTGTCACAAATTGAAGGGGATTAAACCACTTTTCTCTGCAGCACGTTCAATGGTCTCTTGAGTTTAGAGTTTTGGGAGAAAAAAAGGGAAACACTTTGCCACTATGAATTAAGAGCAGACCCTGTAAACAGTCTTGCTAAAGGAAGGAGCAGCATGCAACCTTTTTGCAATGTTTGGAAGAAATTGTGGGAAAGAGGCCAAAAAATCATTACTCCTGGCTTCAAACTGTAAAAGTGTTTAAAGTTGTTTAAGGACCTCATGCCCTCCCCTTGTACTGTAAAACCAGAACCTTCAGGGAACAGAACGTAAGGAACTGGAAAGAAAGAACTGAAGATTTATTGGTGTTTTCAGCATAAACACTCATCAGTCCCATTTTGCAGAAAAGAAAACAAGCCTGCTTTTCTCTTTCAGCTAAATAGAGGTTTTCTAAAATGCTTCCTTGGTATGTAAGTATGAAATAACACACTCAGGAAAAATATATTATATTACTAATTGCCATATATATATAGACAATATTTTTTAAACTAAACCAAACAGTAAGTGCCCCACAGTTTGATTTCAACAGGACAGCTATGCCCTTGGGTTTAAATCAGAAAGTGCTTCCAACTCTATTGTTGCAGGCGTGCCCAAAACATAGGGAAAGGAAAGGACTTCCAATTTTTAGTAGAAATTCTCAATAAGGCAGAGATTATTTTTTTTCTTTATCTATTTTGCTTTTGTTTTTATCACTCCAATAGACATGTAACGTTTGGAGGTGGCCTGGGGTGAAGCTGTGGCTGATCAGACTTTGCTCTTGGTTTCCAAAATGTAACAAAACCTTAGTTCTCTTCTGAAAGGGGATGTGTGCATCATCTGCCTTGTTCAGGGTTAGGAGGAGGCAGCTGAGCTTTCCTGGTCCCCTTGAGCCTTGTTTGGCATCTGGTTCTGCTTATTTATCCATCAAGAAGCAAAGGTACTTGGCAACACTGAAAAAGGGGGGAGGAGAAGGTAAACGAACCAGGACAAACTGAAAAATACAAGGAATCTGAACACTTTAATAGAAAGCACAGCTATTTCTAGTAATAATGGGAAAGGTACCAATAATAGTTTCCTCTTAAGAGACTCCTGTAAAACTGAGTCAGTGTAGAACACATAAGCAAAGTTCAGACCCAAAGATGACAAAGGAGTGGCCACCACAGCCCTCATGGCTGGCTTCCCCTGCGGTGGTGGTCAGCAGCCAGTCTGCAGTGCTGGGACCACTGCCAGAAGCATTTAACACAGTGATCCACAAGGCTATAGATGGAGGAGTAGAAGCCTTCAGGTGGTTAAATGGGCACAGAAAGACCTGATGGTGTTTTCTGTCCACTCTTAGTGTTAAGGTCTTGCTGAGTGTGCCCTTCTGTGTTGGGTCTCCCTCCGCATATGTATGTAGGATATCCAAGTTGCCCCTGGATCTCAGAAGACCTCTGTTCAGTTTACCTCCCAAAGTAGGTTTTGCTTTCTTGAATTTAAGGCTGCCAACCTTGGCCCTGAAACCTGTTTGCTCCCCAAACTTGCCTTTAATTTAAACTTATAGTTTTGAAATTCACCCATAAAGTGATTTCTACACTTAAAGCATCAGCCTTCCTGACTGCAGTACATATTTGAAATATAAAACACACAGAGATGTCTGTCCTGAGAAGTTTAATAAAATCACACAGAACTGAGGGGCATGTATTTCCCTGAGCTTGTTTCTTCAGCACTCTGAAACATGCTTTGGTTGGAGTCTGGTCCTCTGGCTTTGCTTTTCTGCCCCTTGGTATGTTCTATCTCTCTCCTTGCTTCAGACTTTTCAGCCCTCATAAGCAATTTCTGCATTCTCCAAACCATATAATTGCAGATAGATAAGAAAAAGAGTTCCTTTCATTCTTCCCATTTCAAGTGTTCCAACAAATAGAAACACTGAGGTAAGATGTTATTCACTGCACTTTGACTATGCACATGCAGCAGCAACTACATACTGGTCGCCACTATTTCTAGACTGTAAATACAGACATTCTCCAGAGCCCAATCTCTTGCTCTTTGCTGTGTTCCGTTATGTGAAAAACTACGTCTGTGCTCATGACTCGGTGAAACAGCCAAGTCCTTTTACAGCACTTCTGTAAACAAGGCCCACAACATCTGTCAGATTATGTATTAATTCACTACAATAGGAATATTCTGAACTGACCCCTATAAATCTTTATGGCAACAACCTTCCTTTAAAAAATCAATTTGACTTGAAGAGCTGTCACTAAAACACCCCACCAAAATTCATGAAAAAATAATTATCCTTTTTCATTTGCTTGGATACTTTCATAAAGAACGTAAGAGTTAACTGCCAACGCCTGAACTGCAAACAACCTGATCAATGCACTTAGACTGCTATTGCATATTGCAACATATTATTTTCCTAGAAAAATAGTAGTACAGTCTGAGCAGCACACGATGCAAGTGGAGAAGTAATTTAGGTTAGTCAATAACTTCCATCTGCTCTGAAGCAGTGAGCATGAAAAGAGTTTCTTTATTCTGGCATTTATTCATGGCAACGCCTTCTCAGTTTTATTTGTGCCAAAGTGTGCCATTAGTGTATTCTGCAACTATTGCTTGTTCTGTACATGTTTCTGAGTGACAGCCATACAAAGAGGTGGACTGTTAACTGGGACGCTCTATCAATTCTTGTAGGATGTATATTTGTTTCTTTTCTGTGGCCTGACTGATTAACACAAATCCCCCTCGGCTTTGTTCCCTATGAGTTCCTTGAAAATTATATGTTCCCCTGTTTTATCATAATTTTAGAGTTTACTAGCTTCAATTAATGTCTTCCTGAGAAAAACATGAAAATACTTCCTTGAAGTGTTTCCTAATATTTACTCTGTCTTATCTTTGAGTGAAACTGTTTTCTTCTTTTGCTTATTTAAAAAACATACACTATTGGTTTCTAAAGTGTTATTCAACCAAGGGCTGTAACATACTTGCTGGAATAGGTTAGGATTTTGAAAACATAGAAATTGTGACCCTTAGACCAAATGTTTGGAGAAGTACCTATTAATTCAGGGTTCTCAACTTTGGTATGAGCTATTTTGGATGCCAAACTTGAGACATCAAGTATTGTCTCAGTCTGAGCTTTCATTGGAGACAGTAACCTCTGCAGGTGTTCATCATCTCCAGAAAAATAAGTTTCACTTCACAATGACAAGATGAGGCAACAGGGTGACATTTTTGAATCCTGCACAGTTCAGAGCTCCAGATTTTGTTGCCCAGTTCTGCTGTTGAAGCCTGGAAAAACTGAAAAGGTAGAAGGTTGACAGCAGGACACATTCTCCTGTGAGTGCTTTGAAATGGGCCTTAAGAATTCCATTTTCTTGGCTCCTTTTCTGCCTGAGAAGCTATACATTTTTGGGCATTATAGCTACACACAAACACACACACACACACACACACACACACACACAAAAAAAAAAAAAAAAAAAAAGTTTTCAGGGCTCTTTTCTCTCTTGCAGAGGGAAGAACTTCTCTTTACAACCATCAAGGGGCACATTTGTCTGATCATAGAGGCTGAAATTTTAGTCTCAATTTAACCATTAGACAGAGATTTTTTCCATATGCAAATAGTAAATGTTGTTCAGAATGATCTTAGGACATTGCTTTCATAGAAACTTCGCTATTTTCCTGTCTAAATATATAAATACCCAAAATGTATTTCTTTCTTCCCACTTCATTAATTTACATATTCTCTGCTTTAAAAAGTAAGACGTAAAGTTTGCTCTCTTATGCATGGTAAAGCATTTTAAATAACTTTGCCTATTGCAGGATCCTACGAGTTCATCCCAACTGGAACTGTATTTGAAGAAAACTCCTTCTTCCCTGTCAAGTCCATGTAGAGCATTCCTTAGAGCTGCAGCCATATCAGGAGGCTCCACGCATGATGGAACAATCTAGGACTGGGAAGGAGTAGCTCAGTGTTGTTTTTAGCTTCAACTCCTCTGAGGCTCTAAACTCTGTGTTGAACCTCATAGAGTCACAGCACAAAACCACAAATTAAGTGAAAAAAAATTTAATTAATTGATTACAGGAAGTTCATGAGTTTGGAAAAGGACTGCACAAACATACAAGAACAATGAGCTTATATGTTGCCCATACAAACACAATGAGCTAAATCATTATACCAGAGATGGCTGGGGTGACAGGAGCCCTGGGGGCCCCAGGCCAGGGCTGTGCTATGCAGGGCTGTGTCTGGCTCTGGGCTGACTGCCTTGAGCTGCAGAACAGAGGACTATGGGCTAAGTCATGAACGTGCAACTCTGGTCCCAGGAGGAAGCTTCTGTCTCCAGGATTTACCAGGTTGTGACAACAATACAGAAACACTCCTTTTGTGTCTAGGAAAATGTTTTACCCAGTTTCTTGAGAGAGGGCAAAACTATTGAGCTACTCAAGTAATTGTTGCATGCTACCAACTACCCTTTTATGGAAACAGTTTTAGGAGAACTTGTTAAAATTGTAATACCAAAGGTGTTTTGAACATCCCTGTTTAAGAAATGAAATGAACTCTGAAGAATAAATCCTGGCAACCATAGAGTATTTGTTCCTAGATATGACTTGCCCCCAGGGTATTTAGCTTGTGGACCAGCCTTGAGTTGTGGACTCCTGAAAGGGTTGGGGTACAGATGGTCTTGCATAGTTAGAGCAACAGGCAAGTAGACAGAGACAGAGCTGGGCTTTTTTGTACACAAAAGACTGTGAAAGAAACTAGACTCAGTTATTTTAAACTGTTAAGATAAGAAGGGAGAAATAAGATTGCAAGAGCTGCAATTCTTAACAGCTGCAAAATGAACACGAGAACTTTTTTACAGAGGGTCTGTGTTGCAGAGTCTTTTGTGTATCTGAGTATTTGTTTTCTTTCACTACAATGGCATCATTCTTAGATTTGCTGCTTTCCTGTTCTTAAATTTAATGTCATTCTCTTGTGGCCAGTCTATAGATTTTGAAATATGTCCTTCAAATTAGTGCAGATGCACTTAACAACAGAGGAGGTCTCAGCATATTGGGAAAAAAAAAAAAAAAGGTGGAAAACAGTTGTCCAAAATCATATACAACTTATAGCTTTGCTTTTCTTTTTGCTGTTATTCCCTGGATAGTTGAAAAGTAAAAAAAAAAAAAAATCAATTTTTCCACCTTTCCCTCACTCCAGTTGTCTGCTCTTTTCTTTGACTCTTTGTTAATATATTTTGTTGGCTCCAATAGGATTCAAAGTGTACATTTTGTTTAGTGTATGTAAGAAGATTGGAAGGCATGAAGATAATTTTCTCTTCAGCAGCCCATGCAGGGCTCTGCTTTATAGCTGTAGCTAGACTGGTGTTGAGAACATACCAGTGTTTTAGTTCCTGCTCAGCGCTGCTCCCACAGCATCCAGGCTCTCTCCACCCACACCCCATTCCCACAGGACACCAGTCTGGATGTAGGCAAAAGGCTGGAAGGGGACACAGCCAGGAGAGCTGATCCAAACTGACCAAAGGGGTATTCCATACCATATGATGTCATGCTGAGCAAAATAAAGCTAAGAGAAAGGAGGAGATGAGAACATTCATAATTTATGTGATTGTCTTCCAAGACAATCAATACAAGTGTTGAAGTCCTACTTCCCAGGATGGGTGACCATCTCCTGCTGATGAGAAGTAGAAAATAAGACTTTTTCCTTTGTCTTATTTCTGTGCACAGCCTTTGCTTTTATTTCTCAAACTGCATTTATCTCAACTCATGGGTTTTTCACTTTACTTTCTTCATTTGCTCTCTTCAGGAGGAGGAGCGAGAATGGCTTTATGGGCTACTGGTATCCAGCCAAGCTGACCCACCATTGTATGATCTGATGGATGAAGATTTTACAATGAATCCTGGGATTTATTTGCAGCTTCCAAGCAATGCTGGATAACTCACCTATCTCCTGTGCTTCTGTTTCATATTTACTTTTATTTGGTTTTGTATTTACTTTTAAAAATACCTATTAAAAAATTAAAATAAATTACATTTTAATTTAAAAATGCCACCTCCCCTTTGAGCACAGGACCATGATCATATATTTGTGGAGCACTTACCCCCACACAGTGGGGAGCATGAAGCATTCACAGGAACACAGGAGCTCATCATAATAAAAAAACCTGAACTTGTGGCTCAATTGTTGTTGCTGTTCTTCAGGAACCTCCTTGATGTATTCAGAGAATAAGTTGCAAGACTGAAAAACTGTTCTAGTTCCTTACTTTCTCCAGTCTTCTATCTTGAATGGCTCTGCAGCTGTCCAGGGTAGGGCATAACAGAATATCTAGGGCATGGTGTTCTCTCACTGCGACGAGAAGAGGTAAAACCTGGGACTTGTGGCCATGCGATAGATACAAAGTGATGAGGGAGGAGTATCTAAAGAAGGCTGTCCACTGCAGTCATAAATGCTAAACTCTTCCACTTTTGCAGAGCAAGATTTTCCTTACTTGTTTTTCCTTTGAACAACATCCCTCAGTTCTGGTCAGCCAATGGGAGTTGTAACTCTTCTTCATTACAATGGTCTTGTCAACTCATTCCTGAGAGTCAGGTAAGTGCAGAATTTATGAACGCAACATGAAAATAAATATTTTAAAATGAAACCACAGATAAGTAAAAGCAACATAATGAAAAATATTTTAAAATGCAAAAATCAGTTACATTTGGCCCATCATATTAACTGATCTTGTCAGCTCAGTAAGTGATATTGTTAGTTCAATTTTCTAGTAAGAAGTACAGTCAAGGGAAAATGCAGACCTTGGTCTTTCCTACTGAACTGCCCTACTGAAATACTCCTCTTCAATGGTCAGTTACAAAGAAACTGTTAATTTCTTTTAATTTTGTGCCTGGAAATTGAAATACAGCTTGATAGGCAGAAAGGTTTTATGCATAATTTTTTCTGCATCTATCTTCCTGACAATAAATCTACTAAAGTAATTGAAATTAAATATAAGACATAATAACCAGCATGGAGTGTTGAAATCTCTGCCTTCCATCTTCCTCTTAGGGATAAAGACTTAACATAAAGAAGCTATAACCAATAAGAGCACCAGATTTAATAATAAACCCAACCACTGCGAATATTTTTCCAGTCAAAGAAGACCTCATTATCTAAAGTGTACACATCCAGCAAGATTAATTTGCTCATCACTGTTATCCTTAGAGGTGAATTTAGTCTATTTATAAGTATCTTTAAACAAAATCAAGAGAGAAAAATTTTTTCTAGTGAAACTTAGTTTTCCTGCAATGGAATACTTTTTCCCTGAAGACTGCTAGCCTGGTTTACAATTGTCATTGAGAAACAGAGATGGATATGTACTCAAATGTTATGATTTTATCAGCTCGTTTTTATTTTTGTGCATGAAATCTGGTGAGGGAAGCTACTCTTTGTTAGCAACACCTTTATATCTAACAATCTACATTAAAACAGAATACAGCTATATGTTTACTGCTGCTCTCCCTCTTCTGCCTGCTTTTGGAATTGTACATATCCTCATATTCCTCTGGGAGAAAGAAGGCAAGAATCTGTCTGGTTGAAATGCTAAAAAGTACACTTTACACACAATTACCTCCTACGGCTGAGTAAAACATCAACTCAGTCTTTCCCCAATACTCAAAAAGCATCATTTATGCTCAGAATATCTTTTGGCAAAATCCAGCTTATTAACTGGTCCTATTTTGTGTCAGGGCAGATGTTGGCTGTCAAAGTAATCATCAGCTGAGTACAGATATTCTTAAAAATTTTTGACTGACACATTTATCTCCTTCTCAGTTGGTGAGTCCATCTCAAAAACAGTGAAGAAGCAGGTCCTGATTCAAGAGCTGGCAAACATAACTTAACTTAAGCATTTAGGATCCACAGTAGGTTTTTATTCACTTCTGTGCATTTTCATTTTAGGGTGTGTAGTCCTCCAAGCACTAAGCATCTCTGTGTATCATGTATGGAAATGTTGTTTAAGTCTCAGTAGCACCCTCATTGTTTGAATAGAAACTGGTAAAGGTGCTCCTCTCCCTGAACATACTGGTATTCCACTTGGGAAGATATAGGTTCAAATATGGCTGGTGGTTGTAGTGAGGGTTGATTCCACATCCCATATCCCATATCCCATATCCCGCTATTTTTCATAGCTGAAAAATATGCAATAATCATATCAGCTGTTTTTATGAAATAATCAGGTGCATGGGAGACAATGTCTGTTGGGTTCCCCAGACCATTCACCCAACAATGACAGTCAAGGTTCAGGCTGTCTCAGGTTGTCTCAAGCTTTCAGATTCAAGATGCCTCAGGATTTATTTAGTTTCATTTTTATTGGAAGACCAATGAATTCTTTTCCCCAAAGACCTAAAAACATTTAATAGAGAATTCAACACCTACTTTTATGACCTGTAAATGTGTAAAGAATTTGGAAGACAATCAGAACAGAAAGCGAAATGTTTTTCATATAAGTTTCAGCATGTTTTCCTAGTAATATTAGACTCAAACTGTAGGATGAAATCCAGAAAATAGAAAGTATGTTGAGTGGGTTTCAAAACATGACATTATATCTGAAATATCACACAGTGGCTATTTGTCTGCTATGCTTACGCAATATTGCAAAATGAAGGGGTTAGTGCTCACATGACAGTGTATGATACATCATCTTCTTCGATAGCAGATTTTCCTACTAGTCCCTCAGGAATCTGAGTGATTTGTTACTGTAAGTCATTCTTTTCAGCGGCAAGTTCTGCTTCTTGGTAGCATATTGCTAAATCGAGTGTGAAAAGACAACTCATTCCTCCCATTCCTCCATGGTCACATAGCGTTCCTGGCAGGGGAAGGACGCACGCTTGCATGAGTGAGGCTGTGGGTGTGAACTGCGTCGAGGAAACAGGGAATCGAAGGCAGGATCCACCCAGCAGTACACCAAGTTACAGACACTGAATTTCCACCTCAGTTCCCAGTAAAGTCCTTCTAGGGTGTTTTTTGTAGGAAACTAATTTGGAAAAGTAAGCCTGAATGACTAGTGCTTCACCCATTCCTTGGGGAAAAAAAAAAAAAAAAAAGATAGAAATAAAAGTATATTTAATAAGGGATGCTTGCAGTAGATGTCATTGGAAGCATGATTCAAATATCAAATTTAAGTAACTCTGCACTAAATATATTATAAAATTAATGACTTCCTAAAAATGAGACCTGTTTTATTAGGCAATTACTTAACAAGGGAAGCAAAGAAAGTGTTTGGGGCTTTCACCAATGACCTGATGGAATCTTCAGGAAACATTGGAAGTACCAATCCTGTGTAAGAGAGATATAAATGCACTTTACATTTTATCATTTTAAAAGCCTGTGCCTGAAGTTCACAGTGTAGCAACTCACTGTTGCTAAGAATTGCTGTTCATAAAAAATCCTTTGACCCAAGGTGAGGAGGAAGCACCTGCCCATGGAGTTAGACACAGTATATTAAATGAGGTTCTTGATGTCGCTTTCTCCCTTTCGGAGCTTCCCGGCTCCATTTTCGCCCAGGCTAGCTCAAGACAAGCGGCAGACAAAAGAGCTTCTCTGGGTCCTAAAACCCCGGGAGTCAGCTGAGGACTTTTCCCTTAGCACAAGAGAGTGAGATCCCATTGTCGGCAAAGGAAGAGGTCAGGCTTGATCCAGGGGCAAACCCAAGGCTTTTATTCAGCCTTTGTTAGCTCCTGCCCAGACCTCCACCCTCTCCGGCTACCTGGATCAATCCCAGATCTCGTGTGGCTTGGGCTTATATGCAGGGGAGGGGCTAAAGGAGAGGACAAGCCCTCCCCAATGAGGGATAAGGTGGGAGAGGAACAGGGTTGGAGGGACATTTAAGGAAACCAATGGGGAACATAAAGGGAGGAATCTCCTCAGCTCTTGCCATATCATTCGATGTCCTTTACCTGAACTTTCCAGAAGCTGGGAGGAACAGCTGAATGACAGACAGGGCCCATAGGAGCGGACTGGAAGGAGTGTGGGAGGATGGACACGGGAAAGGGCCGGAACAAACCTCAGGATATAACTTTTTCCAGGAGAACAGGGGAGTACAGAACAAACCATTATAAAACCCAATATAAAAATGAAGTACAACATGAAACCAAATAACACATAACACTTGCTCTCTCAGAGTAAGATGTTTCAAACCCAGGGCTCTAATTTTTCAATGAACTGCCTTTATTTCCCTGAATATAATTAGACTACCAGACTAGGAGGAGTCTAATTCCCCTCCTACTTCAGACAGGACACGTGCAGCCAAGAATATCAGGTCCATGAAGAGAAGAATATATCCAGGACACTGCTAAGGTGAGGATGTGGGTAGAAGACGGTTCTAGGCTCCTGCTGTGGTTTACACTTTCTATTTGGTGATTTTTTTCACTCTTTCTGAAGGTATATAGGTGAAAAAGATAAAATTAATCGGCACACAGTGTGACTGGGGGGAAACTGGTGGTGTGATTAAGGGTGAGACAAGACTTAGTAGTATTCCCTGCTGTTGACTCTAGATCCTTCCAAGTTGTTTAACATTTCTTCTTTTCCCCAGTTATACTGCTTGTTCTCAGTCTTGGTAAACCATGTCTGACAGCAGGGAAATATTGTTTATCCTCATGCATCCTGATAGTCCAACTTATTGTTCTATATTGCCAGCTAAGAGCACAAGCTGGAGTAACTTAAACTTTCAGTAGGAACCCCAAAACCTGAACTTGCTACATTTCACTGTAGAATAGATCACAACATCAGGACTATAGAACTCCTGTGTGGCTTCCTTCTTTGTTTTCCTTTCCTTGTGGTGCCTCATTTTAACATGAGGCATGAGTTTGTGTTTTGCTGCTTCTCGGTATTTGCAGTGCAATATGAGGGACTCTGGCATGGCCCAGCTGCAGAAAATGAAGCTGAGCTCTTCATTAGCCAACAGCCAGCAGTTCCTCCATATTATTTCTCTGCGTGGTCTAACCCTTGAGCACATCTCTTTTATGGCCCTAGCCATTACCTAGCCTCCTCAAACTGTCATACCCAACTGTTCCACCTTCAATACTGCTTCAGTTCTTAATTTCTCACTATCTTTAGAAACGTGTATTGTTCTCCATATTAGTGTCCGTATGTGAAGTAAAAGCAGAAAAATAAATATATATATACGGAAGAAGAATTGCATTAAAATGTTGGGTTACACTAATTTCTTGGAGACTAAAAGGCTAACAAAATTGGTAAACAACAACAACAGACGTACAGAAAATGAGGGAGAAAAAGAGTTGTCTAACTTAAACTCACCAATATTGGTCAGCTACCTAAAAATTACAGCATATTTTTCTTTACTTATCCTCAGTCCTTGTGGAATGCTTGCAAGACACAGAGGTCCCACGGGCAAATGATATTTAATCAGTAAAAATACCTTTGCAGTCAATTAATTGCAGACATTTTCCGTATAACAATCACATCATC
This sequence comes from Hirundo rustica, assembly GCF_015227805.2. Lineage (NCBI taxonomy): Eukaryota > Metazoa > Chordata > Aves > Passeriformes > Hirundinidae > Hirundo > Hirundo rustica. The sequence goes on from NC_053450.1 coordinate 12,054,975, forward strand.
GGTTGCATCTGCACATCTTCCATGTACATATCACCCACGTTCAGCCCTCACCCCTCCCTAGAAAAACATTTCCTCAGATATCTGTTCTGCAACAGAAATGTGTGTCCTGCACATGTGTGTCAGTGGTCAGAGGGGCTCTGCTGTGTATGGGATTGTCTTCTGGGATACATGGCTATAAGTCCTAGGGCCAAACCAATGTATCGGGGATAACCATGTAACAGAGATGTGAACTCTTTTAAACCCAGGCAGTAAAGGATGTTACTGTGAACATCCTCTGGCTCAGTCTTGCACTAGAATAACACATTCTTAATTTTTATTGGAATCTTCTGTTAACTTCAGATGAGGATATTTGGTTGGCTTGAGGGCTAGCTGGAGGGAGATGATGAGAGGAAGTGGGTATAGTTGCAACATAATGTTTAGATGTGGTAAACTGAGCTTTTTTCACCCCCAGTCTTAAAGGAATACAGACGTGCATTTTGTGCATTTGGCAGAATTGTTTCACAGAAATACTAATCTAAAATTCACTCTGAAGAGACCGTGAGTAACTTACACTGCCTGAATCCAGCTAAGTAAACAAAGAATGATTGTTTAGTTGAATGACAATGAAACCCATACTTCAAGGTAAACAATTCAACATGATCCACCAAAGGCTGATATTTGCTAGAAAACAACTGCCAGGATTAATCCACAGACCAAACAATAATATAATGCAGGAAAGACTTGTTATATATCACTGAATGTACATTGGAATATTCTATATTTCTTCACTCTGAGTGGTTCCCTCATTAAGCAATTCTTGCAAAGCAAAGCAAAATCCCTGGAACATAAGTGCTAAACAGAAGGCATTAAGTACGTATTGTCCTTTCGCTCACAAATTAGAATTGTCATGAAAAGTGAAATTCCTCATTTTTTGGTATGTTCGAATGTTTTTTGGAAAAAGGCTTTTCTTCTTTGGATTACTGCTTTTTCTGTTACATATCCTTATTTCATCAGTTATATGCACTGAATGTGATTCCAATCTTTTTCTCCCATGTTTGTTGGACCACTGAACCACGGTAAATGAAGGCACATGGCCAACCATATGGTAACAATAATAGGAGTGCTGCAGTAGAGGAAGATCAAGAGTTGCATATACATAAGGTAATATGGAATATATTTATACAGTTTTGAAGAATATCGCTAGTCTGTTTTCTTCAGTAATATTTCTGTTCTTCAGAGTGACAGAATGAGGTCAAATCCAAGATGCACTACAATGAAAGTACCAGTCAAAAAGAACTTGTCTCTTTCATCTGTGCGAGAATTTGATCTTTCATATAACTTTGTGGAGATTATAATATATCAAGCACTGTTGGAATTTGCCTAGAAAAGATGTGATTTTCTTTTCAGAAAATTCATGTAATTAAAAATTACTATATAACAGAATGACTTGTATTTCAAACAGTAGAGCTAAAATTTATGTCCTGTACCTCTTCCCATTATTTTCAGAATGCCCCATTTATTGGATCCGTTTCTTACGTCAGCTGGGGTAACTAAAGTACCCAGAAAAGGGATGAGCAAACATCTAATCCTAAATATAATTATTAATTAAAAATTTCAGCTAAACTATAAAATAGTGTGAAAAATCATTCATAAATATCTTCCCATCATTTAAGCAAATCTAATCTTAGTCAATTACCAGCAGCAGCTCTGAAAGCTGCTCAGTTATGCTTTACCATCAGCTTAGTTTTTGATCTGTCTAATCTGAAACTGGTTTATTGCTTTTCAGTCATGTAATTAGGTGAACAAGAGAGATGGACAAAAGTAATAAATGGAATTTATCCTACCAGAATTGGGTGGGATTGAAGCAATTTAAAACACTTCTTTGATGAAGTGGAAGCACTGTAGCTTTCATGAGAAACGGGAGAGAGCAATGTTTGAAACTACTAATTTCAATAAAGAAGAAATAGGTTAATTAATTTTAAATTTTTGCTGAGTCTCTTTTAGATACTAAGCTAAGGTATAGCTGTGTTCAAACTCAAGTAAACAAACTGAGACTTCTGGTCAAATAATGGGCAATATTTTTCATTTTCCCATTTCATTATAAGTGTTATATACAACTTGTTTATGTACTAAACTGTTTGTCAGTATATATTTTAATGGCAGTGACATCTCATTATCTGATAATAGGTGGGTGCATATTAATAAAGGTTGTTATCTAATGTTAAATTAGGAGAATTTACCTTTTCCAGAAATTTTATTTTTTCCCTGGATTTCTTGAGAGATTTATATAAAGAGTCTTTTGAAGTTGAATTACAATGAAGTATTCATTTAAATGAAGATCTATGAATATTCTGTGATGTTCTTAAAGGGCACATTCAGGCTGCACAGTTCTGTGGTACCTGAGCTATTACCAAACACAGAGCTGGATAGCAGAGTCAGCATGAAGCTATAGGGTAAAAAACTCCTGGAGACTGGCTTAGTTTCTTTAGGGCTTCATGTCACTCCAAGGGTGATCTAGCATGATACTTGCTTTAAATATTTATTTGTGTGAAATAATCTCCTCTCTTTTTTGGTGAGAAATTTTAAGTCATATCAAAATTTGCAGACTCCTGTATATTCAGACTAACTTCTTGAGATTGAATGATATTTCTTTTCTTTCCATTTTTTTAAATCCAGGCAAAATTTACATCATACTGTGTTACAAATAGAGCTCAATGAAACTATCATAGCAAATATAAAAGACTAGAGGGATGATTTTTGGATAGTTTAGGGTAACCCATTTCATTCCATGCTCGTTCACATAAAGTACCAGAGTTTCACCAAAATGTTGTCATAGAATCTTAGACAGCAAATAAATATCAGATACATTTTTATGATTGAACAAAGATTTGATGCAAATTTAAAATTGTACTGGACATACATGTATGAGTCTCAAATACAACCTTCCACTCAGTCTGCACTTGTTTCTGTGAGTAAAGCACTGGTACTAAACTCTTAGTTCTATGTGATTAGATGGGAAGAGGAAATTTTTCTGGACAACTCTGATTCAAGAATTTCATTTTCAGTTTACAAGATGGGGATGCAATCAGCTGCAGCTTAATGTGCTGATTTGGCAAGGCAGCTGAACCACCATAACTGGGTGCACACATATTCTTAGCTCACTTAGACATAAGGTAAAATGTTCTTCTTTACACTAACACATTTATTTTGCTGTTAGGAGAGGTGGGTAGACATACGGGGCAGCTGAAGAATGTTACTCATGAAATTAATGCCAGTTTTAATAGTTCCAGTGTTATTTGTAGCAGGATTTAGCTTCAAGGGGAGATTAGATACCAAGGTTGAAGACAACGCTTGTCTTTGAACCTGACACTGAGGCATAGATGGTATACTACATGTGAAGGTGAGAAGACTTCCTAGATATGGGAGGAACTGAGAAATGAAAAAGAAAAGCAGTGGAGAATGATTAGGATAATCGGGCATGGAAGGTATGATCTTCCTTTCCAAATATGTTTTGCTTCCTTAGCAGAGATGGCCAGTAAGTGAATCTTTCTTTTTTACGCTCCCAGATGAAGAGCATGTTTCACACAGCATTTTTTTTTTCTTTTCTTCCACAGTGAATCTTGATAGGTTGAAAAGAAGTATTTCATAGAGCTTTTTGCTTCCCCAGATGACCCTGGGGGTCATATGAAAATGTCGCTGATGGAATTTCTGAGGAATATACCTCCTGAGTTCAGGCCTATCTATATCATCTATATCATCTATATCATCTATATCATCTATATCATATCATCTATATCATCTATATCATCTATATCTATATCTATATATCTTCAAGGAAAATTGATGTAGCATGGAGTCTTAATAGACTGGTTCATGAAACACACATGAAACCAAATTTTTCTAAGTTTTTGTGGTAAGCCTACTGTATCATGTGCTGTTTAGAGTAGGAGCCATCTCTGAACTTCACTAAGACAGAGACACAATTTCCTACAGTAGAGTGGGCAGTGTGGCCTTTGTGGGCTGGTTTCAACAAGCTGAAGCTCAAGTTACTGCTCTGTTCTCAAAAAAAAGTATATTGAAGTTTTAACTTCATAGTCGGCAGTCACCAGACCCCGCACCAGTGTCAAAACCTGCACAGATAGACAGCAACATCACTGAACCTATGTGAACTTCCACTGCTGTGACCTCCTGTAAAGTGTGAAAAACACTCTGAAGTTTTCAAGCTCTTCAAGAGCTCATCTGTTATTTAGAATAAAAAATATTCCTTGTTTAAATTCTCTCTGGCCACATGAAGGGCTGGGTGATTTTCAGGGGCAGCTGCAGCAATAAACTTGTGGGATTTTCCTGGTCTGTGCAGGTGCCGAGCAGCTTTGCTTTACAGCAGCACCTATCTCCAGGAAAAGCAGGCACTCAAGGAGTAGCTACTTTCCCCTCTCCCATTCCCAGACGGTGCTGCAAACATGTGAGAGCAGAGTATCCCTCTTCAGCCCCAAAAGTTGTGACATTCCTCCATTACACAAAATCCATGGCTGGCAACTGCACTGTGCACAGCCTAGCACAGTGTCGAACTGCATCGGTCAGTGAAGAAAGAAGGAGCACTGCAATTCAGACTCCCTCTGGAACAGGACAATCTCTCTTTCCAAGCTGGAAGGATTTCAGGACGAGGTTTGAAAACTCTGGAGACTCTTCAGCTTCAGAAGAATCCTGTCAACTCGTATTAGAAAGTAATAGTCAACTTTTGAAATTACTTCGATTTGTTTAAACAGTCTGCAGTTTGCTGAAATTGTTGAGGTAAATCCTTGTCCTTCTGGGGAAAAATTGCACACATTCAGTGCTTTATTTATTTTCAAAGCATTTTATCAATATTAAATCACCTTCAAACTGCTTTTAGAGTGTAGGTAAGTGATGCCACTTTCACAAATGTGGGGGGAAAAACAAGAGGTTGAGCACAGCTTAGCCTTGGAATGTGCTATTACAGGGGGGTTTCAAGACCTCAAGGAACTTCATGAATCTACAGCCCTAGCCATGAGGAATATGAACAAACTGCTGTCAGCTCACTAATGTGTGAAATATAGTAGACTAAATTTTATGAGTTTGGGTTGACTGGTTTAAACAGCAGTAGTTGGGACAACACTTTAATATTAGCTCTACTCTATAGGATTTAGGTTGTATTATGCAGGTTACTCTCGGCAGTCATTGGCTGAAGTACATAACTATGAAATGAATCTTTTACACACTAAATTCTTGTCATGCTGGCTCATGCAGGAGTCATCGCTTGCTGCTCTCACAATAAAACTGGCGTAAGAAAGTGATGAATCAAGGAGGGGATTTTCCCTTCCCTCCCTAGAAGGCTCCTCTGGATTCTGTGGGAGTCTTTCTCTATGCTTACAGATCATAAGCCACTCAGTGCTGCCAGGAAACCACAGAAAGGCAGCAGAGTCATGCAAAACTTTTTAATGCAATGTCTTTCCTTTAATGACCCAGTGAAGCCGAAGTCATTCCAAACCACCGGAACTGCTTTTGTATTGCACATCGGGAGGCTCCCAGCTTCTGATCCTCAGAGAATCAGGACATAACTGTAAGAGACATGTCCTATGTACGTGGCACAGACTTCTCATAATTTGTCCTATGCAGATAAGTTCTTGGAGATAATGTTCTTTAACTCTTGCATGTTTTCTGCCTAATTTAAACTGAAAAAGAGCCCAGAAATCAAGCTTTCTCCATCTTTTTAAAAAATATTTTTCCTTTCTTTCATGTTTTTTCAAAGAATTTCAAATCTCTCTTCCTAGAAAATAACTTGGCATCCCCTTGTGTAAAATAAGTCCTCCTATAGCTACATTGTGTGATAAAGGAAAATTAATATTGTAAATCCTGCTTTTATAAGAAAGGGTCTAGAGCCCGACCATGGGCTCAAAGATACATTCAGCCCACCTGTGAGGGGTATGTTTAGAGGAAGGAGGGTAGAGTTGGCTTTTGGCACAAAGTCAAAACTTGTCTTTTCAACTAACATTTGACTTACTGGATTTCATTGTATGGCTATATTAAGCTTCCCTTTAATGCTTTTTACTTCTTATTTGTAACTTGCAGGGCCTTTCATGGAAGATCATGTGTTCCTCACCTTTTGCAGCAGTATTGTTTGGGGGTTGTACCAAGGCCAGGCCAACCTGGTTTCCAGCCAAGTCAAATTCTTGAGGCTTGAGCAAAGATTTATTTTAATAAAATTACAAAAATCGTGGCAGTCATTTTCTTGCCTGGTTTGGGAATAATTTTCTTGCACATATGAAATGCACTTAAGCAGCTTCTATGAGCTTTGGTTGTTCCTTGTAGCAGGGAGGTTTGGCTGGTGGGGTGTGTGCTGCCCTGAGTGTAGTTTCTATGCTGTTGGCTGTTTCAGTCCCAGTTTCCTATTTGGTGACGGATCAAATAGCCTCCATAAAGGGCAGAAGGAATGACAGAGAGTTGTTTTCTTCAAGTAGAAAACAATGTCCCATATGTGACCTCAGCAATACCATTCTGAGCAATGTGGCACTTTACTATGCCTTAAAGAACTGGATGGTGTCCAGGCCCTGGTGTGGTGCTAATTATCACAGCTTTTGGCTAAGAATGAGCTACAAATCTTTAAACACCAACAAGTCTGATTAGGCTTGATTTTCTTTGGCACTGTTGTGATACCTACAAACAGAAAAATGTTTTTGCAGAACAGGTTCAGTATATGTGATACTTCCTTGCATGCAACACTTATCACACTCAGGTTTATTGATGCAGGAACTCAGTTTCCCAGCCCTATTCTTTAAAAATTTGAGGCAAGGCCAGATCTTCAAGTGATAGAAATCAGCATAACATTGTTGTCCTTAGTCATGTTTTCAATAGTTAAGGATATATATATCTTGGATTTCAATCCTCTAGTCTAGTGGTAGAAAAGGTCTATCAGGTCACGTTGTCTATGTGCTTATCTGTGAAAAATTGTTCCCTTGTGTACAGAAATAGGAAGCAGCCAAACATTGTTTTTAAGCATTTAATTTCCACAGATGGTGTCTTTACCACTTTCCCTTGGGAGTCTGCTCCATTCAGATGGGGATTTTCCTGGCTCTGAGCTCTACAGTTTTCATTTCATATTCAAATCCATAATTTCTGTACCCAGGTGATAATTTTCCCTCTGGCTATTTTCATTCTTCAAATATCTGTTGTCCTTGTCATGCTCCAGCTTATTGATTTTTAGACAACTTGCAAATACTTAATTCTTACTCGTTAAAAAATCAGTTCACTTTAAAACAGTAATTGCTCTTAAGTGCCTTTTTCTGAGCTGCCTTCTGTTTGTCAGGAATCACCTGCTGTCCAGCAATGAATGCAGCATGCAGTTGCCGAGCAAGTTTCTACATGGTAGCACTCAAAGTCCTGTTTGCCTTCCAGAACAGAGCAGGAAAAACACATTTCAGCTCTTAAAGCATGCAATTTTAAGTAAAATCCCAAATCCTACTCAAGATTGCAGGGGTCACTTGAAATTATCATGCCAAGAGAAGTGACCAAGGCATTATCCTGTATCTGGGATTTTCAGTCATTTCTAGGCGCTTTCCAGTGAAGATGATTACTCCAGTGTATTGAATGTGTGCTTAGCCAGAAACAAGTTTGTACCAATAGTTACATTTTGCAGACTTGACTGTAGTAATATAGGGACTCTGACGCTCACCAGGAACACAAGCAGAAAATCAGTGTGGTCTGCAACACTGTGCTTCTTTCTTGTACAGTGATATTTGGAGATGTTTCCTGTGGGTCCATGCCATGAGGAGCAATCTACCTGCCATGAAGATGGATGGAAATGGCAGACACTTTTTGACAATGTGTCTGAGAGTGGGAAGCACCTTCAGAAGTACATGCAAGGCAGTAGGGAACACTTATAACAAAAAATAGTGGTTAATATCCCTAAATTTGCATAGCATGAGGAGAAATTGGTGCAGAGCTGGGTAAAGCTTTAAATTATTTTGTTCAGAAAGCTCTGAATTACCTTCTTGTTGGAGGTCAGTAACCTTGTGATGTTACAGAATTAACAGTGTCAAAACTTACTAGTCCCCTTTTGACATACAAGATGCTTTTTCTTAAAAATATTCAATGCATTTTTTGCCCATGTCCAAGAATTTGGACTGCACAGGAGTGTCTCTGTTTGGCTTTGCATGCTGTGAGGAGCAGCCAGCACCTCCATAATAAAGCTCCTTTTTTTTTCTTCCTCTAATTATGCTCTTTTCTCATTTCTACACACTATCTGCTGGACAGAGTCCTTCCCCAACTCAGCTGTAAAAGAGTTCACTCTTCTATTTCCAATGACACACACAAAAACCCACAAGTCTGAAGAAAATCATGATAATAACAACAGAGTAGTTTCACACTTCCCAAGTGGTAGCTGAACTTCTGAATAAAGGGCCAATGGGTTTTCAGCTACATTTTTAAATAGATGCTGAGACTCTCTAAAACACAGAAGGAGGAAAGACTGTCAGGAAGAATGCAAATGTCACAGTGTTCCTCTTGCCATGCCACGTGTGACAACTTGTGACTGATGATGTTTGTGTCTACCCACTTCATGAAGAGATTTGGTCGATCGAAAGGAGGTTTTAAGAAGTTTGCCCCAAAGTGAGTGACCTAAGCGTCTCATTAGGAACCAGCACAGGAGAGGACAGGATTTGTAGTCTTTCTTTCATAAACTGAAGGAAGAAATGCCTCCCTTTCTAGCTGTTAGCTACATCTTTCCTAGAAATTCCTTTTCTTTCAAAACTAGAAGAGGATTTTGTCCTTTCTTTTAAGGAAAGAAGGCTGTTGATTATTCCTTCCACACTGATGCAACCTAATAGATCACATATATATTTATTACCTAACCTTTTGCTACTTGATACTGTCTGAATGTGTCTGCTATGAGTACATAGCTACAGAAAGGGCAATAGCTGAAGAATTTCTGTGAGGCAGGGTTAGACATGGGCATCTCCACAAGAGGGTAAGGACTGTCCTCATGTTCCTTGGAGGTCTGCCTCACACTTCACAAACAGTGAAAATGCTGAACCTGAAAGCTCCCTGTTACAGAATGACTGCAAATCTAACAATTCCATTAGAAAGTGTGACTGCCACAGCAAAGGCCAGTCTCCAATGCCTACAGCACCACCTTATGAGGCACTCAGAAGGATCAAGGTGCTGTAGTAGAACTCTTACTTTGAGAATGAAACACAGAGACAGAAACATTCCCTTCGTCACTATTGATATGGCCATAACCTGGAAAAGTACTTTAATATTGAAACAAAATGAATGATACAGTAGGCCACAGGAATGTTCTGATAATAGTTTGCAGACAAAAAGAGTGCCATTGAATATTCTATACCTGTCTTGCATATCTATGATGACTTAGATAACAAATCATTTTCTCCTTATCTTGCATGAGGAAATAATATTAATTTCTTCCAAATAAGTTAGAAAAGTGGACCTGGGGACGGGTTGATAATTTAAAAATTGACAAAAATATACCATAAAATTATAGGAAACAGCTTTCTATACTGTGTCTTTTATCAATCATGTTGGGTGAATTTGACATTATATGGTTTATTCCAAATGGTTACTATTATTTCTACATTGATTTGGCTGTAGACAGCCTTGGAAAATATGAAATTAATTGTAAACCCATTACCAGCCAGATGGTTGGGAAACGTCATGAATGAGATGGGAAAAAAGTGGCCTGTTGCAGGATCCAAACCATAAATATGGGACCTCTCAACAGACACCCTAGTAAGTAGTTGAAAAGAGGAGAATGATGGAACTAAATTTAAAAAAAAAAAACAAAAAAACCCCAAAAAACCCCAACTTTATTGATGTTGAAATGACTCCTGAATGTGTATCCATCTCTTTCATTCTAAAAGAAAAGAAAATACTGCTGCAAAAACTGTAGCTAGATCTTTGTTTTATACTTATCCAAGCTTATATAAACAAAATGTTCCCACATTTTTTATATGAATGTCTCTTGAATAAATTCACAGAGGCAATATTTTAAGTCATTATAACACTAATTATTATTTTCATTCTTTGTTTCCAACGTACTCAGGCACAACACAGCCCAAGATGTTTATTTTGTTTTAACTCAGTCTCTGCATTCAATTTGTCACTGTTAAAACACTGATAAAAAAGACAATAGATTTATTCAATGAGACCAGGTGGTGTTTCAGATCTGACACAGTCCTGTGGCCCAGAAAGGTCCTCATTCCACTGAAGCCTTGCTGTACAGACTCGTAATTCCCTAACTGGTAAAATGGACAACAGCCCTCATGAGTCATGCAGGGCAATAACCTCTAAATACTATATTTGAATCTGGGAGAAGCACTGCAGGGTTTTCCAGCTGCTGGAAAACTTGTGAACATTAACGTGTATAAGCTTATGGCAATGATGTGATGTATTTGATCACATATATAGGATGAAAGGTCAGTTCTTAAGTGTTATGAGATTTAATGGCTCATTAAAATGGAAGTGATGGGGCCCACTCCACTGATAATGGGATTTTTGATCCACAGTATGGATGTGCTCTTTGAAGAGCAGACACAGTCAAAAAATACCATAGGGCTGATGGATCCTTCAACCTCTTCTTATGTAGACATTGATTCTGTTCTCCAAGATTTCCTCCAGCCCTGGGAGTGGCAGAGTACTGCTTTTATTCAGTAATAATTATGTGAGAACTTATCTAGATGCAGAAGTCCTTTCTACAATGTTGACCCAAATATTCTGCATTGCTGCTACTATGTTCCATTGTTTGGTCTTTGACAGTAACCGAAAGTCAAATCATCAGTCTGATATCTGCGTACTTTCTGAATCACAATTGCTAAAATCGTCCCCAAACTATTAGAAGGGAAAAAAAAAAAAATCAAAACACGAGGAAATTAGTATTTCTAACAATTCTTTAAATTGTCTGCAAATGTAAAGTTGTGGCTCTTCTGTAAAAGCATCTGTGACTGATTAGAGGAAAAGACTTTTCACACAACTGCTGAAGGACTACAAAGTCTAGTTTTGAGTCTCCTGTACTGTGTCCGTACTCAAAGGAAGTAAAAGTTTCTTGAAGTTGTGATTTGCCATTTTTTATGTTGCATCCCACTGCTTGATATCCCAGATAAGGAGTGGGCCCAACTGGAAGTAAAAAATCAAAGCTATCCAAACAGTTCTGACAATTTGTCCAGCATTCGTCATCCATATCTACACAGAAATTTGAAACAAGCTTGAATATCTAAAGGCTTTGTGTATAAAAACCTACCGTTTAAAGGCTGAAGCACTACCACAAGCTACAGCCTATTGCCTGTTTCCAGCAGGCAGAGTGCCATAATGTTTGAAAATGTTATGAAGACATATCACATTATCACAGTGATGTTGCAAGATTCTGTATTATTTTTCTGGCAGTAAGAGTGCTGCTATGAGCTGTTAATATAAAATCCAGCACTCTAAGCCATCCATGTGGCTATGTACAAACTCACTTCACTCTTGTAACCTTAGCTCAGATTTAGCTAACATTGCAGTCTGGCATTCCAAGTGTGACATACACACTGTTCCACTGTCAGGAGAACATCTCAGCAATTATCTCAGCTTTTCTGTGCTCTGGGAACAAAGGTGGCTTGATAGAACCACAAATCTGAGCAGAAAACCACTTTTGTGATGGCCAATCTCAAGTGAGATTCTTCTGGAATCCTGTCATCTGGTCTGGCCTACAGAGGGAGAGGGAGGTGATTTGCAGTTCTTTACGGACCAGGGCAATGGTATACAATACTTCCTTGGGTGAATCCCCGCTCTCTATTTCTACCACTGCCCTGATTCTTCACCTGAGCATCACATTATTTCATACTGGAAGTGAGTGTGGTTTCTCTAACAGCTGTGACATCAGGGAAGAGTTATCTGTTTCTTATGTATGAGGACTGGTTTGCACTATGTCTAAGATGTGATGCCATCCATGTGTTGATCACAGGAATATTCTTTCAGATATTAGAAAACACAAATAAGCAGTGTATAAGATCTACAAAGCTGATTAAACTGCTTGGCTTTTTTTTAATCAATACTGATCATTTATTGTAACAAAATATCATATCTCCTTCCACCATTTCTCTCGGCTGTTTATCTCATAAGAAAAATAACACCATGGCTATTTTGTGTTAACTGTGGAACATTTTTGGGAGAAGCATGTTCAAATAATCAGTAATGTCAGTGGTGATTGAGCAGAGCCCTACGCTATACCCTTTAATGAGTTGTCAGCCTCTTCCTAGATTAAGCTTTTCTTTAGAGATATTATACTTCTTTATGAGAAAACATTGCAAGATGCACCCTACCTTGCACATTACTGTCCTTTGAATCAAAGTTTTTTCAATACTGTTCCATTTGGACTGCAGATATAGCCATTGAGTATTCACTCTGTCTCAGCATATCATAATATATAAAAGAAAAACAAAATGTCAAACTGAAAAATTACTGAGAATTAAAGGTAAGATCTCTTTAGATGTTAAAAGTCTTCTTGTAAGTTAAAAAATATAAAGAAAAAACCATATATTTATCAGCATATTTTCAATCCTTTTTACAATTCACTGAGAGCAGAGTAGGTATGCTTCATGCACCAAGAAAGCACTGCAAATAATAATAGAAACTCCATCATTTCCTTATGCTCGTAAATGTTCCCTCTGAAGTGTAATAATACGTGTTGTTAATATATATTGTAATTCCTTGCCTGTAGTTTCTCTTAATGATGATCTTAATGAAAATGGAGTAGTTTATTTAGCAGACAAACATCAAATATTAGTTCAGAAGAATTCTCTAGGCCTTGTGTGCACACCAGTGTGGACTTAATCTTTGTCTTCAAACAATATTTCTCTGTGTGTGTTTGGCTCAGTTAATCAGGTTTCTGTCTTCTCATTAGGGTTACCAATCTCAGTTTAATGAGAAAATGCTAGAAAAAAAGCTCTGGTGTAGCTAACTGAAATTAATATAGAATTAGAAGAAAAGGTTGGCCTATTTTTTTTTGGGGGGGGAGGGGTGTGTGTGTGTGTTTTGTTGTTGTTGTTGTTGTGTTTTTTGTTTTGTTTTGCTTTGTTTTTTGGTGTTGTTGTTTTGTTTTGTTTTGTTTTGTTTTTTCCTCCTCAAGGAACAGGACACATTTGGTTACTGTTTCAGTGCCCGGAGGGCTCTTTCATCTCGTGGTTCAGGTGAAGGCAGCATTTTTTACCTCCATTTCTACAGCTAATGGGAAACAAATGAGGGTGCCCATTAGGCCCTGCAATTGAGGTTAGAAGCTCTACAAAACTTTATTGGGAAAGGTAATCCCCTTCATCTTCATTAGTTGCCATGTACTTCATCCTGTGCCAACTATTTTACCTTCCCTGGATCACAGGACAAAGGTGTAAGTGACCTCCTAGGTGACCTGTTCTTCTACAGATGGACAACCACTTCTTGCTGTGCACAAACACTACCAGGTTTGGACTTAAATGGAACTTTAAGGCTTCCTATAAAATTTTTCCTGATGCCCAATACTTCTTTCTTACAATATAGCCGAAGAAATAACTTGCAAACATGTAAATGGAAATTGCAGACTCCTATCTCCACAACCCTCTGCATTTCTACATATTATTTCCTTATTTTTTATCATCCTTTTTCTGTTTCTTCCAGATCAGACATGCCTGTATGACTCATTTGAAGTCAAACCCCACTGTAGAAGTTCACACAGCCTCACAGTGAGGAATGTTCCAGCAGTAACAAGGAGAGCCTTCTCCGACTGCTTGCAACAGAAAAGAAGTGGGAACAAAGCAGTAAGCCCCCTAGTATGCCCCTTGATAATGACAGATGAGTATAGGAGACCTATCAGAACTGAGGGAGGAATGTATAAATATAAATATAAAATACAAAAGATAAAATATAAATAAGATAAAGATAAAGATAAAGATAAAGATAAAGATAAAGATAAAGATAAAGATAAAGATAAACATAAACATAAACATAAACATAAACATAAACATGTATTTATTCAGTCTACAAGACACTCCAGGAAGCTTCCTGTTTCATCATAATACTATTTCATAACCATAACTGTTGACAGTTACAGTCTTCATAACTTAAAATTTATAGCTTAGACTTCAACACCTGTGACACTACCAAGCAACCCGGATTTCCAGAATTTTCCAGAGTTATCTGGAGTTTTCTGGAGTTCTCCTGAGTTATGTGATGTTGTCTTCCTGATGCAACACATTTTCCTGGATTACAGCTTAAACTCCACTATCAAGGATCTAAATGTTTTTGTTCACCATGCCTTATCCAGATGTGAGGGACTCGTCATTTCCGAGATTTACTGATCAGATGTACATTGTAGCTCTGAGATGCAGCTTTCCTTAACATTTTTATTACAGAGTGGGCTTTTGAAACGACTGGGATAAAATGGATATTTAAAAACAATCTTAGCTCCTAGATACAATTTTTGTGATTTCAGCACCTCACTCAAAATCTCACGAGAAAACTCCAGCAAAAGGGTCATAAATGCCAAGCAGCGGTGACAGGGAGGTGTAAAGTCAGAACTGTGGAGAAAGGGCTCGGGCGCCCTTTAGTAGGAATAGAGAGGCCCAGTACCCTGTGCCACTTTTAATCATGTATAATTGTGCTCACACTGGCCTCAGTTTTGATGCTATTACAGTTTCCTTGAAGAGTGCTGTTCAGATGAACCTTAGAGTTCAGGTCAAAATGTAATAAAAAATGAGGGCGGCAATGCCAAAAAGCAGCTGTACAGAATGTCTGTGCATGAGGCAAGCAGGAGATAGGAGAGATGATACATTTCTGACCATTGAACACTACAGTTACATTTCTCACCATTTCTCATCCTTTTGAACATTATCAGAAGCCTCAGCAAAAGTCATCTGCCCAATTTTTAAATGTTTATTTCTTCCCTATTAAAGCTGGACAAATGTTTTGAGAAAGGATTTGCAAATTGGTTAGAAATTTACCACTATTCACAAGTCTCTTTGATACTCAAACTCATCTGACTGTCATTGACACTGTGGAAGCACTCATAGGTGCTTCTTAAACTCTTCTTGAATTTTACTGTGAGTGATTGTAATGGGAATTCATAGTGGAGAACTTCAAGCTGAGGAGTAGAAATACCATCAAGACTCCCATGTGAACAACTGCACAGCATGCAAAAAGAGTATCCCATAAATGAAAGGAAAAGTTTTCAACTGTTTGGTCAGTACTTTCAGGTCCCATATTGAGTTCAAAAATGAGGATGAAATGAGCAAAATGAAATCACTTTCAAAAAGAAGATAAATATTTCCAAAGTTTTGAGGAATTTCCTTATTATGTTATATTTCACACAATGATATTTTAGACCAACACTGTAAGTAAAAGAAATGAAACAAATACAAGTTGTTGTTTAATTCTTAAAGAAAATTTGACATATGGACTTTCTATTTCATTCCTCATTCAGATCTCCAAATGACATTATTTTCAGAGATACATAGCATTGCAAAACTCAGGAGAGATCAATTAAGTTCATTTTGGTCAGAATGCAATCCTCATTCTTTTTCTCATTCAACCTGCACTTCTCAATTAATTGAGTATGAGATGCTAGATATAATTTCAGATGGAAATATCTATGGAGTGAGTAGACTGGAGTTGTAATAAAAAATCTCCAGGAAAAGAGGAACTAAATACCTACTTTAAATACATAAGAACAAGATCTTAATCTTAAATTTTCATCTGTATGAGTTTACATGTACTTAAAATTGTGAATCACTATAAAAATATTTTTTCCCTGGTTCTGGTCCTAAGGTTGAATGATTCTGCCTACAGTAATTTACATTTCACTGTCAAATGCAGAAAAACTGAAGATGCCTGTTTCTCTCCTTGTTAACTCATATTTTACATATTTTAGTTTGCCTTTGAAGTACCTATTCTTGGAAACCATTCATTCTTCTGTCCTTTTGGATACCAGGGTCATCAGAAGGACTGTAGAATAATTCACATAATGAACCCAGCTAAAATAATCTAGTGGTTACAAAGTGCTGCTGGAGAGGAGATCTTCACTTTCTGACTCCTGGTCCACACTGTGGAGGTTTCCTCTCACTACGCCTTCTCTGAGCTCCTGCTCAGGGTCAGTTCATTGGAAATCTTTTGCTGGGGTCCATTCCTCACCCATCAACACAGCTCTGCAAGGCAAGCCTGGTGGCCCTCTCTCTGCCTGCTGTGGAGAGCAGGTGTTGGCAGCTCAGCCCCTAAAATTCCTGCAGAGGACCCCTAAAGGGGCAGCTCAGTCCCTAAACCCTGCAGAGACCTTGCTTCATTTTCTAACTTTATATGAGAAGAGTTTAGACTAACAAGCCCCTTTGTAGGAGCCTGGACAAATCCCTTTTCTAAAGGCTCACTACCGTCTGGTTCATAAACACTAATCTATACCAGGCCTGCTCTTATTCATTGTTATAAAAGAGAAATGGGGAAAAAGCCTAACTCTCTTTCAGTCATTGCCCTCACGCTACGGTCCCACTCTGACATGTCCCACCCGTGTTATTTGTCAGCTCTGGACTGCTGGCAATGGAGATCTGAGGCGCTGGCAACGTCCTCATCATACAGTGGCTGCTGTTTGAACACTGCTTGAAATTGTCAGCCCCAATCCTTTCTTCTGTGTTCTTTACTACCATGAAGTGCTATAAAGTTTCACATGGGAGCAGGTGGAAGTGTTTCTGAGCATGATGGAATGAACAATGCCATTGCTGCAGAAAGAGAAAAGCAAACTCCCTTCTTGAACGTGTCGAGCCACGGCCAAGAGTGACAGGCTATCGACTGTAACTGCAATTTCATGCGTTTGTAAGACTGGGTCAATAGTTAAGGCTCCAGCCTACAGACTCATGCAAAGACTGAGCCCAGCTGGCAGACTCTTCTAACGATCTCACTAAGAGGCTGAACCTTGATCTGGTGGTGGGATTATATAGCCACCTTTCATACAGAGGTCGTGCCCCAGGGTGGCTGAAATCCAAGTGCTGTCAGGAGCTTCAGCTAGATAAATCACAGCAGTTGCTTCCCCATGATATCACAGCTCTTGTGCCAGTTCCTTTGCAACACCTTTTTGAAAATGTCAAATGAACCCTACTCTTTGCAGCAAAGTAGCTGATAGATATAGATATATGATATATAATATATGCTATATAATATATGATGTGTGATATGTGATATAGATGATATAGATGATAGATAGATATAGATATATGATATAGATATACCTGCTCTCTGTGATCTGTGAGAAAAACCTGTGCTCCCTGCAGAGCACAAGGAACCACTTTTCCCGTCTCGGGCTGCGCGTACCTCGGGCAGGAGGAGAGCTGACGAAGGGTTTCGGTCTGGGCCCCTTTTGCTCTCTGCTGGCAGCGTGCGGGAACAGCAGCATCCCTGCGCTCGGCACTCAGCAGAAAGGGCCTTCCCGCTGATGTGAAACAATGGCAGCTTACATTCCTGCCCGAGTTACGGAACATGCTAACGCATTTCATGTATGCTTTGTCTCTGTGTAAGAACTCATGCTGGTAGGTTACATTTAGAGGAAAAAAAGTTAATGTGTGGTGAAAAAGGACCATCTTTGAGTGGCTATGTGCATGTATGTCTGCCTTGTAATTTAATGTAAAATTTAAGCTGCCTGCATTAGAAATAGTTGGGAATGATCTTGAAATCAGGTGTATCTCTTAATATGTGACCATCCAAATGCAAAGATCGGAAAAGAAAAAATCCTTTTAATCATAAAAGTAAAAGCCTAAATTTTGTGTTGACAAATGAACAGGACCAGATGAAGCAATTACCTTTCCCACAGCAGTAGATGAACACCTGGAAGTGGGAGGTGTGAACACAGCTACAACCTCCACCCCACAGTTCAGCTGCAGCTTCTGTGCAGGGCTGTAGCTCCCAACCACTGGGCAAGCATAAGGGGTGATTGAGTTTAACTTGGAAAGAAAATTGCAAGCAGAGGCATTTAGTCATAAAGGAAATGAATCATTGGGGAAAAAAAAAAAGAAAAAAAAAAAATGATCTTAAGAAGGGATATAGCCACATAAAAAACATTGTGTATTTGCTTGGCAGAAAAGCCCAAACCATAGTACACCTTCAAACAAGAAGGGTAAGGAGGTATTTCACTGAATTCGCCTGGAGGCTGTGCCGTATCTTCACTGGGTACCACACACTGACTCCTCATCAGATGATGCATCCAACATTGTGTGGCTTCTTGGTCACCTCCACCCTGTTTCAACCCATGTTTTCTGGCAGGAGAGAATGGTTCTGTGGTATTTGAAGTGGCTTTATTACCCAAAGTGAAACATTGCTGGACATCAAAGTGGATGGTGGAACAAAATCAGTTTCCTGTGGATTCCTAATTTTGAATTCTGGAAGACAACTTTAGACAGGACATCTAGAGCAGATGGTACTGACTGTCACCTACCTGTAAGACAAACACCACTGGCATATATTGGGGCAGAGACAGGTGATAAAATCCATTCTCTTTTCAGTTCCATATGAAAATCTGTGTATCAAAAGAATTTTCTTCAGCAGAAACTCATACATTTGTGCCTTTCTTCCTGCTGATAAAACATTTCAGTAAGCAGACACGAAATCAGCTACACCACAGTAGGACAAGGAAAAGAGGAAGGAGAAAATAGATGACTGCGGGAAGGGGAAGGATTGGTTTTTCCTCAGTATGGCAAGAAAAGACTCAGCAGAGAAGTTTGATTGGTCTCACTCCCCTCTACTTTTAAACATGCTGAGTTGCAACACAAGATATAGACACCGGGTAAGCAAATCCAGTGCTTAGTGGTAACTTTTTAGTGGTATTTTAGAGGGTCTTGTATATCTTATCCAGAGCTTGACTGCTAGTCCCAAAATTCCTGGAGATGCTGTGTCAGAGTGGAGAACTTCCAAGAAAATGTTCTGGGTGCCCTCACAGTCAAAGATGTTTTCATATCTGGACATCTGGCTTTCAACTTAGGCATGAACCATAGTTTTTGTGTCCAGAATCAAACATCCTGAGGTAGCTGGTATGATGCTGAAAATCTTGCTCAGGCCAAAGCTATTGTGGGTCATAGCAAACAAAATCTGATTCAGTGAGAACCTCTAAAGACAGGGAACCTGAACTTCTCAGGTCACAGACTTGCTCCTGCCATGTCCCCACCTGCACTGGAGATGTACAAGTCCCAACCCCGGGCTGTGCTGCCCTGGAAATCCCCTCCTGCTGGGATTAGTGAGGTGGAAAGTGTGGCCAGATGAGATCTTGCTGGGGTTGACCAACCAAAATGGCAAATGCTTTTGGGAGGAGTAGATGCTGAAGGTGGGTGTTTTCTGTGTGCAGAGACATTAACACATCATGTCTTCACCTGTGGTCATGTTTTTCACATCTGTGGCTTGTTTGAACATCTGAACATCATTGTACAGCAAACTCTACACCTCAAAATTGAGGAATTTTTTTTCCCCCTGTGGTTCCTAACCTTTAATTTCACTGCTTCCCTGCAGTGGTTAAAATATGTTTCAAGTAAAACTGTAGTAAAGAGTAAAATTTTCCATTTAGAGCACCTGATTAACAAGGAAACAGGCAACTTTCTCCTTCAAATATAGAGGCATGGGCTTGTTCTTGAAAAGCAGACAGGATTTTTTGCAGTCCTGCCTGGCACACTGTCAAAGGCTTGTGCTTTCTGACAGTGAGTGCACACCGTGCTCTGCATAATAGTGGCTGTGCATCACATCTTGAGTATCCACCAAGAAATTCGCTGAAAATATAGTGTATGCCCCCATTATTTCTCTAACAGAACTCCATTAAACAGAACCTGAGAGCAAATAAAACAGATATCAACACCCAGAATAAGCTGAAAACCACCCACTGAACATGCTAGTTGATACAAGTTTTTGAGAATGTTTCTGTATTTCTAGTATGTGGGAATTATGTTCTTCGGAACATTGTGTTGGTCAAAGATTGGGAAACATCAGAGAACATGGTCATTGCTGGAGCACATGCAGAAAGCTGGCACCATCAGTACTGTTAGATATATTCTTTAAGGCAAATTAGAGTAATATTCCCCATTCTAGTAAGTAAGTGAATTTGACAGTGCATCTCCAGCTATTTGCTATGAGTGCCTTTCCCTGTCTTTAAGATGGTGAACTAAGTTGTCTGTGTCTGTTTCTTCTGTCACTTTCATTGGAGTTAAATCTTTCACCACAGTATGAAGTATCAAAATCTACTTCATTTTCCTCTGCCTCTTAGCTCAAGACATTCCTAGGGTAACATTAAGGTGCCAGCTGCAACTGAAGGTGTTGTTTGCATCCTTCACTGAACAAAAGCACTGAAAGAGCAATAGGAATGGAGAAAAGTGAAATGGACACAGTTACCACAGTAATATTTTTGGGGAGGACCTGAATCTCATGTTATTCTGCTACAGACTCTAATGACAGGCCCTTTGATAAGGAAAATGGGGCAACTTTGACTTCAGCATAGGACTGAACCTCTCACTCATGCAAGGAATTGCTGCAATTTCCTACAGCTGAAGTATTTAGCAGTAGCAAACTCATTACAGCACATTGTTGTAAGAGTCTTTTCACTGGAAAATTCAGCTTCAAGTTGTCAAATAGGTCTCACTTAAAAAGAAAGAGGAGGAGCAAAGAGGAAAGGACCAAGCAATCTCAAACCCTTTTGTGTCAGAAGTGCTGAATTTTTGCATTTGACACTTCATCTCAGCAAAACTAACCCAATTTGATACTTTATCTAAGCAACATTAAACCAATCTTAAAAAAGCCAACAAAAACAAACATACAAAAAACCTCAACCAAAATTAAGCAAAAGAGTTAAACCATCTGACAATGAGAGAAAATTTTCATTCCAGATTACAAGAAACATTAAAGATTGAGCCAAAACATACTTTTTCACTTTGTTCATTTCCTTAAAAATCTTGGACAAATTTAATTTCTGTTTGTCCCAAAGCAAATTTCTTTTGTCTCTAAAAAGTCCATTACTTACTGACCTAACTCAGACTAGTTTCCTTTTAGCAGAAGGGCCAAATCTTATATTTTTGGGTCAATTCCAAAATGATAATAGGTGATGGCAGAGAGAGAAGGAGAGGGTCCTGCAGGAGATTTTGGACAAATTCATCTATGTTTGTAATATAATCCAAGGTGCCATTAGACCACCCACAAGCAGATAAAAAGCAATATTTTAGGGGAGCTATTGAAGAGGACTTTTATATTCAATAAGATGGTTACATTACACAAGTTTCTTTTATTATACTATTTTAAATTTCTATTCCCTTCTGTTATTAAGTATTACAGTGTTGGTTCTCTTAATAATAATGATAATAATAATAATAGTAATAATAATAGTAATAATAATGACAACAACAAAAACAGTCCCTACAGAAGAGATGACTATACCTATTTTGGGGTATATACTTTTGGCCACCTAGAAATGGTTGTTCATATCTAAAGCTGAAAGTTCATCTCCCTGCCAATCTGCAACTCAGTAACAAATGAACAAAGTTTCTGCAGCTGACCCTTTGAATTCCTACTGGAAAATGTGCAATGGACAGAAAGACAGTGATTTCATTAGAGGTCCAGGGGTCTGTCAATTTCTAGTCAAGCTGGAATGATAACAGAAAATGCCAGAATCATCCTGGAAATTGATGGAAATTTGGGTATACAGATTGAACAAAAAAGCTGTTTTCAGGGCGCAAAACAAAAAATTTGTAAAATTTGTTGGAAAGTTTGGGGTGTTTCCTATCTTACTGGACTCTGTTAACTCCTTGCCACTGCAGAGCAAGTAGAAATCTGACACATACTTACACTGTGGCTGACTTTAAGGACACAGAAAGGACTCTACCAGGGCAGCTTGGTAATAATTAAAAGAAGATGTGGCAGCATTTTTACATGCATAATTCTACATCTGATCTCCCCTCTTCAGGTAAGCATTTAATTTTCACAATCAGTATCTTCTGAAAAATGCTCCTAAGCCTTTTTTAATATCCATGAAGCAGGTTGAAACCTCTATTTATCTAAGGTGTGTATCATGTAGAGGCATCTTTATCAACCTGCCTCTTATTATGTTAACACCATAAGCATCTTGGATACCTCACAACTTTTTAAGTTTTGTTTTGTAGAAAAAAACCTAAACAAGCAAAGGAAGAAAACAGGGAGTTCTACAAAATGCTTGGAAGCAAGGGTGTGATGGGCATAGCAGGGGGCCCTTCTGAGGTCACCTCGGGAGCATTTTGTATTCATAATCACTTCCTACTGTGCCTGCAGCCAGTCTGTCAGCCAGTGCTGAGCAGCTGGTGGGTGAGCAGGCCATGACTCCACTTCCTCTGGCATCCCCTGGGGATGGTGGGTGTTCCGGGATGCTCCACGGCAGCGGGTGGAGGGTGGGACAGCTGCCCTGCACAAACCACTGCCCGCGTCTGTCTCACCCGCTCCGTGTCTCCGTCACCAGCAGCCTTTCATCACTCCTGCCTTTTCAGCCTCCTGCAACCAATTTGTGGATGGTGCTCAAGGTAAAGGGAGATGGAGAAGTTTTCTGCTTCCAAACAGCGGTGGATGGTGCTCTCTAGCTCACAGTGTATTCTCCTTGATCTCCTGGAGCAGGTGGAGAAGGGGATTTCTGCTGATAAAAGATCTCCCCAGTGAAGTGGTTTACACTTACTGCATTTACAGAGTGAGTGGCATTTAAATGGCAGTCTGTCTTCTAGACAAGTACCTCAGTGAGCTCAGACATGCAGTCACTCTGCAAAAAGTATCAGAAGCAATTTTAAATGGCGTACTCAGCTGATACCTGTGCAGATGATAACCAGAAGCTCTTTCCTACTGGTATCTTGCCTATCTGATTTTAAAATATCTTATCAAAACTATACTTCATTGACTTTCTATTCTTAGTCTTCTGGGTCAAGCCAGAAAAAACACCACTCTACCATTAACTGGGCATCATTCTTCTGTAGTTTTGTAGCTTTCCATATATACCACTATTACCATATATCTTTTCCAGATATGCCACTCATGTATGGAAGTATTTACAATAATTCTGTCCATAACTTATAGAAATGTATTTGTTTGCAACAAACATCAACCATGTAAACTGTGAAAAGCAAGGAGTTTTCCAGACATTGGCCAGTTCCTTGCAGAGGACCTTGTTTTCTGAGGAGAAAAAAAGAGGGGGAAATTCATCTAAATTGTGGATGCCATTAGTGAAGGTCATTATTTCTGATTCAGTCGCCTTAGATTCCCTTTGTATCCAGTGGAAATAATCAATATGGTCACCATAATTTTTTTCTCGGGACATTAATCTGGTCCTGAAATTACCTTTGCAAAGTACTTTGGGCTGGATTGATGGGCCACAGACAGTAAAATGAAGTTCAACAAGGCCAAGTGTCAGGTCTTGCACTTGAGCCACAGCAATCCCCTGCAGTGCTATGGGCAGGGGGGAAAGTTGCCCACTGGCAAAGGACCTGGGGGGTCCTTCCTGTTCAGCTATCAGCAGCTGAACATGAACCAGTTTGTGCCCAGGTGGTAAAGAAGGCTGGTGTTGTCCTGGCCTGGATCAAAAACACTGTGGCCAGCAGGACCAGGGCAGGGACTGTCCCCTGTACTCAGCACTGGAGAGGCCACACTTTGAGTGCTGTGTCCAGTTCTGGCCTCTCAACTTGAAGAAAGACACTGAGGGGCAGAGAAGGTCAATAGAGCTCGTGAATGGACTGGAGCACAGCTCAGATGAGGAGCAGCAGAGGTAACTGGGGGTGTTTAGCCTGGAGAAAAGGAGGCTCAGGGATGACATTTTTGCTGTCTGTAACTCCCTGAAAGGAGGTTGTAACCATGTGGGGATCAGTTCTCTCAGGCTACCAGTGGTGGAACAAGAAGAAATGGCCTCAGGATGTGCCATGGGAGGTTCATTTTGGACATCAGGAAGAATTTTGTCACTGAAAGGATTATCAGGCACTGGAATGGACTTTCCAGAGAGGTGGTGGAGTCACCATCCCTGGAGGGGTTCAAGAAATGACTGGACGTGGCACTTAGTGGTCTGATCTAGTTGACCAGCTAGTGGTTGGTCAAATGTCTTGGAGGTCCTCAGTCTTGGGGGCCTTTTCCAACCTCAATGCTTCCACGCTTCTGTGATTCTGTGATCTTACTGGGTGGACCTACATTGTCTGGAAAGTGAGTCATGACAACTTTAGTAGACACCCAAAATTGAGCAACGTGGTTCCCATTTCTAATTCCTGCCTAGAAGCTTCCTTAGCATTAAGATCAGCATAATTAAGCATGATGTACTTGCTGTACTGTTCTATGCATGTCTGAGGAGCTGGACCTTTATTTTTGACTTCAGGCACAGGATTGACTCCACCATGTGACTGACTCACACATGTATATAAAGTTGTATATCTCTGTAAATGCAGATATAGGGTAAAATTCTTACTAGACAGTGACTGCTTTTTGATTTTGAGAATGTTGAGATTTTTAGATCATGTTACTGTATCAGCTCTGTCTTATGCAGTATAGATCTTCATCGAGAAATGTGAAGAAAGGATTTATTCTGCTAATTTCTCAAACACTTGTTACAAGGTTGTCAAAATCATTAAACCTCATCATAGTTAGAGGAGAGAATCAGTTTTCACTCCATATTATCAGTACAAAAATTCTAGCTGAGGGTCTGTTCTCTTATTCCTGCAGACTCAGAAGCTGCTGTATTAGTTTTGATTAGAATATCCAAATGAGGAAAATAATAAGGAAAACAAGAAAAAACATGATATAAACTTCAATTGGTACCAATTTCAGAAACAGGGAAAATGTATATTTGAACTTTGGGGAGCAATTCATCTTGAAACAAAGCCTGCTCCTGAACTTTTCTGACCTCCTTCTAAATATTTTGCTATCCTCATAGAAATGCTTTATTTACCTGCTGAACAAGCTGCAATATATATTTTATTTTTTACCTGTGCCTGGTAAGGTTTGTCCTGTCTTTCAGCTTGGGGATGATCTGGAGATGTCAAACATTCCTTTGAGGCTCAGTATCTTCAAATTGGGCAACTTTGACTTCTTCATGAACCTTTCAATTTACCTTACAAATGTCAGGGTGTATACTGTTTCTTTGTTTTAAGAACATTAGGGAAGGTGCATACTGTGTGCAGGGTATTTCTTTGGCATCTGCTTCTTTCTCCTTTTTATTTCTATATCTGTTGTTTTTCTCCTGACCTTTGTGGTGTGCAAATATCACACATGCACCAGAGAAAATAAGTGCAGCAAGACTGGGGTGTAGTGAAGTCCTTGTGGATGCTCCTATGCAGAGATTCAGCAGCTTTATGTCTCCTGGGTCTGCAGCAGTTTGATTTGAGTGGCAGCCTTGCTCTCAGATCCTGACTCTCCCGTGGCTGGGAAGCTAACTCTCTCCATATGTTCCGGCACTTCCTGAGATGGAGCTAGTCAGTGCTTGATCATGGATGAGAGTCTGGCATCCAGCTCAATGAAGCTCTTTGTTTAAACCCCATTTATTGACAGAGAACACCAAGCACCCCTTCCTCCTTATCAATGGAGTGATTTAAATACTCCAAACATTTAGCATGAGGTATTGCCTTCCCCTACCCCCTTTGGCATTAAATGGCTGTTAAAGTACCAAATGGAAAAGCAACAGAAGTTATTGGTCTCAGTAGTGTTAGGGCAAGATATGGTCCCCTGCACAGGAAATGTCACATTTAATACAAAACAAGTTTCAGACTCGTAGAGTTGCCAAATTATTTGAAGAGATTTGTGTTTCATATATTCAACTATTACCCTAAATCAGTGCCAGACAGATAAAGGAGGCATAATTCTAAATGCAGAAGAACTGTAAACAGACACCAAGTCTGGAAGGAATGTTACACTGAGTTGTGATAACTTAGACTGTTTCCTACAGGTTACCAGAATTCAGTATTAAAGAAGAAATAAAAATAGTAACCTTGCTTATTCCCCTTGGGCAGAGTTTAGGAGTAGAGAGAGATGTCTCTTGATCCACCCTACTGTAACGTCTGACACAGTATAGGCTAGAAATTATTTGTATCCCACCCACAAGACCAATAAATAAAAGGAGGAAATCTGACTCAGAGATGCATCACTGTGTCAACAAACTTCAGTAGTAATGTATCTCATGTATCTCTGTGTGACTTGAGCTGCAACCCTATCCAAAGACACTTGGATTCTTAAAGTGTTTTTGAAGGTTTGGGAAAATTGCAGAAGTTGCTGTAAGCCAGTAAAGGTTAAAAATTCACAATCACAATGATAGAAGAAAAAATTGTTCAAATAGTAAAAGCAAAAAGTGGCAGTTCACTTCAAAAATGAATATTTAAAATATTTTTAGAGTGTTTTTTTTCCTATATTTTCTTTCTGAGGTACAGGGAAGGTATTAAGGGACTTATGGTTAACACAGGAATAAAATAGCTTTCTTTCATCACTGTGGCAAATATGAAGCAATATTGCAGTCTGAGAAGCTATCAATAGCTAGAATCACAGAATCACAGAATGGTTGAGGTTGGCAGGGACCTCTGGAAATCTCCTGGTTCAGCACTCCTGTTCTAGAAGAGCCACCTAGAACCAGTTATTCAGCATTATGTCCATACAGCTTTTGAGTATCTCCAAGGATGGAAACTCCACAAATTCTTCAGGCAACCTGCTCCAGTGCTCCATCGCCCTCATAGTGAAGGTCATATATTTTGATTTGAGAAGTACGCTTAAAGCGGATAAGAAGAATTAGAAGTGCAATTATCCAGGAACTGCACCAACCACCCTCCCCTCCAAAATTAAAAAAAATATCTCACATCTGTAAAGAACATGTTGCTGTGCAAGAAAATCATGGTGACCAGTGGATTCACAGTTCAAGGGTTATGCAAGTCCTGTGAAAACTCAAATGAACAAAAAAGCAAATATTTTCAAGTTCCCTCAAGAGTCTCAATGTAATATTTTAAGAAAGACTCTTTGTCAGACTTTGACATTTTGAATGGAGACCTGGTATGGCATGATTTTTATCTGTCATTAAGGTACAAGGCAGGAAAGACAATCATGCAGAAACTGTGTGAACTGAAGCTTGCAAAAGCTGATAACAAGACCTTTTCACCAAACCAGCTAGCTGGTGTCAAATCTCATTGGCTCGTATTCAGGCAATCACAGTCGGGGTTGCTTCCCTATATTTATATTTTGCAAGCTGTTTCTGGCAACTCCATTCTTGCATATGGGAGGATAGAATATTTATCCTAGAGTCAACTGCTGTAATTGTTCTGGATGGAAAGCAAAGAACTCCTCTGAAGGCCCAAATGTATCTTTCCAAATTACTGTGCATAAGGTGAGCTGTCAGGATTTCCAACATTGCTTGGGAATTTGCTCAGATCCTTTCCAGTGCTGCAACAATACAACAGGAGTTACAGCAGCAGAGGTCTGGCCTCATGTCTCCACTTCAGGAGAACAGAAAATCCTTAGCAGCAGGGCATAGAGGAGGCAAGATGAGCACAGGTCCAAATTTCCTTGGGGGCTGCGCAGCAGCTCTATCACAAAGGAAGTGACATGCCCCAGTGCCCAGCAAGAAGGAGATGCAATGCATCAGCCTTAACTTATGTGTAATCCACATCAAGATGAAGATGCTTTCAGTCATGTCTCTGACCCCACTTTGCAGGTTTGTGTCTTCTGAGTTCTGAAACTTCAGCCTGCAGGAAGCTTCAAGGCAAAGGATATTTCACTCATTTTTCTGACACATCATTAAAGCAAACTTGCCCAAGATTATACAAGTTAAATGGTATCAAAAGGATATGCCTTCATAAAATGCCCACAGATTGCCTGTGATTGATATGACAGGAGGAAAACAGAATAATTAACCGTGTGGGGATTATGAAGGTTTTTCACTGAAAAACAGATGCTCTGGGTGATGTTAAGGAAAATGAATGATTTGGGATTAGGAAACTGGGAAAACATGAACAGATCCTGTATCAAATTCAACTTTCATAAAGTGGCTTTTGTGGTTATATGTAGTTATTCCTTTTGTCTTTTTGACCAGAAGCTGCTTGGGCTCTAAACTTTCTAGTTTCGAAGCTCGTACAATACTAGTCACTCCGTCTATATCTCTCATGGGGGGCAGGAGCAGTTTGCCCCTGGGGTCCAGTTGTGTGGGGTGATGACACACTATCTCTCCTCACAGCTTGGTTTTTGGTAGCTACGGTAACTTGGGCAGGAGGCAGCTGCAGCAAGTTCTTATGTCAGTAGTAAAGTAGGGAGGCCCATCTGTGTAGGATGCACACCCAAGTGCATCTGGTACTGTTTTTGAGACTCAGTCCAAACTGGAACCTTTAGGCAATACCAAAACATGAACAGAAAACATGAGCTGAACACTGATGGGATGCACCCTGTCTATAATTACCCTGGCTGATTTGTTAGTTATTTCTGAGATTTTTCTAGAGTTTTTTCTTTCAGACTGAAGCTGCCAACTTGTAAACCCCCAACAGCTTCACTTTACACTCCTGAGCCCACTGCTCTCAGCAGACCATCTTCACTGTGCAATGCCAAACACTAGGACAGCTGTCCACAGGAT
This sequence comes from Hirundo rustica, assembly GCF_015227805.2. Lineage (NCBI taxonomy): Eukaryota > Metazoa > Chordata > Aves > Passeriformes > Hirundinidae > Hirundo > Hirundo rustica. The sequence continues at coordinate 12,083,515 of NC_053450.1, forward strand.
CATGGCCAAAGGTGGAATGCAAACAGGTCTTCTGAACCCAGTAAATTGTATATGGGTGAAAAAGTAATTTGACTAATCCCTCACTGGCTCTTTGCCTTTTCCTTGAACTACACCTGTGCAAAAACCTTCCTCTCCTGCCCAGAAAAATACTTCATTAAAGGTGTCAAGTCCAAACGAAGAAAAGGTGCACTCTGAAAGCAGAGGTCTTAAGGATGAATTTTGTGAACATTTCCTTTTGCTCTTTCTGCTTGAAGAGTTCAAGGGAAAGAAAAGATCCTCCCTCCCTCTCTCCCTCTCTCCCTCTCTCCCTCTCTCCCTCTCTCCCTCTCTCCCTCTCTCCCTCTCTCCCTCTCTCCCTCTCTCCCTCTCTCCCTCTCTCCTTCTCTCCCTCTCTCCTCTCTCCTCTCTCCTCTCTCCCTCTCTCCCTCTCTCCCTCTCCCCATTCCCTCTCTCCCTCTCTCCTTCCTTCCTTCCTTCCTTCCTTCCTTCCTTCCTTCCTTCCTTCCTTCCTTCCTTCCTTCCTTCCTTCCTTCCTTCCTTCCTTCCTTCCTTCCTTCCTTCCTTCCTTCCTTCCTTCCTTCCTTCCTTCCTTCCTTCCTTCCTTCCTTCCTTCCTTCCTTCCTTCCTTCCTTCCTTCCTTCCTTCCTTCCTTCCTTCCTTCCTTCCTTCCTTCCTTCCTTCCTTCCTTCCTTCCTTCCTTCCTTCCTTCCTTCCTTCCTTCCTTCCTTCCTTCCTTCCTTCCTTCCTTCCTTCCTTCCTTCCTTCCTTCCTTCCTTCCTTCCTTCCTTCCTTCCTTCCTTCCTTCCTTCCTCATCCTCCCCCTCCCCCTTTATCACCCCCTTCTAGCCCTTCTCCCCAAATTTGGGCTTTCTAGAGGGAATCTGAAAACTTAAGTTTTACAAAAGGGGAGAACTAAGAAAGGCAGCCTGTCATGCCTCTCTGATAGCTGGAATGTCTTGGTTTACATCTGTTTCCTGTACAAGGAAACCCAAGGAGCAATGAACTCACCAGGAATAGAAATGTGTGTGCTTTCTTTTTATCTTTAAACAGAAACAGCATAGTTACGTCTGCAATCTGAGTCCACGTAACCAGTAATTTCTCATTAAAAATACAATTGGAAAATAGTTAAAATGTTCTTGTGAGCACGATTACATCTGTGTTAAGTATGAAGAGTTTAAATTACGTTGCTACTGAACTAAGATATGGGTGGGAGGTTTTTTTGGAGTTCCCAGAAACTAAATGTCATAAGGCATGTCTGCTGGCTAGTTCATCCCTGGGACCACATGGCTTTCATGAACTCACATGAATCAGAGTCTACATATGTTGCTGAGGGTGACAAGGCATCTGAGATTACCAAAGCAACTGAGGAAGTTGCAAATTTCTTAGAATAAAATATTTTCCCCCACTCTAAAGCAAATAATTAATTCATTTGAGAATTGTTATGGCTGAGTAGATAAATAGCTTTTAGGACGTTCACCTTGCTGAATAAAATGCTCTTTTCATATAAGTAGAAAGATAATAGGAATAGCAAGACCTCCTGATTAGCGTGATCTCTGACCAGCATTAGGGAAAATCAGTGATGTGCTTTATTAGTAGAACAAGAATGGTTTTGTTTTCTCTTTGTTCTGAGCTCTGGATAGATAAATGAATGAAATGGGTACAATCTGTAAAGGATCTTTTGCTCTGTACTTTTTATTCTATTCTGTCACCATGGAACCGACATTCACATTTGTCAGTGCAGCACTGAGCCCTAACATCAAAACATCTTTTATTTTTGACATCTGGTAAGACTCTTTATAAGCTAACAGGGAAACTTTCCTTTTTTGTTCATTTACAATGTATGTAGAGACAGCAATCACAATGAGCATACTGGCATTTTTTGCCAGTGAATTAATCTAGTTATGGGCTGTTTTTATCCTGCCACATGAGACAAAAATAAGCCACTATAAAATGGACACCTTAGTTTTAACAGAAAAGGAGATGTTACATGCAGCTACTGATTTTCAGTAGTCTGAACTGAAGTACTTCATAAATGCCCAATTTGCAGAATGCATGTGCTCTCGCACTCCCAGTCTGGGCTGTTTCAAAGAGATACAGACATCTCTTCAAACTGAGTTTGAAAATCTTATCCGAACACGTTTCACAGTCTGAAGGTATCCAATGAAGAGCAGCAGGAAGCATCTACATGTAATCCTGTTAACTTCATCTGCCAGTATACGTAAAAGCAACTACATTGAAGCTACCCACACTCTGCTGTGTTACTTCTCAGTCTGAGCTTGGTGAAGCAGAGGCCAAGCACCAGACATTTCTGAGGATGCTGACATTGTGTAGCAAACCCAAGGTAGAAAAGGAAACCTTTTCTTCCCCCTTTGCTCAAAGTGCAACAGATGGAGATGGAATTGTCCTTTTCCAGTCTCCTAGGGGTGATCACAACAACCATTTCATTTTTTTGAGAGATTTGCTTTTAACCTCTCATCAAGAAAAGAACATTAGTATGCTTCAGAATACAGCTACAAACAGTGGTTAAACTTTGATAGAAATGCCTTCTAATATCTTTAATTATTTGGGATTTATTTTAATAGTATCTATTGTATAGAATTAAGGCACATAAGGCTCCAGAGAAGAGAAATTTTTCTCTAGCGTAAGTGGTTAAAACTGTTCTGCTGTGTCTCTGCTCACTTGGTTCAGCAGCAAATTTGGCATGCCCAATATATGAAGCACAGCAGCTGAACATCAAATCCAGTCCGGGCTTCTCCTGTGTTCATCAGACTCCACAATTCACTTTGATGTCCTGTCATTAGAATGCTGGAGCAATAGCTCGAGTGCCATTACCTTTAGCTCACCTTTGTTCTGCAGGATAACTTGTATTCTCAGTTAAATCCCTTCCTGTACCAATCTTTATGATAATATATGCAGGACTGCAATGTCATCTGGTTAAGTAGATGCACTGCCTTTTGGGATCACACATATCCTGTTACAAGGGTCACTTGTTCCTCAAATGTTTCTGTCTGAACAGAGAGCTTCACAGCTTCTATGTATACAAAATATTGGACAGCTTTTCCCTGCCCCAAAATTGCTACATGGGAAATTTCTATGAACAAAGGGCTGGAAGACATGGGTTGTTTAAGGCCATGTGCAAGTTAGATTGGACACTTTGCAAGCTTTTGTCTTAGATCCTGAGACTGCTTAACCTGCTTAGAGAGTTCGCATTGCTTAGTTTTTTCCCAGAAGTAAAATACATCCACTGAATGTTGGCGTTGTCTTTCATTTTCAATGAAGACCAAAAGCAGTTGGCAAAGAGATTCCTCAACTGGCAGGAGGATGCCAGCAGCAAGAGTGGAAAGACAAGGCTGGGAATAAGAAGACCACTAGCACAGACATGCTAAGAACAGCATCCTGGTAGGTAGACAAAGCAGCTCTCTGTTTCAGGCCCATGGCAGGATTTCACTGCAATAATCTGTGTGTTCATAAACACCCTCACAAGCTCATCAGTCTGTTTTCAAGCTGGAATTTTCAGGTAGCTTTCTGCAGGAGGAGGCATCAGAAGTACAAGTCATGCATGGTATTTCCTCTTAAGCACAGGAGAGGAAATAAAGTGAAGGAAGCAAACATTTTTGAAGGGGTGACTAGAGGGAGTACATACATTTCAAAGTAAATAGTGAAGCTGCTATGGGTGAGATTGTTGCACATATAAAGGGAAAAATTTAAGAGAAAAAAAAAAAGGAGCGAGAGCAAACCAAAAGTACATTTGGAGATATACAATCAAGACAACCAAAGTGGAGGTTTTTAATGTGAAACACATTTCCTGTCAGGAAACAAGGCTGTTCCTCAAAAATACCAAGCATGCTGCTCACAAGGACAGATGAGAAGATGAATCTGGTGGATAGAAGTAATTAGGGTTCCTAAGATGACAACAAAGGATATTATTAGGATTGTAAATGGGTTAGGGATTTTCAAAATCAAAAAGGTGTAAAAGGAAAAAATTAATCCAAATGGTATGTGAAATTTTGTGTTTTCTTTACCTTTGACTGGACATCTTTATATGAATGTTTGGCTTTTAAAAATGGATGATGATACAAAATTATCATATGTTATGTGCCACCTGCTGAGAACTATATTGAACCTGAAAATGGCTGTCCACAACAGTCAGGTAAAGAAATGATTTGCTTAACTACATGTCCTCCAGCACACTGATTTAATGTACTAATCTCTGTATCTTTGAGAGTCTGTATAGAGCTACTGAAGTATCCAGCCTTTGTAAAGCTAGATGAAAGAATCTAAAGCAGCTACAAATCCTGTCTGGATTCCAGACTTAATTTTTCCTTTTCTGATGTCTGAAATGCTGCCTCAGAAACCAAATAATTAATGGACATAAGCAAATTTTGACTGTAACTCTAGCTAATAACTCAAATTCCAAGAAACTTCTCTTCTTCTAATAGTAAGAAAAAATTGTAATTAGTAACTGTATTATAATAAACTCTTATGCTGCATCCATAATCACAGCACCTGACAGTTTTCTTCAGTAATTTAAGTCAGTACAGGCTAATAGCATGTCTGTTTAGGTTTTTCTTTAAGACAACGAATCCTGAAGAAAACATACAGAAGTGCAAATTTTACCCATCTGACAAAAGAACAATTGCTCCTGAATAGTGATTTGGAAGTCATAAAAATGCCATATTCAGAATCTCTGCATCCATTACTTTGACAGATGTTCTTAAAAACATTCCCCTGGTTCTCAAATTGGAATAATTACACTGTCACTGCAGCGTATCCCTGACAAACATTCAGAAACTCATGACTGTTATAATTGCCCTTATGTTTTCTGAATCCAATAGTCATATGTTTATTGCTTGTTCAATTTTAGCCAGTATGTGTAATTCTCACTGCAGATTAGCCTGGGTGTAGCTTGAGATGCAGACTTGCTTTGGTACCCATTACTCGTCTGTTTGTGCTCTTGTGACTCTCTCTCCTGGCAAGAACCCAAAGGGATTCTGAGAGTTACATGCTGGGCAAGATGGTAGGTCATGTTCCTGTGTCCCATGAAGACTCTCCTTAAACAGAGAAGTGCTGGGTGAAGCTGTCTGGGCCGCACTGCAGTATCTGATGGAGACAGCACACACCAAGTGTCCCCATAGCATAACATTCAGGGGTTTCTCACCTATTGCACTTTTGGCAATTACCTAGAAGTTGCAAGCTGGACTACCTAGTGGCTTTGTGCAGTGTCCTCTGTAAGAAAAGCACCAGGTCTGCCAGCTGTCATGCAGGCAGGATGCCTGATGGATTTTGCATTTGCCCATGGAAAAAAACAATCACCTCTTGGTGGCAGGGCACCTAAAGCCTTCATCCAGGCAAGCTGCAGTTGGAAAGAAGAGAAAAAGCCTTCAAGGCTTTTTGCTTTAGGAGCGTTATTGGGCTAGCACAATCTGGACTAAATGTAGTCCCAAAAAGTGTTATGTCCTAAGAATGCCTGGATGTGCTGTGTCTGTGTGTGCGTGTGTGAGCACACCCTTGTGTATGAGAGAGAAAGACACAACCACCATAACAATCATAACCCGAGAAGCCGCAGGATTGGCACAAAAGGAACTTATTTCACAATGAACCCATTTTTTGTTAAATATTGTAGACTATCTCCTAGGTTCTTTTGGGAATGTACAGAAGATTCCTGCAGACCTGAGGGAAAATCATCTTACTGATCTGTTAGCACCTCTGCTGTTAATATAAATATTGGCAAGAGTTTTATAAATACTGGTGGATTCTGGAAGGGCTGTGAGCAATTTAACAGCAAGAAGCTCCTTTTTAAATACAGAAAAATAAAATGCTTAATGTGTCCCAGGATGTGCTCCGTGTATCTGAGTGATTACATAAAAATGCCATATAATGAGCAACCTGAGAAGATGCTAGTTGCAAATTAGTTATTCCTCAATTAAAACCACAGTAGTGTACTTGCTCTGCTTGGGATTAAAGTTCCTGCTCTGACATTATTCACCTGCTGCTATGGAAACAAACACATTTAACATAAGAATCAGTAAGTCTGTTTTTCCTAAAGTTACTGTTTTCTTGGTAAATCAGGCCCAGGTCCTCCATTTAGCTCTCTTGTGGCAGCTCTCTGAGCTCAGGGAGTGGCTTGTGGGTCACTTCACAACAGGATGGATGATAACCCATCACCTTCTTCACTATGCACATTTTCTGTTTTTTACCAAATCTACTAAAGCTTGCCAAGAGCATGTAGAGTCTAGCCCAGGCCTCCCCACACCTGTTATCCCTCTGTCTATGTTTATCATTTACATTGCATTGAGATATCTCATCTTTATTTAGAACTGCCTTTGCTTTTTTAAGCAGCTCCTTAATAAAGGGAAGTGGGCCACACTGTGAACTTAGGGAGGTGAATATGCCCTAACCTCTAGGGTCCTCAGAGGTGGGGATTTGAGGTGGTATGTGAGAGCCCTTTCCAGAAACAATGTATGCAAGTGAGCCCTGGTTCTCACCTAGTCCTGAGTCCTGTGGCCAGTATGTGGGAGCCCTTGCTTTTTTTTTTTTTTTTTTTTTTTTTTTTTTTTGTGTGTGTGTGTGTGTGATGGGCATTGGCTCAAATTGACAAAACAAGAGATTGCAACTACCAAGTCCAGTGCTTTGGCCTCCATGGAGGTGGGCCAGGTCCTGGGACTGCTTTTGTTGGGCCACAGGGAAGAAAGGAGTGAGCTGAAATTCTCCTGGTGGTGCACCTGGTTACTGCAGGATGCAGTGTGAAGATCAGAATCGAGAGGTCTAACCCTGGTAGCCAATTTTGCAGACACGTGAACTAAAGAGAGGGTCTGAGCGTTTGCTGACTATCACCCTCTTCACTCTGTCTAAGAATCTTCCACTTGAATCACCCCTGATTTGCCGTGGACATTTGCACTGTGTGTGGTTGATCTCATGTTCCCTTAGGCTCTGTTTTACAATGGGCAGGATGCTAGAGGAAGGGGCAAAGCCTGTGTTATTTTCCTCTTTGGTTCCTCTTCTGGTAAAATATTACAGGACCTTACCTTACTGTTCCTGTTATGCTTTCAATTTTGTTAAAATGCCCAGAGTCTTTCGACATTTTGTGCCAAAAAATATCTCTACTAGTCCCCTTCCATTTCCTCTCCCACACTCCTCCGGGGTCAAAACACTTCATTTAATCGGTGCTTCCCACCCTCCTCATTGCCCAACAAAGTAAAGAGTGGAGAAAGAACAATTGTTATTTAACAACTTTGAGCAAGAGAAATAAATCACAGCTACTTTAAAAACAGGCAATTAGAGCAATATTTTCACTGAAAAGAATAATCTGAAAACAGAGACATTATATCAGTAGAAGGCCTGGAAATGCAAGGAAATTAAATGACAGTATACTTTCTGCAACAGTGTCAGCTACAAGAGAGCTTTTGCAAAACCTTTTGTTAATGAAACTGTGGCAGGATTGCTTTCCTGGATCAGCAGACAGTCTGAAAAGCTAGTTTGGGAATAATTTACCTTAATTAGACATCAATTTTAACATCAGAACATCATCTAAAATCATGGGACTTGAACTAGGATGGTGAAATACCAACCTAGTTAAACCTGAGGGGTTAGTGAAGGGTGAGCTCTGCATATGTGGAAACTATGTCAAGTTGAAATCCAGTTTACTGGTTAATTTTGAATGAATTGCTTTAGTATAATAACAGCCCTTATCTCAAGGATGGAGAAATGAAGTATTTCTTAGGTTCATGGTGGGAACTGGTAATTATTATAGAGAAGGAAATACAGAAAGAAGAAGACATGGGTGGGAAGAAGGAGAGAAGAGAACAGGTGTCACAGAGACACACAAAGCAGTCACACGCAGACGAGATTTCGCAAGGCAGAGGTCCTTCCGATCCCAGCTCACAGTTGAAAACCGAGAGAGGAAGAGACCCCTTTGTTTATTCTTTTACTTTTTATACATTTGTGGGTCTAGCAGAAGATTGGCTTTTTGGGGTTTCCACCCCTCAGCCTCAGTGGCCAGATGAATTGTCAGTTACAATTGTTTTCAGGTTAGAAATATGCAAACAAAGGACAGGGAATGAAAAACAAAGGATTTGTTTATATTACTTCTGTGGGAAAGGTAAAAAACTGCTCTAATATTGTACAGTAACTAAAAGATCTGACTCCATTTATGAAAATCAAAAGGCTAATAAAGAAACTCAGAAAAACCAGGGTAACAAACAGGGATGGAGGACATGAGGGACAGAGCACAAAGACCTGGAAGGGGAGCACATCTTACTCAGCAACACTGACCGTAAGAAGGCATTAAGCAGATAAACAACAATTTACTTCTTAGAAGTCGTGTTCTACCCTTGAAGTATGTGCAGACCTCCCCGTTAGGTCAGTGGGTGTGCCAGTCTGGGCTGTCAAAAAATACGTTGTCTGAAATTTATATCCTGGCCTTATGGGAGTAGCTGGATGTAGAATTTGGCACTGGCTGTGGAACAAGTTTGATATTACTGTACAGAGCCACTGATGCTGGTGGACATGTGTCTGAGGTGTGATTGTGCAAGGATACCCTCAGCTCACTGGAAAGCTGATCAAGCTGCTTAGCATTAATTGGTTGAAGTTGTCTATTAATTCATGGCCATGGAATGTTTCTGTCATTTTCTATGTACTCATTCTCACACTTTCCCTAAGGTGATAATTCCTCTTTGAAGTAAGGAAGGAATTTACCTCTTTCAACAGGTGCAATGACTTGAATGTCCTGGTAGACTAATGGGGACTCTTTCTGGTGATGGAGAGAGTTCACAGGGAAGAAAGGAATGGATCCATGGCAGAGGACTGCCCCCTTCTTTGGCGTAGCTATGTTTACATGGACTTCAGTAGGTGCAAAAACCACTTCTGTTCAATGTTTTGAGACAGTGTTACTTCAATTAATAAAATAATTCTGGTAATTAAATACCCAATAGGGTTAATGTTTAGGTTACTACATTGTTCTTAGCACTGGTTTTTGATCCTATGTCAGGAATGCACTGTAAATGGGAGAGCTATACACAACAGGAAAACCAAGGAGGCAGCCATCCACTGAGCAACATCCTTTGGGGTAAGGAGATATTTCCAGGTTTGATGCTGGCAGCAGCTGGAATTGTCAGAAGTGGAATGGAACAGGAAAAGTTCAATTTTTTGTGTGCCTGGAATTTAGGCTAAAACAAACCTCTTTCAGAAAGGTTTACAGGAGGTAAACTTAATAGCAATATAAGGTTCCTGAAAGCCTGACTAGTCAATGGTACTCTCTGAGAATGATCAAGACCAGTTATATCTGACAAGTTATCAACAATCTCCTTTAGGTATCATCTAAAACCTACAAAATCTCCTAAACCTGAAGAGAAATTAGATAAAATCTTGAGAGACAGGGTTTATGTCCTTCCCAAAATATTCCTGGCATTACCTTTCAATGTCTGCATATTCATATCTTCTGCCAAATATATTGCCAGATCTAATAGTGTTTTAAATCTTTCTTTAGTCTTAACTTTCTTGATGCTGTGTCTAGATCTGTATCACTATAGGTGCCCAAATGTGAGGAAATATTTTCTTGCTTCCATTTTGGACCTATTATATTTGGATATCTTTTGCTGTCTCCTCCTTCTTATGCTACAGGATAGAAAAATCAACAAAGCAAACAGAAAACCCCTCTGACCTGCCCCACTTTTGGTAAATGGGATGTAGGAGAAGAAAGTCACCGTTTTCTGAACTGTTACAGCAAACAAACATGAGAATGGTCACTAACAAGCTATGCTGAAAGAAAAATATGTGCTAGGAAAAACCCAAAGAAAATCTGTCATGTAGGCAACAGCTGTAAGTCAAGCCTTTACAGATCTAAGCATCCCACACCTCCCTTTTTCTGCAGTACAGAGGCTGTCTTGCGAGCATCAAGGTTCTCTTCACAGAAGATGATAGCTGTCCTCATCTGGTATATATATTAAATATGTTTTAGAATCTGGCTGGGCTGGAATTTTTTCACTCCCTTCATTCTGAATTTACATCCCAGTGGGGCATTTAAACTGCAGGTGACAGTGTGTCTGTCTGTACCCCAGCCCTGTCAATCCAATTGCTGACAAGGAGAAAAAGTGAATTAGAGAGTCATGCTGCTTCAGTTCAACTTCTCTCTCAAAAATAGATATCAATGTGAAATAGCTATGAAAGGACTTTTTGTGTGTGGCTTTATTCTGTCATAGCAGGGGTTGCTGTAACGAACTGAGGAAATGTGAGATGAAGTGGGAATACAGGCATAGATGAAGAAACTGACAAAATGTCAGGAATCCTTTTTTTGTAAATCTAAATGTAGCACTGAAACCAGAGCTGAAATGTATTAAATAACTGTCAAGTGGAGAATTACAGGGAGCTGCCTTCCAATCTGTGTAGAGGATGCCTTTCAAAATACTAAGTAGCATCATCTTCATCTGATGTTTCACACAGCAGTATACAGTAATGCCAAAGTGGGATTAGATGCACAGCCTGGGTAGAATGACAGTCCTGCTACAGGCTTTGGTGAACAGCACTAATAAACACCCAGTGGAAACCTAGCATCTGCACAGAAGAGCTGTGAAGGTGTAGAAATGTTCAATAACTCCACTGTTGTGGTCTTGCACTGGAACCTTGTGAAAGAGAAAATCCTGATAAAAGCTTTCAAGATCTTTACATGCAGGGAGACCTTTGACATTTCAGGTGCTATCACAGAAGAAAGAAGGAACTATGGACAAAAGGATATGACTGAGTGATGGAGAACATTGGGAGACCAGAACAGTTAGCTGCTTTATCAATGACCTCAGATTGTCATCATCAACCCGTCTGTTTATTCTTCCCTCTCCACCCCCGCCTCCCCTCCCCCCCCAAACAGTGAGAGCTCCCCACTATGAGTTCTACAGACAAAATGTAAGATTGGAGCTGGAAGTCTGCAGCTCTTTTGTGCCTGGGTCACAGGTTTTGGGGTGTTGTGCTCAAAGGCAGTCACACCTGCATCATCATAGTGGCCACAGGAGGAACTGACATTGGGAAAAGAAAGATGTGATGTAACTTTAATACAGCATACAGATTCTAACAGAAATCTGCAGCAAAAGGTAAAGAACACCAGAGCAATCAAGGAAAATATTTGAATTTTCTGCTCCACCTTTCCAGGTGGATGGCTGAAGTGAACAGGACTCTCCCTGGTCAATCATCTAGCCTGTGAGGGCTGCACTCTGAGGCAGGTGCCTGTGATCTATCTGGCTGCATGAAAGCATTTCATAAACAATTAATGTATGCCTCCAAACAAAGTTTAATGGCACTGTCATATACCCTCCCTCCCCAATGATTCCAAGAGAACTCCTCCATTCAGCAGAGGGACACCACTAGTGCTTGGTTTTTCTGGGCATTGTTTGATCAGTAAAGGCACAGGTCAGCAAAGATCATAGTCTAAAAACTGTGCCAGACCTTACTGACGGTGTTGTCTTTTGCTGACCCGAGGTGGGACCATTGCAAAAACTTCTCTCCTTCATCTTGACAAGGCATCTCTCAAATGCCCAAGCTCATTAAGCTTATTACTCTACTTGATGAAAGAGATACAAAACCTTTCTGCTACACCAACTAATCCCCCTAATAAACGTGAGCCAGGCTTCAGCTCTGGCTTTCTCAGAGTGTGGCATTGAATTGCAATGCTCTGTGTCCTCACAAGAAGCTCAGCTGTTGTGCTGGTGGAATTCTCACTGCAGGGATCACATTCAGATGTGGCACTCATAAACCAGACGTGTGGCATCATTCACCCCAAGGCATTTGCTTCAGAATGCCTGTCCTTGTTTCTAGACCACTCTAAGGCTGTGGGATGACTTCTGAAACAATTCAAGGGGAGAGTAGTGAATACTTAATGAGTTTGCATAAAGGCACTGGTTCTAGTCACCGTCCCCATGGACCAAGCCTAGGAAAGATGCTGAAAAGCTCCAAGCTGGCTGTGAGACACATCCTGTCTTCTAGGCATTGCATAATTACACTATCCTTTACTTATTTTTGTTTTGCTGTACTTTGTCCTAAATGCAAAAACAAAGAAAATAAGTGAGAGGAAGAAGAAAGACTGAGACAATCTTGCAAACACTGTGATTTCACCTTTTATGGTAGGTATTGTTTCATTTAGCCTACATTATGGCTTTGCTTACCATGTGATCTCAGACTCACTGATTGAACAGATTTGCTATCAAAAACTACTGCTTTTAAAAGATGTTTGCTTTAAGTAAGTCTGAGTATGATTATTGTGACTGGATAAAATAACAGACTGTTTTGTTTTAACTGAATTCATAACATATGTTTGTAATAAATGGACTTAGGCAGTTGTCCTGGTGATAAATGGGCCAAAATTTGAAATTAGTGCAGGCTTGATGAAATTTCATCACAAAAAAAAAAAAAAAAAAAAAAAAAAAAAAAAAAAAAAAAAAAAAAAGTATGAAAGTTAACTGAACAGAGTGAGGGACCTTGGGGGCAGGATTTATGGCTGCACAGTGTATTAGGGGACAGGGAGCAGTGGAAGTGTGTGCTCAGAGGGAAGAAAGAGTTTCTGAGGCCCCCAGCAGGTCTGTGCCCTGTTCCTGTTTACGGGACTACAGGCTGAGCTCAGCCGTCGGCCACCTGTATTTCTCCTCAGGAGCAGCAGTTCCCGCTCAGACCACCTACTTTGAAACCAAAGCCAGTTAAGGCAACATTTAACTGCTCTGGTTCAAGACAGTGATGCAAGCTGCTTGTTACCCAGGGAGCCTGAGCTGAAGGACTTCTTTGGCTGGCTGTGCCTCCAGCTTTGTCTGAAAAGTTCACAGAGCACCTCTAAATGCAGTGTGTTGGTGATGGGCTGAGCTGGTGGACTGGATTTCACTGGGGAAATTTCATCTCTCAGCTCCCACCACCTCATCCTTTGATGACAGAAAGTCTAGGATGGACAGCGACAGCACTGACCTCTGACTACAGAAACTGGTCTTTTGCAATGGATTTCATAAAGCCTAAGACAAGTTTGTTTATTATGCTTGCTTTACAGTGTATGTGCTCTGATTCTGCCTCTTTTGACTTGAAAAAGAAGAGAAATTATGACTCTGCCCTTCACATTTAGCAGAGTATACAGTCTCTACGTCCTGTGGACTCGCCAAGTTCATCTCCCCTGCTCAGCAGCCATCATAGCTCAGATGGGACAATTGTCTCCATTTCTTTATTTATTAATAAACTAGACTAAGCCTTGGACTTAATCCCAGCACGGTAAGCACTGACTGAAGCAGTGAACAAAGCCTTGAGGGAAAAACCCCACAAGAACATTTTAGAATCAAAGTTTCTAAAGCAATTAAAATAATAAAACAATGAAGTCTACAATATAAGGGCCCCACCCACCAGCTTATCTTTTTGGAACATATGCTTGCAAAGAGCATCCTTGGAATTACTGCTTTGTTTCTTCCTTTGTGAGAAAGGACTTTTAGTACTTAAACTCTCTCTGATCTCTTTTTTTTCAGGGTTATGAGTGGACATAACAACCCTACACTTTCGGCCTGTGGTCAGGAAACATGCAGATGTTCTGAAATGACTCCCTGATTCAATGTCAAGAAGTTTTTCATCTTGATACATTATATTACTTCCCAGATTGTTTTTCCAACTAAGTAAGTGAAAATATTCATAAAGAGAATAATTCTTTATTATACAGAAACTGATTCTTTCTGTCAGTTTGGGTCCAGTTTTTGGTGTCATTACACACAATGAGCTAGGTACAGTCTTGGGGATGGGGAGCAGGGGTCCAGGGAAGGTGGGGGGTAAGTTAATGTGACCAGCCAGAGTCCCATTTGCACACGTAGTAGCTCTGTGAACACCTCATTTAATCTATGAGAGGTTGTCGCTGCTTGGGTTGCTGGCCATGGCCCTGCTAAATCCCTCCATACCTACCACACTGATAGGACAAAGACAAAATCTCTCAGGAAATTTATCTGTTGGGTTGGACATGTTGTCTGCCAGCAGCTGAAACTGCAGACAGGGGTGAAGGGTTTTTCCCTGCACTCGCTTCTGGGTAGCACATCAGACACTATTCCTGTTGCATGACAAGGATGTCCCGAGCCTTTCCTTTATATTCTTATTGACTGCTGTGCAAAGAAATTGCAACTCCTCTTATAGATCAATATTACACCTTGAGTAGACCTTCCCAGCTCCAGCCTAAAGTGTCATTACTGGTACTGCTTCCCATCTTTACAGTTTTGCTTAGAAATGACATTATTTTAATATATTTTTACTCCCTTCTACTTATGAGTCCCTTACAAAGAAGTTACGGTGCAACTACAGACAACTATTATGTTGCAATGGGAAGAGCTGCATACATCCATACATCATAACGCAAATGGGGCTGAGATATACTTCTAACAGGATGCCCTATTATTGAGGGGATATCTTCAGCAGAAAACACTGAAGTTCTTAGCAAAGACAGGAACTGCACATGGAGGAGACTGCAAAAAGAGCAGAAAAAGGATTGCATATCTTAATGCAGTTACCTCTACTGAGTTGCAGTTTGTGGGGGAAGGACTGGATGCTATAATGCCATGCCATGCTCAGCCAGGAGCAGAGCTTTGTTGTGTGTTCTTAGGATACACTGTAAGGAAGGCACCACAGACTGTGTGGTGGCTGTGCAAAGGTTATATCCTTCATTGTTACCACACAAGCACATTAGAGCCAGGCACTATATCTTAAAGCAAACTCTTTTGATGACTTCCAGTTACATTTCCAGTTGACATTGCTTTTGAATCATGATTGTAACTAAATCCTTAAAAGGCTTATGGAAAAGGTATGCCTGTTCTGAGGTATCTGGGCACCCTAAAGCTGCACAATATACTGAGACAGTATGCAGCCCTTGTTTGATTATACAAGTAATTAAATTTAAAATTTTGTTAAACTTGTTAATAAAGAAGTAAAACATATTGCTTCGTACTTTGATTTGTTGAAAGTTTTCACTAAATCCACAATATCCTGGTACATGAATACACTGTGTTTAAGGTTACTCTTGTTTAATCATGTAAATGCAAAGTAGTGCTGAGAGAACTGTGAAGTTCATTTCTGGAGATTATTATGATCTGTTTCAAAGATGAAAGGGGATCAGAAAGGGGAATAGCTATGAGAGACAAACTCCTCAAAGACAGTCCAGAGGGGTCTCTCAGTCTTTTGACTCCTGAAGGAGCCAGAAAGATATTCCGGATCCAAGAAACAGCCCACCATTACTTCTTCTTGCCTTATTCCTTCAGACTTCAGAGTTTAATTCCCAGAGATTACTCACTGACATAGGCTCAGGTCCTTATTTTAAACTTATTTTGGTTTTTATAACATGATGAAAAATAGAATTCAACTTAAGGTGTTCTCTTGTGAGCTTCCCTGCCTATTGAGCAGAAAGATGGGTTTCAAACACTGAGTTCTTTCTCTCTCTCCTTCTCCAGCAACCAAATCCAAAGACCCACAATCAATATAGCAACAGGAACATTCCTGTGATGCCAACAGTAAAAATAATGTGCTCCAAAACAAAAGGTCAGTGATGCTGACTGTACAACTGAGGCCTTACAAATTTCTTTATAATGACATCCTTCACATGATTGGCTTCCTAGAGGTTAATTTGCCGAGGTCTGCTGTGATCACACATTTTAGGAAAGACATGCAGAAAATTTTATTCTCCTTTCAAATAAGAGCTATAATATACTCACACTTGTGCTGCTAAAAGCATAGATCATAAAACACAAGTGCTACAAGGTGGCCTCCTTGGCTCTGCTATTCTATAGCTTACTCAGTTCATTTTTAAACATTTACATTTGTTCCTCAGACATTAACATACCTTCTGCTCTGCCACGCACTGTGAATAAATTTGTGTTCCTAGGACAAGCCAATGAAATAAAACTTCATAAAAGTACTCAGACTCACAGCTGTAACTTGAAGCGATTTTGACCTTTCACAAGAGGAGAGAAAACAGAGTGGAAGAAGGGTATGTGTATATTCATTATAGGCCTTAAAGTTTACAGAAACACAGGTTCCCAAGAGCCTTCTCAATAATGGTTTTAGTCAAATATTTATATATCTATAACTTTATATGTTTAATGATTTTCCCCATTAAGGTTTTTGTGGTTTACCAAGGAAAATCCAAATATTCTTGATGATGATTGGTGAGTTAAAATTTCTTGTAACAAGACAGTGTATAAAAACTTCTCCAAATAACTGCCTTTTTCACACATCTGGAAAAACTCCATTTTTTTATCTGCTAGAGCCTTACAAGGGCAGCTTATTACATAAATAAACAGAAGAATACATGCAGTCACAGAATGACTGAATTGAGTATAATCTTACAAAAACAAACCCTGTCTCAATACTCCTTTGTTTGTTGGTTTTTGGCGCTATTATTGACTCTCCTGTGTGTATTGTATAATCATTACTGCCCCCACTTTCTCCCTGATGTGAAACATGTCCAGGTGGTCAGCAACAAGGCCAAGGCTTGCCTAGTGCTGAAACCTTCTGGAGCTGAGTGCATCCTGGGAACGGGAGCTCTGATTCTCACTTGCCTTCCAAGTGGGTAAGAGCACCATCGCTGTTCAAGAACTCATTGAGGAGGTATATAACAAATCCAACCTGCTAGAGCACAAGTTGTTTCTTCTGAGAGACTCTGCAAAGAAGGTAAGGAACATGAATCATAGAATCATGGAATCATTTTGGCTTGAAAGGACCTCTAAGGTCATTGAGTTCAGCCATTTCCATGAAAATCCCAAAAAGTACTTTCTACTGGAACACTTATTCTGTCAGATGAAAGGAGAAAGTTCATGAACTATTACAGGGGAGAAAATATTCCCAGAAACCAGAGGGAATTCACTCTAATGTGAATTAAAACCATTCTCTAGTCTCTTGCAGATCCATCTTCGAATGTCTCTTGCCACTGAGAGAAAATGCTGTCACATTATTCCCATCCAACAGGCACCCTGTAGGGTGATTACCTCCTGCTCAGTCCTTTGATAGGAAGGGTACTGCGCTGCTGCAGCACACCAAGCCCAACTATGAATGTCTATTTCATACACTCATTGGTGAAACACAACACTGCTGGGCCAGGGCTGCATTACAAAATCTGGTACCTTCTGGCACTGAAAAGATTGGAGCACTCTGAAAGCATGGGGTGTACTTCCATGTGTAGAAGGTACATGACATTATAACTATGGCAGCAGAGATACTTCATTTTGTGGGTATATTTGTAATTTCAACAATTATATTTACTTGAGCAAAACAGAAAATAAAAGGTATTAAAAGTATTTTCTTAATTGCTGTCTATCTTAATCTGGTCCTAGAAGCAATAAAAAGGCATGCAAAAAACAGAGTAGTCCAATCAGATGACATTTACTGAAAACATATTTTTATTTCCATGTGTTAAGACACCTTTTATTTTTTGAGTCATGATTTCTGTGATACAGACCTATCTGTTCACTCTGTTGCAACAAATACCAGCTACACAGATAAAGGCTTATCTCCTGCATTTTTTGAAGCTTGCAAAAGCAAGGAAGTTACTTGCCAGGAATGCCTTTGGCACAGAGTTCATCATTCAGGAACATTTCTGTGATGCTGCCGCTTAAAGTGAACATAAGGTAGGAAGTGTGTACCTGAAGTTCAGTTTTGTCTACAAGTATTCATGTGTTGGCTGAAGGAATTAAGTTCCAATATGTAACTAAAGTTCAGCCCAAACCCTGGTAACTCAAAACTGAAAGTAATTTTTCAGCTTGGCATTATCTTATTTGTGGGGTCTGTGCTCCCCCAGGCACAGCAGTTTGGAAATGAGAAACCTCAAGCTGCAATTGCTCAAAGCTTTGGGCTCCACATGTGGGATGATGTGGTTCTTGCTCTGCTTCTGCCCTGGCTGTGACAAAGGAGGGAGGCTGTGGTAGGATGCTGCATTCTGCGCAGCTCCACGGCCGTTCTGGTACCCCGGCCCTCAGCAGCTCAGAGCAGCCGGCACAGGACAGGGATACTCAACGTGTGTAACACAGCAAGGGAAAGCAGAAGAGAAGCCATGTTGCTTCACAGGAGACCCGAGATACCCCCAGAGTCAGCTGGAAGTGTAGGAAGCAGATGGAAGGGTCACAAAATCAGAGTGCAGGGACAAAGACACAAGATTGTGAAGTAGGAGGACCTACTCATGTGCAACTGCAAAGGTCATCTTTCATAGCCAGCCACCAGCCCATGTCCAGCCAGAAATAAACCCATAGACCTCAGGGACTGGAACAGGGGCAGAGTGCTTGGCAGTGCTCATGATCACCAGCTGGGGGGCACAGGGGCATAAAACACCCAGAAGAGTAACACATTGTTTTGTTTGTCATTAGAAAGTTAAGTCAGTTCCAAGGTGGCAAACACAGATATATTGAACTCAGCTTTCCACATTTATGGAGCTGAGTACTAAAAAGTACTCATTTAGGGGAGAAGACAGTGAGCTATTTTGCTAGGGTCCTTCAGATGCCATGGTTTAAATGCATTCACCATGTTAACCCAGCAGTGTTTCTCTGAGTTGTGTGCAGCAAACAGTCCTTCCACACACAGACACTGATCAACCTTGTCATTACAATTTGCCACACATCCCATTTGGTGCTCTATAACCTTGTGTCCTCCACATACTGCTGTAGGCTGCAGGAAAGCATGAGTGGGGGTGGGAATGGAAAGCAGGAATGGGAGAAGGTCAGAAAAGAAGGAAATTGCAGATATTATCAACTACCGAATTTCCTCTGGAGGTTTAACATTTTCAGTAGAAATAAGTCAGTGCCTTGACAGTGAACACAGTGTAGTAGAAACATACTCAAGATAACTAAGTCAGCATCCCCAAACCCATGGAAAATGGAGCTGGTTACAAAATCACCAGAGCAGCATAGTGAGTGCTCAGCTCTGAACCACTATGGAGAGACAGCTGTCAACATGTGGATCTGCCAGTCCAATGTTAGCATGGCCCCATCACTCTGCAACATAACAAATGGAGCATGTGGACACATCCAAAATGAAGGATACATTTTGTTACATCTTCACTGCATCTTCTTTCAAATCCTAACCGGTTCCCTGTCACCTGTAACACACTTGTACATTCTCTTTAGGGCAAAAAGTCCAAAGCATATAACAAAGAAGATGTAGTTTTGTTTTTTAATTATTATTTTGTTGGGTTTTTTCCTTCTCTTGATGTCAAGTCATTCCTTCAATAAGGTACAAAAAAATCTGTAAAGATTGCCACGTCTTTGTAAAAAAATTAGCAAAGGATCATACTCAAATTTATGTAAAATGTGATACCAATTCCAGCCCATCCATGCAGACATTTTTTGTAATTTTACTGATCTAATAACATTTAGTTTTATCTTGGCAAAAAAGCTGGTCATGAAAAACAAGAGTAACAAAAACAGAACAGAGAAAGGAGATAATTTCCATTACACAAGTAATATTGCATTTGATATCACTTTTCCTGAAATCAGAAGACAACTAATTTTCAACTGAAGTTGGAATATTTTAAAAAATTATACATTTTTGGTCACTGAAAGAGCTTGATTTAGAGAAAGTGGAAACAGTTCAGTACAGACTGAATGTTGTCTCTTTAAATTTGCTGCAGTTCTATTTCTAAAGTGAACACTAGAAAAATAATCAAAAGAAAAATAGAATTTTGAGTTAATTGTTTCATTTCCCCTCATTTCTCAAGAAAAATGTACTGAAATACTTTTCCAACACAGTAAAAATACCTTAACGCACAGCTCACATCCAAAATACAAAAGGCAAAAAAATCCTAGTCACATAAATATAGGACTTGAGACAATTATCCAGACTGTGGAAAGGTTGCTAAAATCAGGAAAGTGTTCTGGTGTGAACAGCTGTGGCAGAATCACAGAATCATAGAATAACTTAGGCTGAAAAAGACATTTAAGATTATTGAGTCCAACTGTAAACCTAGTACTGCCAGGTCCACTCATCTTTTAGCAGCATTCTTAGGCTAATCCTTCTCCCCTCACATTCACTTTGACTGAGAGAAATAAGCTGTCAGTAAAAGCACATTTTTTTCCCAGACAAATACGTGGGCTTTTGCTAAACTCTCTGTGTACCAAGCACTTTAAAAACCTCTCAGTGTAAGCCTTGCTTACGGCAAAGTGCCTGTAGTTTTTGTCAGCAAAACACGCAAGCAAAAGAAAAGTCATCCTCGATAACTCTACCTAATGGTCTCTCCTGATTTTGTTACCCAAACAAAAACCAAAACAAATCCCTCCTCCGTCCTCCACCCGTTCCCTCCTACGTTACAAGAGAGGCAGCAGCCTGCTCAGGCTATAAAAATTCCCAGTCTTTTCACAGCCCCAGTCCCCAAGGACAGGTTGAACAGCCAGCTCCCCACCAACCTCCTTCCAAAAAACGCCCCCACCCCTTGTAAGTGAGTCATTATCATAGGCTCCCCAGGGTATTCCAGGCTGCTTTTGCCCAGAAATCCTGCTCCTCTGCTCTGGGCTTTCCACCTGTGAGGAGGTGGCCTGTGGGAGACTGGGGCAGATTTTTGTTACCTCCCCGCCTACCAGATGCAGGGTGGGTTCTCTCACACTTCTACATTGCATGATGTCAAACCTTTTTTTTTTTTTTTTTTTTACTTAAAAATAAAAATTAAAAATAAATCCTCTGTGTTTACATTTCAGGAATTTTTAATTCTCCTTCCCAGGCTTTGCATATTGTATTGAACTGGTGAACCTTTCTCATTTACTGAGGCTGATTAAAAAATCTTTGATGTTACTTGTTTTGTTTTTTCAATTGGAAAACACAGTTCTTTTAAAATCAAAATGCCATTTGTGAAATCATTGCAGTTATGTTTGAATCTCCTTCTGAAAGTGAACCAGGACTAAATGGTCTGACTCAGCTGAAATCTCTGTCCCACTTCAGCGTTTTTTGTGGTGAGTCTCTTTCCCATTTTGGCATTTTTTATGATTGTTCTCTTGAGTATTCCATTCAGAATAACCTTGAGTTTATGACATTTTTCTGTTTCATATGTTGCATGCCTCTACCAGAATGTCCCAAATCAAAATGAAACACTTTGTCCAGTCCAACAATATTTGTATCCAGTTTCTTTTAAACAGAGCTTCAAAACTTTACGGTTTTGTTCTGAATTGACAAAAAAATTGTATTACAGAGATAAAAAGTATGTATTATGACTACATGACTGTGTGAGGAAGATTCTTGTGCAATGCCCATTTTTTAAAGCTCAGCTTGTGGAAAACCACCTGTGACTGTCTGCCTGTGGCTGTAATGATCTGACCAACACAGAAATTTGTAGCACACAGCCTGCAGTATTTGCATTGCAGCCCTTCCCCATCAATGGAATCTCCAGGATTTAGTGCTTTGCAACTCTCAGCATTACATCACTGAATTTCCAGGCCTGGACCATGTAACCCCAAGCCTGAGAGAGATGTTCATGTCCTGAGCAAGAAGGCTGGAGCTGACAAATGTGAACAAAAGAGCAGAATGCTGGCCAAAAGCACTGCCTTGAGGAAATAAATCCACTAGAAAGATCAGAGAACAAGGGGATTTCTTCAGTCCCTCTCCACTCTGCAGTAGCCTTGGTTAGCTACTTTCCCCACTAGATGATGTTACTTTCCTTGGAGGATTCATGCCTTGAACTCTGCTGAGAAAGTGGGAAACTATGCCATTGAAAGAACAATGTTAGGAGCAACATTACATTTTCCAGATTTATTTTCTGTTCCTATTGCTCCGATTTTATTCAGGTCAAGATACAACCAGGCAATGTGCACTAGCAGCCCAGAAAGCCTGGGCTGCATCTAAAGCCTCATGGGCAGCAGGCCAAAGGAGGGGATTCTCCCTCCCTGCTCCACTCTCATGAGAGCCCACCCTGTGTTCTGCATCCATCTCTGGGGTCCTCAGCACAGGAAGGATATGGACCAGTTGAAATGAGTCCAGAGGAGGCCACAAAGATGATCAGAGGGCTGGAGCACCACTCTTCTGAGGAGAGGCTGAGAGAATTGTGATTATTCAACCTGGAGGAGGAAGGAGACCTTATGATATCTTCCAGTACCTGATGGGTGCCTACAAGACAGCTGGAGAAAGACTTGTCATAAGAGCATATAGTGACAGAGGAATGGGTAAGAGCTTTACATTGAAACAGGGTAGTTTCAGAATGGATATTAGAAAGAAATTCTTGACTGTGATGATGGTGTGGCACTGGCACAGGTTACCCAGAGAAGCTCTGGAAGTGTTTGACCAGACTGGAGCCCTGAGCAATCTGATCTGGTGGAAGGTGTCCCTGACCTTGGCAGGAGGATTGGAACTGGGTGATATTTAAAGGACTTTTCCAACCCAAGCCATTCTATGTTTCTAATATTGACCTGTTCTCCTCCTGTTGGCATGAAATTCAGCAAAAATCTAGGAAGTGCTCACATGCTGAGACTGATCTGGATTCATGGAGCTGGGGAGTACTGTGCTGTGCAGCTCCTGTGGTAATGATGAGGAAGTCACAAATGCTAGTAAGTTTTTAATAAGGTTCTCCCTTGGACATCATTTTTAGCAACTCTCTGACACACAAGTGGGTGCCTTCCCACAGACCTTACCAAGCCCTGCTTTCTCAGGATCACAAGAATCAAATAACTTGGAAAGGCCTTTCAAGATCATGAAGTCTGACCTATGACCTAACACCACCACCACCACTTTGCATAGTGCACAGAAAAAGGGAGGGAAGTTGATTATAAACTTGGAGTTCTTTTCAGAGGATAAGAATGTTTAGGATTAAAATCTAAATAGTTTTCACACAAAGATATGCTTAGGAGATTTTGTATAGCCACAGAAGTTAATTCCATTGCAGTTTTAACACCACTGGAGAAATTATATCTCTGACTGCGCAGCAGAACTAAATCAGCAATTTTGCTTCACAAAGCTGCTTTTTATTTTGTAAGGACAGCAGGGAAAACCCTCAAAGAGCTCCCCAAGCAGGAAGTGTCCTGTGAGAGAGAGATGTTGTGACTCATCTCCGTGGCAACTGGGGTTGATGACGTGAATGGACACTCTGGATTATTCTTGTTTAGCAACAAGCATAAAATTCATAAATACATGTTTGGTGACTAGAGCGTTACAAAGAAAATGACCAATTGTCTGCAGATCCTTATCTATTGAACTAGCCAGTAAACCAGTGGGAGATAAAGATTACTGGAAACCAACAGGGTTAATAACAGGTGCTGCTGCTTTAATTTTCTTTTTACTATGAAGATAAACAGAAGGAATTTATAATATCCCTAAAGGATTTTGTTCTGGAAGAATTAAGAGGTTACTTTAATTGTTATTTGTTTTTAAGATCCTACATTGACAAATGTTAAAATCTCTGTCTATGTGATAACCCTCTCCTGGGCTGTGACAGAGGTGTGATGTGGGAACCCAGAGCTGCCAACTGTCCACTACCATCTGTCAGCAAAAGGCAACAACTGTCGGGTTTGAAGCACTGGGATGTTTTTTCACATCTGCATGAGCTGTACATACATAGTTGCAGCCCTAGTGTGCACTCAGGGAAGAACAGGCTTTTCACAAACTACTCTAGCCATTGAATTTCTTTACTGAGCATGGAAAATGTATATTGTGATAATGATTTTTTTTATAGATCCTTTCTAAGTAAGGATAAAGAAATGCTCCTGCTATGTAGCAATTAAATGTTTTTTTTTCCTTTGTCCCTGCAAAAATAGATGATTTCCTGTTTTAAAAGGACTTACAACCCATTCTTATGCATCTCATCTGCATTTCTATATGTCTCTATTTAATCTGTAGCACTTTCCCATGTGTCCAAGGAGTATCACTTTTCTTCAGAGTGACCTTGCCAAGCTATGTGCACATCTCCACCTGGGTGGCAAATCAGACTCCTTGGAGCAGCTCTGCTCTGTGAGTCATAGCAGACAATAATGCTGCAATGGGGAGGATGTCCTATCACTCAAGTAGCTGTCACTGTCTAACTCACACCTATGACCAAATGGAACGTCTGTGAGATCTGACTGAGATGTCTGAGATGAAATATCTAAGCTGACTGTGATTCTAGAGGCAGGAAACACAGTTAGATGAACCATCACTATGACATTTTCTTTGTTGCTGTGACCAGTAAGCCTTTGTCTACTAATAAAAGTACTTTTCAGACTATTTTTCCATACCCTCTTTTTGCAATCAGGCAGACTTTTTCCCTTCCCCTTCAAGGGGGAAGCCCCCTACCCCAATTAGTAAAGTGGCTTCCAGGTAGTAACACAAAATATCTACATCCATTTCGGAAGCATCTTATGTGAAGCAGCAACTCAGAATGGTGAAATCAATTTTTTTTGCTGAACTGTGGGTCAATTAGAAAATGCATCTTCACCACTGTTAAAACAGAATTATGATAGGGAAAGAGTAAGCAACAACAACCTACCACAGCATGAGACAGCCTCACATACATAAAGCCCTACTGAAACCCCACTGAAAGGTACACAATGCTAAATCTTCCACGACAACTACAGGAAATAAAAGTCATCTCCATGCTGAAGGAGGCTGTTTCCAAATAAAAGTGGTCTGGCATCTCTCCTGGAGTGAGCAAGTATCTGGCTGCACAGCAATTTGGACAGCTTATCTCTCTGTTTGCCTGGCAGTTGGAGATGCAAGACATGCTTCATTAAGAAGGATCACTAGATAGGGATGGGCTTTTTTTTAAAAAACAGAAAGCAACATTCCTGTTACTTTAAAGTATCAGTTTTCTTTGGAAATTTAGCAGAGGCCTGGTAACAATTACCATATTTTAATGGTTATTAAGAAAGGGAATATATAAGTCACAACAAGATTTTAGAAATTAACTGATGGTTCTGAGAACAGTTTTGGTTCATGACTTGCATCAGTTCTCCAATGCCAGATTTTCAAAGGTCCAAATGTTCAGGGCTTTCGGAAAATGAGATGCATTTATAACTTGCATCAAAAACCAGGAGGCATTCAAATGCATAAATTTGAAAATCTTGGCAATGTGTGGGCTATTTGTGCCTGCTTATCTGACCAACTTCCAATTATGTGTACAGCTACCAAATGGACAGTCAAAACCTGTCCCTGTGACCCTGACATTGTCCACTTGCCAATCCAGAGAGTTCAAGTACCACAAATATTGCTAAACTTACAGATGTTTTTTTCTTCAAAAATTTGAGTTGATCTAGTTAATCTACAAGACCTAATAAGACACCTTCCAATTCAAACTTTTCTCTGATTGTCTCATCCTAATCATGTGTGAGTTTTGTCCTTTCTTTTCCTTTTTGTACTATTTACCAGTCCCAGCAGGCGCAGGAAGGAATTCTTCGAGCTTTCTCCTGAGTATGCTGGTGTAAAGTTGAGCTTACCAAGATCCCACAGACTCCAGCTGGCTCTCAAACTTGTATCACTGAACTTCTTTCTGTGTGTTGAAGCAACTTTCAGCTCTTATGGAGATAAAAAGTTGGCATCTGTTGGCATCAGCTGTCCAATTATTTCCAATGCTATCCTCATCTATTGCTGGCACTAATTTTATGCCTGAGTGTTTCAGCTGAGACCACTGACCTGAGTCTTGGACAAGCAATGACCAGGCAGGAATCCCTCCTCAGGCAATCTAAATGTAAGACCAGGATAATAAATAAACAACCAGAAAGAGAGTGAGATAACACTGATCAGAAAGAAAGGCAGAATGTCCATGATTTTTAGCAGCTTTTGTAGTGGGACAGGGACTGATGAGTTTAACTTGCAGGAGTTAACAGAAGCTCTTCCTGAGAACAGAAGGAAGCTTGGAGGTAAAATATTGAACATTCTACTTGAAATTTCACAAATAAAAGATGGGATGTTTAGAGCTCGAAATAGATGTTCCTACAGTGAGCAACAGATGATAAACAAACCAGTTTAAGATAATGAAGGTCCCTAAAAGCACAGATATCAGTGTGGTGGATGAGTTAGAGAAGGTTGGTTTGGAAAGATTCAGAGAAATGGGAGTATTAACTGTTCACATCCACTTCAGCTCCCAGTTAATTTCTACAATTCTTCATTTATTTATCCCACACTTGCTGTTCACAATCAGTGCTGTCCTCAGTCTGCCCACACTTGTCTTCTCTCCCCAGTTTCACTCCTGTGCCTCCAATGTCCTCCATCTTTTTAACTTGCTTTCAGGCCTCGAGTACCTGGTGTCAGGACTGCTCTTCCTTTCCCCAGCCACAGATCATCTCAGTTGCCCCTCTGCACTCTATAAGATTATCACAATATTTTTCTGTAGATCTCACAAAAAAGTCAAACCAGATAAACTAAACTGATATCCTTACACAGTGCTCAAGCACATTTCTCCACTGGTGGAATGGACTGACCTCTCTGCAAGTGTGTGATATAATAAGGACATTTCCAACTTCAATTAATAGAAAATAATGATTATTATAAGAAAATCTAAGCAAAAGTTTAACATTTTCCAAGTTCATAAGAAACACCCTCGGGCTTTTTTTTTTTTTTTTTTTCACTTTTCATTATGAGGAATTCAAATCCTTTTTGCTGAAGTAGGAAGATGTTGAGATTATGACTTTGAGGATCAGATGGTTGCAGTCAGAGAGGGAAGATGGCCATTGACTGGTGTTAAATCAATAAGTACAGTTACAAAATAGCAGACAAGCTTTCATTGCACTCAGGTCTTAAGTGAGAATGGTCATCTTCCCAACACAATAAGAGGTTAATAATAACTGCTCTGTTCTTGACTTGACCATTTGAGAAAGATAGGGGGACAGAACTTGTGGGCAAAGATGAGTAAGGGATTTTCAAGCAAAATGAGTAAGAATTTTGAACAGTGTATGACAGAGACAAAGACACAGTCATTAATGAGACCAGTGGTATTATCTAATTCAAAAAAGAAAAAAACAAACCACACACACACACACACAAAAAAAAAAAAAAAAAAAAAAAAAAAAAAAAAAAAAAAAAAAAAAAAAAAACCACCAAAAACAAACAAAAAAAACCACCACCACCAAAAAAAAACAAACCACAAAAAACCAACCAACCAACCAACCAAAACAAAAACACAAAAATAAAAACACCAGAACACCAAATTACATCATTGTGCATTTTAATTTTCTTCAGAAAGAGATTGGAGAGAAAGGTTGTGGTGAGGGAAGGTAACCAAAACAAACCTTCACTGTTTTAAGAAAGTGAGGGAAACTAATATTCCTGTGTCCACTAGAGCTCTCTCATATCTCAGATTTGTCAGGTGTATTTAATTCCTGACAATGAACATAAATGTATCTCAGACAGAGCAAGGTTAACAGAGGAAAAGAGGAATATTTTTTTTTGCAAGATTTTTTCGTTTATTTCTTCACAAAAATTTTACATTTTTTTACAAAAATAGTCTTTGAAAATCATGTTATGGAAGTCTAAATAGTGTTTGTATCCAGCAGCTAAGGAATCCAAATTCTTTCTGAGTATAGGTCTGGATTTATCACTATATCCACTTTGGAAAACTAGTCTGGGTGGGTAGCTGACCCCTGCCATTTTATGGCTCACTGGCTCTTTGACAGCTACTTCTGGGTGGCTGTAGGTTATGACACAAATGTTTCTTCTGTAACCATTTACCTGCTCCCTTGTGCATTTCCCTTCCCTAATGTCTCCCTGGCTCCACATGAAGGACTGGAAAGTCAGCCTGTGAGAGTTTGTAAAATCATGGGGCAAAGGGATGTGACTGACTAACAAAAGATCCCAAACAACTTCTAATTCAGCTTCTGTAAGGGTCACATACATGGAGTATTTTCCAGAACTTCTTTAAAAGAAGGAAAAGCCCCAGCGTGCTCATGTTGCCTATCTCATCTTTGCACAAAAATACAATGCTGAGTGGAAAAAATAAATGTTAGAACCTTTAATTCTTATTAGGATTTTCAATGCAAGCTAAAAAGTAATTTGTCATGCTCAGTAGCTTTGCTCTGCTTAATCAGAATCAGATGAAACCTTTGTTGGGAGATTTCTGCAGAAACATTGTGAAACGTATTCACTGACAATTTGTGGAAAAAAATTCTGCATTTCAAAAATTAACAAAGCCAGGAAGGCTCCTTTATTATTTCATTCTATGTTTCCCGTAAAAGCTAATTTAGAAATTCTCAAAAATATATTGTATATAAGTTATATGTTATTAATTTTTACAACTCTAGGAGCTGTTTTGACACATAAGAAAGAAGGGATCCTGACCTGAATAGGTATCTCTGAATTGCTGATGAGTGAGTATTGCTGCTTTTAAAAAACATAACATTTGATTTAGCATTTCTCACAAACTGAATTCAAATAATATTACATTATGGAAAAGAAACTGAGCAACGTCTGCTTTAAAAGGCTTTGTGCATTGCTTTGCTAAAGAAAACGCATGTAACACACGGGCCCCCAACCCACAGCCCTCTCTTTCAAGACGGTTGTCCAGATACGTGTGCTGCACCAGCAATCTCAATTGGACTTTGCACAGCTTTAGCATCTCCAGGAATATGCATTTGCAAAAAAAAAGTTAATTTTAAAACCACTGATAATTTGCCATTTTTGCATACTCTTTATTTTCCCCTAACATCTGCTTTCTGCTATTGTGTTTACAGAGCTAATAATTTATACTGTCACCAAATTACATCTGAAAAGGAGTAAGAGATCTTATTTTTTCTTTTTGCATTTCTTTCATGAAATACAATTCTTTAATCAAGACAAGGAGGAGATGTACAGCTATTATCCTACGTCCTGTTCAGCGTGTTACTGACAATGTGGCTACTGGCCACTCTAGTGGCTAGTCCATTGGGAGAGGGGTTTTTTTCCAATGAAAATGTGTTCCTAACACGTCCAGATGAGGGAAAAGTCAGATTTGGGTGAATCATCCTTTTTCTCTGGGAAACTGGGAAGAACATTTTCAACTGAAGAAATCCTGATCAGGTGTCAAACTGCAGGCATAATTTCATGTTGGAAAAAGATTTTAGGTAATTTGGTCCTTATCCCTTTGTCTCACTCTTTCAGATTGATCAAACATGCAGCTCATACCAGAAAAGCCCGTCCAGTAAAAATATCAAAATTGTTTTAACATTATGTATCTTAGTTCTTAGACAAACAGCATTTAAACCTCTTTTTTTTTTTTTTTTTTTTTTTTTTTTTTTTTTTTTTTTTTTTTTTTTTTTTTTTTATCATGCTTTAACTAGGACATTTTTTACCTCTAAGGAAAGGTACATTTTCACTTGGCCAAGTCAGTAAATCAGCAAAGTTGCCATACTGGTTATTGTTCTAGCAACAAAGAAATTACATGATATCAAACACACACAGTTTTGCCAGCATGCTTTCATGTTAGGATACAAGCTCCTCAGGCTTTCATCCAATCAAAAATCCAGAAAGAAAATAAAAATGTATGGTTTGGACACTTTGTGGTTAATTATAAAGCAGCCTAGAAATACTAAACTTAATAAATAGCCTTTGTAAGGCTATTTATACATGTTATTAAAATATATTTGTCACTGCCGAGTTCTAATGATAAATGAATATCACTTGTGTGATATATGAAGTGATGGCAAAAGGGAATGATAGGAAGGATATCAAAGCCAAAGGATTAAATAAGTTGTTTGAGGAGGGCTACACCACACAAAGAATCTCCCTAAATGCCCTGGCTGCAAAGGAGGACAACTGTCATTATTCATGTCTGCTTTTCAGGCTTTGCTCTCATGCAGGTCCTTCCACATGTCTAGGATCACTTCCAAAGGCCATCCTAATTTTTTTGTGCATCTAAATGTGGTCTTTATTTTGTACAAAGCTCACAACATGTTTTGAGATTTAATTTCACTTCTAAATTATGCGTGGCACTAAGGCAGGAGAGTTAGCAAACTTCACCTTTTTTTCTGAAATCTTTATGAGTCTTTGGTGAGCATGATTTAATTTCAGGTGGATAACCAAAAGTTCTGCCCATTATCATCATACTGGCTTTAGAAAAATAAGAAATTATCTGGAAAAAAAACCATACTAATATGTGTTCTGGCAGAATCATACATGATCATAGTTTCAAAGCCATTAAGACTATTTATTGCCTCATCAATGAATATACAAAAGATTTAGTTACAGTGGATTGTACACCTCTAATGATTTTAAGAGGAGCAACATATTCTTCTTGTTCAAGGCTGGCTCTGATTCTCCTCAAGCTCCTTTTAGGTCATAAATATCAGAAAGACTAGGTTAGGACTTGTTGTTCAGAAACTACAAGATAATATCCCAAAACATTTCTTGGCAAATGTTTCCAGTAAACTAGAAATAAGAAGTGTAGAAAGTATAATAAGGAGGTGATTAATTCTCTATATTTAAAAATAGAGTCAGATTTTCTGATGATGATGCCATATCAAGCCATCCATATGGTTGGGTCCTTGATTTCCCCTCCTTTCCCCCTTTGCTCCGTCTCTTTAAGCCCTCACCTTCGGAATACCCCTCCCACTGCCTCTGGGCCTGGGCTGGGCTTCGAATTAATGAAATGTGCTGGGTAAAATTATTGTGTTTTTTAAAATGAAGTCTGAATAATTTAACCAAAGTGGTTTCCGCTACATGCTTTGTTCCAACAGAAGATGACGAGGGGGTGGAGGGATGGGATTCAGTGTC
Source organism: Hirundo rustica (assembly GCF_015227805.2). Taxonomy (NCBI): domain Eukaryota; kingdom Metazoa; phylum Chordata; class Aves; order Passeriformes; family Hirundinidae; genus Hirundo; species Hirundo rustica. Next base: position 12,114,103 of record NC_053450.1, read on the forward strand.
TGGGGACAGGGAGCCAGCACATGGCTTTGCCACTGTGTGCACAATTTGAGCATACCTTCACACAGCACCTCTGGTCGCTAGATCTTCAGGGAAAATGCTTCAATTCCTTAACAGAGTAAATTACGTAATCTGAAGTAAATGAAGTAATCTGAAGTGCACTGGCTCCTTAAAATACAAATTTCTTAGTTTGATTTTAAATCACAGAACTTCTGGCTGCAAGAGTCTTGCAGTATTCAAATGGCATTGCTGTGTTTCTGGCTGGCCCAGTGAAATAATGTTGTCTTGAGAAGATAAAGGGCCCAAATGGTCCACAAAGACCAGAAATGATCTGCCAGTCTTTTGCACTGCATGCAGCACATTCTTCTCTGTGAACATGACTAGGCTCCATCATTACATCCAACTGAAGTGATACAACTGTACAGTAAATATTCTATGGTCTAAGGCTTTGGAGCCTCTGTAAAATAACCACCATCAAAACTCACAAAGAGCACAAATATCACTCCCTAAGAAATATTACTACTGCTGTGTCTATGAAACTAGAAACTCTGCTTCTTACCTTGTTACTGCAAAGCCAGAGGGAACTTTTCCTTCTCTAAACTAAAAGTAAAAAATACTAAAAAAAGTTTAAAAAACCACTCCCTCCCCCCAAAAAACCCCAACCCCCAAAAAACAAACAAACAAACAAACAAACAAACAAAAAAACCAAACCAACCAACAACAACAACAAGAAGCCAGCCAACCAACCCCCCCCCTAAAAAAAAAAAAAAGGAAAAAAAAGCCCTGAGAAACCAAACCTAAAACCCAAATATTATGAATAAGAAAAAAGTTGTGGAGACATGAATGAGAGGGAGAAGGTTCAATGAGCAGCTAAACAGGAGAGTGGCTGGATTACATCTTCCTGAACATTCCCAGGGCAGTGGTACAGCTAATGAGCCACTTGGATTATTAAGACCCAGCTATCAACATGAAGAGATCCACATCAAGGCACATAACAAACTATATTTTTTTCAGTTTGTACAATTGTTCAACCTAATGCCCATCCTGCAAAAAAATTTTTTTTTAAACCCCCTTTTTCCTTCACTCTCTGTTTGTAGGATTACAGTTGCAAACTTGCCTTACAGCCAGTCACTACAGGACACAGTATTATGATGCACTGCCTTGAAATACAGCAGTTGTAAGAATGGGAAAACATTTTTCTTTGGACAAAGACATGAATGGTTTACACTGCAGCACACTAATGGATGGTTTAAAGGTGTATTTGATTTTTTGTGGCTTTGTTTTATATACATCACATATGCACAAGCCCTGCGTGCTGTAAGCTAAATGTGTGTGTATGTGTTGTGTATGTTTTAATAAAACAGATTTGTCTAACAAAGAAAAAAAAAATGCATGCACAAATGAAACATAAGTTGTCCATCTTTTTCAGTAATCTGTGTTAAATATTGAACACTACCATCTGTTCTGAAGGGAGAAAAAGAAATTGTTCACAGAAATAACTTGCCATACAAGAAAATCACCTGCTGACCCACTATTCATTGGAGGCTGATTTGTGCACAAAAGCCTGAGGGTTTCTAATCTTTCCAAAAATCTTGGATGTGTTGGTTTTATAAACGGTTCTCATGAAAAAATAAGTGAAAGTCAGTTTTGTTCATATGGTTTACCCTAATAGTGAGCCTATTTTCTGCGATTATATTGCTAAAATTATTTGAACAAATCATATATAGTGACTTCTATTTTACGTTGTTGGAAAGGAAGCTTGTTTGCTTGGATCAAGCTCCATCAGGATGGTCATCGATCCTTCCCAGGCAATAAAGCAGTACCAAACAACCTCTGGAAATGGGAACTCGATGGTCTCTACTCACAGGCTGTTAGGTTGGTCCATGGCACCTTGTGGGTTCAGTTCCCATAAAATCCCCAGGCAGTGCTTAGAGATTAGTGCAGGCCAAGGACATTTCCTTTTAGTGGAGGCAGTATGGACCTCTTGTGTCCAATGTTTGCCTGGTGGTCTTAGACCCACTAACTGGTCTTGGGCATCTCTAATTAACCACTGCAAATACTCTCATATTAGGCTCACTGTTTCTCTGTGTTTTGCCTGTGTCTTTATCTATTGTTTCCCAGGTTACAGAGTACAAGCATTTTGCAGCAAGGACTTTGTTCTCTTTGATCATGCAGCACACTAGGATTCTAGTTCATGGCTGTATTCTCTTCTGCAATCCAAATAATAAATAATTCTAAAAATATTTCACATTAATGCTTCAGACAAGGGTATAGTAAAGAAGAGTATAGGACCAAGTTAACAAAGGGCAGAGAAGAAAGCAAACAGCTACCTTATCCACACTGGAAACCGTTTATTTACTGACCTTTGTTATCTGTGGACATTTATGTTGTTCACAAAACAAGCAACTAAAGGAAGTGGAGAATATATTTTTTAGTTATTGCTAGTGTTGAAATAATTTGCAGCTGCTGTCATGTAAGACACTTGATGCAGTCATGAAGAAGTCCCTCCTTACACAGTGTGTTAGGAGGCTGGAATGAGGGGCTGACTGCCATGAGATTTCCTGTCACAATTTTCTTTTTCCTCCTGACATTTCTGAACACAAACAATTGTAATCACTTCTAGAAGGAAACCCTGTGTTCATGCAAAGCAACAAGGGATTCCAGCAGCAAGATAGATACATCTGGACAATTTGGTAACCTCCCAAGCTTTGATTTAACTATTAAACTGTTGACTGTATTTCTTTCCAATCCATGTGGAAATCTTCAGTCTGGAGCTTCAGTCTGGAGGGCTGGTGTTGACATTTTTTTGATGCATTCAGGGCACTCCCAAACACTGCAGATGTTCTGATGCACCAGTTGAAGTTCTGACATTAATGAAAACGTAAAAATATCACAAATAATCTGATTTTAAACCTCAGAGACAGGACCAATTAATTTGGGAAATGTCTCTTTACTAAAGGCAAAGATATTACACCCCAGAAGTAATTTGGCATGAAAAAGCACCTTGAAGCATACTACAGTGTGTCTGAGAAAAAACAAGTTTTTGAAAGTTTACTGGGGAAAACCTCAACCTTTTTGCCTCAGGGATAAAATGCATTGGCCAGGTCAACACATGACGAAAGCTCATTATGTCATACATTACATCAGTGAGGGCCCTCTGCTTCAAACATGAAACCTATTGTCTATCTGTCTCCAATGGAGAGGAAGGCAAAGCTTTTCCATGGGATTTGAGTTAATGAAAACCAACATAGTGTTGAGGTTTTTAAATTTAATTTTAATTCCTCTCCTAATTAATTAATTAGTTAATCCAATGTTTTTCATAGTGTGTAAATTAATCAACTGTGTCTTTTGCTCTAAGGCAACTCTAAAATCTAGCTTGGAGGTTTTTCCTTTTCCCTTGTAAATCAGCCTTAACTGGTTACAATCCAGAACAGTGTCTTTGAGAACAGCTGGTCAAAAATAAAGAGAAAAATAACCTCAGAAGAGAAATTTCAGGCTGTATTTTTAGCCATTTTATGTTTGAACACTTGCATTGACTTCAATGGTATTTGCCTATCTGTATCTGGCTCACAATACTTAGGCCTCTAAGACTGGGCTTCCCAGCATTACCTGTGAACATAACTTCCATGGCAGAGAAAGCTCCAGGCTTTCACTTTGGTATTGCGTCCAAGATAAATAAACCTTCTCTGCTGTTTGTGGACTTCTAGAGCTAAGAGTCTGGGTTTTCCTGAAGGTCACCCTAACCTCAAACACAAACAGATCTGAAGGAGGGATTACTAAGCGTCATTGCATGTAGTAAATCCAATTATAATACTAATTTGTAAAAGAGATATCAAGTCCCTGTCTTTTGATTGTGTTCTGAAATTTTAATGAATATTTCTACCCATTAAAGATAAAAGGCATAAAAATGACTTTAAAAAGCATGTGTAGCCTACATCTGATCGAATTTGTAAACTCCAAGATCTGCTATTCTGGAAGACTTCAACAAAATTACTCCATGAAAGACAAGTGAATGTGCCAAATAAAGATAACAGACTTTTTTGGCCCCTAGACTGAACCACAAAGATATTTCAGAAGCACCACAGCATGGGAAATACCACAATATGTTCATGAGACTCCACAGAAAACTATTGAAAGAACTATTATTATCCCACATCAGTCACATATGAAGTGACTTATTCAAATTCTGTTGAAGACTTTAGACTGCTACATAAATTTTGAGTAAGTTGCATAATTTTGAATGAGACCTGACCCCCTGAGAAGCTGAAAAAAAGTTTAATTGCTGAAATTATGGATATTCAGCAGTTTTAATTTTTTTTTTCCCCAGCGCAAATTTTTTGTGAATGTAATTTCAAAAAATATATTAAAGGGAAAATGATTTTTTAAGTGTGTGGACAATCGATATCTATCCTGATCTTCTTCCCCATAATCTCTTAACTTCTAGTCTCCTACGAAAATTAGGAAAATTGAGATGTGACTGTCTGTCTTGGAAAAATACTGTGGTTCCTTTTTCATTTTCTGCAATGGCATGAGTGTGTCAAGTACAGCAGATTTTATTGGCTATATATCGGATATGTTTTTTGTACTGAACTGGAAATTAGTATTTAAGGTGCTGAATTTTGCTCACTGTCACTAGTAAAGGGCTATTGGAAAAAAGTTGGTTTTGCTTCCGTCTGTTTTTGACTGCACCTACTGATTATGTTGGCCTGCTGTCCTTGTCAGCCCAATGGCTGTGCTGCTAAGGAAGTGAAGTTCATTTGCTTCATAACAAGCATAATAACATTCTCAAAGGGTATATTTTTAAAGAAAACAAGCCATTGTGGTATCAGAATCAAACAACTGGGCTGTTTGGAGCAAGTATTTACCTTTTTGATCATAATGCATATGCCAACATCTAAACTGAAAAACACATGCGAGCCCACAACAATGGGAGGACAAACAGCTGCCTTGCTCTGCCCTGTGGGGGGAAAAAAATAATTATATATATATATATATATATATATAGCACTGGAAATTTGATTTTGAGTTTTCATCCACTTATTGGAAAATGCAGTAAAACAAGCGGAATTACAAATTATATACTTTGGCTGAAATGTTCACATCTGTCTAGGAGATCTGGTTATTAAGTTCCTAAGCTTTAACACGGACAATGGTCCAGGTTTTTTGCACGACTTTGGAAATCTCAGTCAGAACATCTAAGATAAACTCATAGGTATTAAGAGACCCTCTTTTTCTACCATATCCTAAGAGTCTCATGTGCTGACTAAGAGATCATGCTTTCTCCCCTCTTTTTCCTCTCCTCTGTGTTCTGCATGATTGACATAGTTACTCAGTTCAACTGAACACTTTTCTCACATTTCATGGAGATCGGGGTAATATCCTATCTTGTTTCACACAAGCAGAAACTTAAACAGTTTGAATTATTCCAGGAAATCTGCTGAGTACATTTTGGAGGTAGAGATAAACTCTCCATGTTCCTGGTAAAGTTAGCAGATAAAAGAATGTGCCTGATTCTGGCTGAGCTGCAGGAATTGACAGTGTGGACCTCCCAAATGCAAAGTACCTTTGGCTACCTTAAGCATGAGTTAGTTTAGTGAGAGAATTTTGGTTGCATCAGAAAGGTTGTAAAACCAGGTGTGTGGTCTGTGAGACAGAAACCATCCCTTAAAGTGTTCTGCCTATCAATGCGTCTGTTTTTAAGGAGTTGCTGTAAAGGTCCCCACAGCCTCATGCGTGTTTGTGCAACCCACACCAATCCTAGAGCTGCCACAGCCATAGCGGTTCAGTTACCTGGATCTGTGGGATGAAAACTGCCTTAGGTACATGTAGCCACACCTTTCTTCACAGTGCAGATGGCTGTTGGTGAAGAGGATATTTTAAGAGGCCTAACTCACTGGTTTGATGTACTGGGTCAGGCAATAAGAAAAGACAAACTGGCCTTTGTCCACATCAGAAATGGTTGATGATGCTGGCTCTACCCCTACTGACACAAAGCTGTCTCCAGCCTCTTGCTCCTGACTACCTTAGCAAGGCCTTGGCCAGTGTCCACTTGTTTCCTTCTTGCCTGAGCTCTTGCGTTGCTCCTTGTGAAACCAACCCAAAAGGGTGGAGGGCTGGGACACACTTAGGTCATTTCCTTGCAGGGCTCACAGGATGGTGGAGGCACATAGCCAAGGTCCATCATTTGACATGGACCTTGTGTTTACCAGGGTTCACCATGGCACTTGGAATGGGCTTGTCCACTGTGCCTCAAGGCCAGCCTGCCCTTCCATGTGGAGTCAGTGGTAAGTCCTGCCACTGAAGCAAGTCCACAGCACCCAGAGCCATGAGGCCAAGCACACCTGAATGTTTAGAGACGAATCTGTGCCCAGAGACTGCCCAGCATCTTCCACCGGGGTGTCAATAAATCAGCCAAGGCAGATGGGAACAATGCACACTATGCTTGCCACTACTTTGGGTGGCAAAGCAGGAAACTGTAGGTAAAACAGGAGGACAGATAGGATATGGAGGCTAAGACTGTCCTTCCAGGCAATCTTCCTTAGAAACAAAAAAACCTCACTTACAGGACAGTGTGTCAGGAAACCTGTAAACTGTCTTCCCTGTTCTATATCTTGCAGCTGAGTTCAACTCCATGTTTTGCAGCCACTCTCATTTCGGCAGGTCAAGCACTCAGGACTTGCTGTAGCATATGGATCCACAGGGAAAATCTTATTTGCATTTTTTTGTACTTTCCTGTAAGGTTCATATAATTACTAGAAAATGTTATTTTAGACAGATAGAGAACATGACACTACTCTTCTACAAAACAGCCATATTTTTAAGTAAGAGACTTACTTAAAAAGTCATACAAGAGCACATGGAAAACATGAAGTCTTGAAAGTAAGAAAAGTGCAACCTTAAATGCCAGGGGAAGATTTATATGAGAGATTAGAATTGTGGCTTTCTTCGGGAACTTGTTCTTGGATCTATTCAAAGGCTATTTTTTTCACAGTTTTGGAAGATTTTGGTTTTTTCATTTGAAGCATTGGATGAGAAGTGGTGATACCCCTGACAGAAGGGTAGAGTGATGCCAGAATGGTGTTGCCTTGTATTTCTTTTTGATCTACCATGGTAAAACATATATGGACATGCTTAATGTTAACAGATTTAAGGACCTGACTGAAGCCTATTTTGGTGGCTAGGCTTGACTGCAGAGTGACACTCTCAGTGTTTTATTCTTATCAGTAGGTAGATGTTGACGTGGCTTGATAAAGAAGCTACTGTAAGAAAAACATCACATGCAGTCTTTTTTTGTTTGGTTCAGACTTTTTCTATGTTGTGTCTGGGAGTTTGTTTCTCTCCTTTTTGTTCCCTTCTGCTCCCAGAAAAGAAAATGGTGATCCTCTGTTTTCAGGAATGTTTTTCTTGTTTGTGTTTCAAGTCTTATGAAGTCTTGAGACAACCCTGCAGAGTACCAGCTGGGGTAAATCAGTAGCAGAAACACTACAGAGAGTTCTCTTTGAGATGTGTAATTGTTGGTTGTTCTCCCTTTATTTGGGTCAAAGTGAACACCAAATATGGGTGTATGAACACGTTTACCCTTAGTATTCATTACCTTCCTTGGCAGTGTGTGACACTGGGCCAGCAGTAGCAAGGTGGATCTGAAGTGTTGTTTTCACACCAATGCATGGCTATGAACATATTTTACATGTTTTTACCCTCTCTGTGCTTTTGGCAGCAGCAGAAGAGAGTACCTCCAGACCCACTGGAGTTCTGAATTTATGCTTACAGATAAACAGCTTTAAAGTAATGCTTTTGTATATGTTCTCAATCTTATTAATGTTTGACTAGGCTATTGTGGTGAAATGCGTTATGCGTAATTACCAATACTTTTTTTTTTTTATTCTAAGGCAAATTAATAGTAGCTAGTTTTGCACTGACATGCAAATATTTCAGTCAGAGAACTGTTGAGTACACTTGAAAATCCTATTATCTGTATGCATGTGGACACCCCAAACAGAAGAGCAGAAACCATTAATATTTTCAAAAGTTGAAAGATATATTTTAATTCTCAAAGAATTAAACGTGAAACATGAAACATTTCCCAGATTGTTTAGTAGCCTTGATCAAGATGAAAATATAACTAAAATTCTGGTCAAGAAGATGTCTACCTGGATTTAATATGAAGCCATATCCAAAGCCCAGGTGAAGGCAGCATAGAATAATCTTTCTTTCAATTTCAAGGTACTTAGAATCATAGAATGACATGGGTTGGAAGGATCCTTAAAGATCACCTGGTTCCAATCCCCCTGCCATTGTCAGGGACAGCTTCCACTAGATCAGACTGATCAAAGACCCATCCAACCTGGCCTTGGACACTTCCAGGGATGGGACATCCACAGCTGCTCTGGGAAAACTGTGTCAGTGCCTCACCACCCTTACAGTAAAGACTTTTTTCCTAATATCTAAACTAAGCCTACTCTGTTTCAGTTTGAAATCCTCTTGTCCTGTCACTACATGCTCTTGTAACTTTTGGACAAGACATCTGGATTTGCCTAGAATGCAAAAGAAACTCTTTTGTACTACGTATCACATATTTTTTCTAAGTCACTGAAGATCTATAGCATATAACTGTACAAATAGGTGGCATAAAAGGCCAGAGCCTGTGCTGAGAATCTTAGATAAATGTCAAGTGATATAGAGTTCCTTCAATATTCTGGCTCCATGCCATCATCTCAGCAGAGACCAGAGTAACTGAAATAGAGGGAGGAGGTGTTGCCCCATTTCTGTACCAGAACACCTGGTACTTTTTGCCTGCAGAAGAATGAGAAAGAAGGGGGGTTGGTACCCTTTCAGCCATGGCAGTGAGAAAACTCCCTCCTTTTCTTTTAACCTCTCCAGATTCTACTAGCACACCTACAACAGTGAAACCTTTGAAATACATCTAAGAAATACAAAAGCTGTGTACCAGTAAGGTATTAAAATGCCATTCAATCTTAAAAGGCAGAAATCCCTCTGCTAAGAGGAGTTTTCACACCTACACTCACTCCAAGACAGGGAGGATGCTATAGACACCATGATGAACAATAAGGGCATAGCCTAAAGTTTTATGTGGAAGATATTCATATGACATGGTGATGGGTAACAGTGAAAAACATCTTGGAGAGATGAATAGGCAGTGACCTAGACAGACAGATTACACCATGGGAGCTACAAAATGCTGCCCAAAATGGATTTACGATGCTTCAAATGAGTGCAGAATTACTGGTGTAACTCATCTGCATCTCCGGAGAAACATGTGAAACTGTTGGTGTTGAAAAGGTCTCTGAACTAATAAGCACTTTATACATTTTTCCAAACTTCTTTCTGATGTTTGTGAATGACCCTTTCTTGTTCCCTCTTGTATCCCACAAACCACCGTTAACCCCACAACGGTGTCCAAACAAGAGGCACGTCAGGTGGCTTCAGGAGAACGACTTGCCACCACATTTATCACCAGACTTTTCCATCTCTCAGGCTTTTGTGATCCTGACAGTTGTTTGGACTTAGTTTCCACCAGCCAGTTGTGATGAATCTGAGCCTGCTCTTCAGCTGAAAAACCCAGTGTCTGGGTGGGCCCGGAGGAATGGCCCTTCTTTCTCCTCCCTGCTTAAGCCTCTTGTGAGTAACTCCCTGCAGCTGTCTGTAAACATCACTTTCTGAATGGAGTGAGAGACGTTTGGAGCAGGCCAGGCTCTCGCTGCTTCTCAAATGAAAATAAATAGTGCTGTCAGCCCTGCACAGAGCATTGCTCCTTGCCCCCGGGCTTCGCAACCACCTCGGGCTTGGTTTTTCTGTTTCCAGCATTTACTCTCTGAACCTAAGTGTCCCAGAAAACGATGAATTTACAAGTAAATACACACACACCACACAAGACAGGAGAGAGCCCAAACCCATAATCCTTATTGCCTCTGATATACCACACAATTAATGGCAATTATCAGTTAATGGCCTACTAAAAGTGCAAAGCAGAAGCCTGTGAGTATGTGGGGCAGAAAACATGACTTGCAGCCAGTGCGAATTTTACCTCCTAGCAAATTGTTGTTAACCTGAAGCTGTGTCTGGGCACCCACCCTTCACACAGTTTTGCCAGCTGAGGAAGCCAGCTCCTCTGACTTCTCTAGTCCTGCTGAGGACTGTGCTCTTCTTGCAGCATGGGGGTTGTTTGTGTCACCTAAATTGCTTCGCATTCCCTTGGCCAGGTTTGCCTGAAAAGTCGTCAAGCTGCTAATGCACACCCTGCTACCTTTGTGGCATGGGGAGATCCATCCCCTTTTCCTGCCCTGGCCGCTGGCGTTCTGTCTCTTCCCTGCCACCAGTGCCACCATCCCCAGTGTCTTGGTCCCAGAATTCAACATGCTGTTTCCTCTATCCAGTGTGGTCACATAGCCAGACAAATCTAAGGTATAGAGACAGTAATCCCTTTCTTACACAGCCTTTTTGACAAAAAGAGTCTGGTTTTAGCCTGTTGTCTGTCTCATTCAGAGGATCTGAGGAGGCAGCAGCCTCCCTCAAGGGCTAACAAGATGTCAGGAGTGGGCTGGCAGGGACAGTGTCCTCAGCTGGCACCACCAGGGCTGGCCAAGCATGTCTAGCCAAAGCCATGTTTTTCAGACCCAAATGCAGAATGCTAAAGCAAAGCCCACTTTTTTTTTTTTTTTTTTTTAAACTACTGGGTTTTTTGCCTTCTCTTTGATCTTTCTGCTCTGCTCTCTTCGAGCCATTTGGGCTTGCCTGCATTTTTGAAAACAGGATGAACTGGTTTAAAAATTCGAGATTTATTTTTGCTTACTTTTTTTGTATGAATTCTGTAGAACTGAAACTTCATTCCCATCCTTTTAATTAGTTTTTCAACACCCTGGATTGCTGAAAAAATTTCAGTATGGACCTGAGATCTTTATTTGCTATGACACAGGAACATAAACACTGGTCTAGGCATCCAGGGTCTATCAAGCCCACACTCACTGTGTCTAAAGACAACCCAATCAATAAAACAACAACCTGTGTGGAAGTAGGGGATTAAAGCAGGATGGCTTTGTTCAGAATTTACAAGGATTTCAAACTGTGGCAGAAAAATTCAGAAACCTTTCAACTGAATCCTTCTAGGATGCTGTAATTATCTTACCTTTTTGAACATTGATTAATTATAATTTTAAAAGAGAAGTGTTCGATTTCACCATATCAGTAATGTCATTATCAACATTATTTTCTTTTATTTTGACCTGCCTAACTACCCAAGATTTTTCAAATGTCCAACTCACAATACAAAACTAAAATCCCCAAAACTGAGGTTTGACACTATGTGTCACATGGACAGGGTACCAAAAAGGTTGGAACTGTTGGATCCCAGCCCAAAATGATACCCAAAAAACTGATAGCACTAACAGACCAGGAAAAGACCCTGTAACCTCAAGGTGACCTTGCAGTGTGGATTATGCTTCATTATTTGACATCTATGCCCAAATTCTTGATTCAGCTGCTTGAGCTTGGAAATTACAAGAATTTTTTCTTGGCTTTTATATTTAGCTATCTTTACTGCAGAGATCTCCAGGTGATGTAACATAGAAACTTTTGTCAATTCTGCTCTTATAATAATCAGAATGCAACAAATATGCTGCATGGAAAAAAATAACCAATTTTTACCAAAGATTTAGTGAAGTAAACCTGTACTTTCCCTCATATTTTTGCTGTATGTCAGGACATATGGAGCTATTATTAGATAGATGACTTTAAGGCTGTGATAATTTCTTGTTTTCTAAAGAGAGCAAAGAATTATCTTCAAAAAAAAGCAAGTCAGTGTCCAATGAGCATCTCCTTGTGTCTGTCTTTGTTCTCAGTGTGCGACAATCACTTTGAAGACTCATTTTACTACAAGGGCAGTTGTGTGAAGAGTAGCCTACAGGACCCTGCAATGGTGATTAGTCTTTGTGTGCTCCCGGATCCTTTGTGCCAGACCTTCAGCATGACAGTTCAAATGGGTTAGGAGTTCACTCTCACTTAATTAATCCCAGATTTTGTTCATATGGCACACATCGTTGGTGGCAGGAATTACAAGCAGTACTGCATAGGTATGAAATCAGCAAACACTGGCTTCATTTTGCTTTGTGGACCCCAACCAAATGAGCTAAAATAACCCCAAATATACAGATATATTTTTCAGAAACCATATCTAGATAAAAACTTCAAATGTACATTTTAAGTGTTATTTTCAAGACTCAGAGCCACAGATTGTCAGAAAAGAAAATCTAAAAGTGTTTGATTTTCCTTTAATATTACAATCTTTCAGCACAGGATTTTAGGGAATCCACCTCCTTTACCGATGCCGAAACCTAGAAAAAATATATCCATCTAATAGGCCTGCAGCAGTGAAATGTCATTAAGGTCCTGGAAGTCCTTCCTTAAGTTATTATGTTTAGAGGATGTGGTCACTGAGACAATGTCCAGAGGCTGGCAGAAGGAGCACTGACAGACAAGTGTTTGAACACCACTAATGTGCAGAGGACACATTTCCTTCCTCGCATCTGCAACCCTTACACTGGTGGTGTCTAGATCTTGGATGAATCAGTTTTTAGTCAGAGTTTACCAAGATTTAATCCAACGAAAGCAGTGGGTAGGCAGCTAGGCAAGCAACAGTGCTTTGAAAGATTCTGCAGGTTTAGTACAAAATGCATTTAGATTAAGAACATAGGAAGAAAATTGCTTAATTTAGAGGTTAATTTAAGAATTCTCATTGATTTCTTGGTGTTGTTAATGCCATACTGGACAGCAGCTCCAGGGTCTGTCTAATTCTGGTGGGCAAAGAAGTGACTGCAGTTGTACAAGCCTTTGCTCTCAGGACTATGTATTATTGCACCCAGAATAGATGAAAATTAAGATATTAGGATGTAGGTAAATTCTGCAAGCCCTGAATGTTGGAGGGCAATGTGAATGTAGACTTTGATAAAAGAAGTGTCTAAATTACATATCAGCATACCCTAAAAATCTACAGAAATTTCAAAGGCGCATGGCTGATGACCCTCTTCCTTCAACACAAAGGGTCTTCAAAGAAGGAAAGGTCTTCATAGGTCTCACTGCATTTCCTCAACCTGCACTCTGGAAAGGAACAATACTTGTGGAAGACCAATTCTGCCAAGTCTACTGAAGGCAAAGACTACTGTTGTTCTGAAGTATTAGTGCAACTACAGATCATAATATCACTTGTGCCACTTAACATGTGACTGTTGGGTGCTTAGATGCTAAGGCTACCTCTCTAATAAAAATTAAGTGCAGCCAGGACTCTTGTCTGGCACTGAGGACACCTGGTTTGGAGCACTGCCAAATCAATACTAAATGCTAAATGCTATTAAATACTACATTAGTGTATTAAAATCTCTTGCTCTGCAAAACAGGGCAACTGCCTATTGGGAATGGCTCCTGCCATGCGCTAATCTCAGAACCATGCCTGGGAAGAATTTGAGAAACTGCTGAAGTGGGCCAAAAATATGCCAGAAACTTCTCTGATAATTTAAAACTGCACAAAATTGACTTGCAGAGTCTGGGAATATTCCTGCTAAGTGTGTAGTCTAAGTGTAGCCTGTTGAGATTAAGGTAGTCTAAGAACTTATAGAAAATAAGATTTCAGGAAATATGGACCACTCAATACAGTGACTCAATTGACCCAATTATCTGCAACCTACATTAAGTCTATGTCTAATTAAGCATGTTGCCCTAGAAAACATTTTATATGATGAAGCGTTAATATGTTATTTCTTCTTATTCTATTGTTAATTTTAAAGTACAAAATCATCAGACTCAAGGAGAAGAAATTCAGTGTTTATAAACTGGGGATTGGCAGGTAACACAAGAATATATCAGGTCATTGGGCCCAGGGATTAGCTTCACAGAAGTTAGATGCAATTAGAGGTGGTAGGACCAATGAACTGTGACATTCTTTCATTTATGTGTTTGAACTATGTTTGAAAGTTCAGTTTTTCATTTAAAGTCTTTTAATAAACTTCTTTCCTGCATGTTATAGCAGCCTCAATTTGTCTGCATAAGTTTCTAAACTGCTCTTTGTGTGTGGAGATACAGAATAATTAGTATTCTGACAGGTTCATATTTTTATTTGAACTATGCATTATTGAGCATAGCAGGCAGTGCATGTGCAATGGCATGAAATCATTTGTTCCATCAGGATACTCTTTGCATGACAATATGCACGTTGTTCTCTTAACTATGAGATGTAAAAAATTTTTATGAGCTTACTATGTTTAAAGGCAAAAGGAAAAAGCACTAAATCAGGCAAATACTGAATTTCATCTGGCCATGGGGTGCAGATAAAAACTAACAAACAAACAAACAAAAAAACCAAAACAAAAAACAAAAACCAAAACCAAAAACACAAAACAAAAACAAAACCCCACAAAAACAAAAAACCAACCGACCAACCAACCAACCAACCAAACAAACAAAAAAACCCCACCTGAATTAAACCCCACAAAGTCAAATCTTCATATCTTCAAAGAAAAATAGAATTTTCCTTCTGAGGCTATTACATCTTTTGCAATTAATATTATCACTAATAAAGACTGCATGTTAGCAAGAGAGGCCCTGGATAGGTTCAAGCAATAAACGGTTTTGTGGTTTCTGTTATTAACAATCTGTCAAAGTCAGGCTCCCAAAACAGTGTAAAGGAAGAAATAGAAAGAGACAGAAAGAGAGAAAGGAAGGAAAAAGAAAGGACGGAAGGCTGGTTGACTTAATATAGGGGCACAAATTAAAAGCAGGGAAAAAAAGAGTGAAAAGAGACCAGGGCTCAGGGAGGAGAGATGAAAGTAAAAGAAAAGACAAACATACACAGCTAAGGCCAGAGTGCAAGTCCTTTCAAGTCCTCATTAACCCCACAGTAAAGAGTTTCCTTGTGAACATTTAGCCTTTTCATTGAGCTCTTCTTTTTCATTGTCAAATGTCAGCTGTGAAACATGTTTGGACGCAGCAGTAACCCTTTAAAAACCTCTTTCATAGAGTGCAAACCAAGTCCACCACTATGTTTTAGCTCCATGAGCAGATACGCTACTGTGAATAGTATATTAAACCGATGTGTGGGTGTGAGAATCACACCCATGTCTGTATGAGCAGCTGTACAAGAACTGAGAAACTAAAATTTCCCTGGTTACAACCCGAGTACCAAAGTCACCAGGGCAGCATAATTGTGAAGGAAGGATGAATGCAGGCTCATGGCTGATTTCTTCAAAAACCCCCCAAGAGACCATGACTGCCTCATTCATCTTTGAGGGCCTCGGGAGCAGCTGTTAGAGAGGGATGATGGCACTGCAGCCTGGGATGGCTCCTTTCTTGCAAGCACAAGGTCAACATCCAGGCTCTCACACTGAGAGCTTAAATATGTGCTCAACTTTTTGATTCATAAGTAAATCCATTAACTTCATTGTGGCTTTTCACAGAGGTGAATCTCAGCTAAGGACAGGGATTTTTTGAAAGCCTTGAAGTACAAATCCCTAACAGAGTCTGAAGTATTTTGAATCTAGAAAGTTCCTTCTCAGGGCAGATTTTCAACAACTCTGTAAATACGTTTGATATAGGGTGTTATATGATTTAGAAGGAAAAAGTACAGAGTGATATTTACAAAAAACTCATAAGAGGTTTTTGTTTACTAGTTCTTTCCTTGCCAATAGTAGTTAGTCTGTTCTTTCTTCATTTATTGATGCCAAGGAAAAAAAGAGGGGAAAAAAGCCAATTATTTAAGAAGGTCAAATGTGTCCCAGCCTAAATTGTGAATTACTTAAATAACAGGACATGTCACAAAACTGACATCAGTGTTTCTCTTCAGTCCCACCCAATGATAATGAGAAGCCATTTGAACAATTTCAGCCGAGCAAAATAAACAAAGATTTTGTGCAGACCCTGTTGAGAGCTTGATCCAACAAACCTGTATCCAGCCAAATAACTTTGTAAAATTAGAAATCTCTCTATTATTTCTTTATTCAACAAGTAGGGTATGTTTGGTTTACTGCAAGAGCATGCACAGGATCAGGTAAGAGAAATTATTCCATATTTCCCTTCTTTATATCAATTGACATGCCACAGAAGACAGCTGTCATCTTTAAATCTTATTTTGGAGGGAATGAGATGCCACTTTTGTGGGAGGGGAGGAGAAAAGGCAAGAACATAACAGGGAGAAATTCTGCACAGATTAGCTACTAAGAATAGTTACCAATTATTTTATTACCAAATGGTACAGACAGAGAACAACAGGGAACAATGAAAACATTCCTGTGAGAAAGAATAGGAAAATATTATTTGTAATGAGAAAAATGTAGGCAGCACACTTGGAAGAATGGTTTTCAAGGAAACCCCTTTTTACCGAGATGAGAAGCAAATGGAACAAAGCTCTGAAGTGGAAGCATATGTGCTCACTGAGGAGAGCTGACGTAATTGTTTAAGTGGATCTGGCCTCCTCCAGAAAAGCATGTCTTTGTGGAGGATGGCAGAAGGGTGTGTGGCAGCAGCAAGGGAGGGTGTGACAGGGAGCTCTCTTACAGCTGAGGTGACATTGGCAGTCTCTCTACTGCTGTCATTGGAGTCCACACCAACACCTCCCAGACATCTTTGTCTGCAAGAACAAGCTGCAGCCTCCTCTCTGCGGTGTGACATGTTGGTTGTAATTATTCTATGGCTTAACATAGGTATGTGTCACGCTTTGTCACCAGTCTGGCTGTAAACGCCCTCAAAATGTCTCATGCAGTTGTCTGAGCCCTGAATCCGTACGGCTGGACCGGGACAAAACCCAGGGAAAGAGAGAGTTGCCTTGGCAACAGCCCCCAGTGGCAAATCTCATCTTCCAGGTGAGTCAGTTACTGCACACGCCTGCCTGCACATCTCAGCCCAGGTACCAGGCAGCCCCTTGGAGGGTTCCTGTCCTCAGCTGCACACACTCAGTAATATCCTTCCACTCTGTACATACAAGGTACAGTTTTTGGCACATGAATTTGTCCTTACTGCTTATTTCATTCAGTCTTCCCAGATCTGAACCTTTAAAATAAACAACTTTTCCATCCTTTAGGCATTCCCTGGGAGGTGTTGGTATTACAGAGGTTTCCATTGCCATAAAGACAAAAGCAGAGGCTCAATGCAATGAAAAGGTTAATTGATGGCAGTTTTGGAGAGGGATGCTAGGAAGGAGGAGTATGCGGTTACAGCAATAACCAAGACAAAAGATCCAAGCTCTTTCTCCATCTGGGCAGCAGCCCTCTTGCATGACTTAGGGGGAGCCACTTCTCTCTCCTGTTAATGTTGCTGCTATTTTGTGACATATCTAAGTGTGTCCACCTGATTGCAGCCATGGGAAGCATGAAAGCATGTAAAATTATTGCTCAGTCTGGGTGAGAAGGAAGGAAAAGTGACAGAATATGAAGCAGAGCAGAAGGATAGAAATATTACTTTGGACCAAACAAGCCAGCAGAGAACACAGATCACCAGCCTACTACTGAGTGTTACAGAAGAGGTGAGTTTTGAAGAGACAGCATGACAGACTTGGGGACTGGGGAGCCCTTCCTGTGCGTGGGATGCAGCAGGGGATACCACTCAAAGTTTTTAAGAGAAAGCTATGGTAACAGGTAATAAAAAACGGAAAAGGAGACAGGGGAATTAACAGCAGCATGCTAATAATGTCATTGGCATATATTCTTTTCAAGTTCCAGATGTAATGGGTGAAGCAGATATATCCCCAAGCATCCCCTCTGCTCCTCATTTCCCACCTAATCTAAGGCATCACCTCCTCTGATGGAGGGACTGAATAGCTCTTGGAGTGTCTTCTTCTATTATTCTAGTCAAAGTAATTTTGCAGAGTAAATGCCTCTTATTTAAAACATAGTCCAAATAGGCTGTCTTTATTTTAATAAAATGGATTAGAGCATGAGAAAAGAGCCATTTAAATGGCATTCATGAGAAAGTGTTACTTTTTGATGGTGAGGCAGTTGTGAGTATCTGGAGCTCCTAAACCTTTTCCTTTTCCTTATACACCTGGAGAGCATGGGTTTATGACCTAAGAGAGGACAGGCAGGTGGAGATATAACATTTTTAACATACAGGAGGGTAACCATGGAAGACAGAAAACATTTAACTAGTGGCACTAAAATGATTAAGGCTTTATTGTACTTCTCTAACTGGAAGGCAGTAAATGATTGCAAAGCATTATTATCTCATCCTAAGAACTCACTCAACACATAAGGAAAAATAAATAGTCCACTTTGTACATTTAATTCAGTCATTTGCCTGTTTACATTGAAACTGGCTGCTTTAACTCCCCAAATGTTTAGTATCAAGTAGGTTCAAAGAAAAGTATAACTCCTCAGCAATGAATTTCCTGACTTTGCTCTTTCTGTTTAGAAAAGATGATAAAATGGATTGTAATGTTTTACAGAATTTCAGTGTTTATTACATATCAAAGATATTGGCCTAGCATTTTAGAAAGATTTACAGGTTTTTGTCTTCAGATGTCACATAACAACTTTAAGACTAATCTCAACCAAAGATGCTAAATTGCCAGAGTAGTTTCACAACTGTCTGGAGTCTTAAACCTTTCACACCGGAATTTTACTGTGCAGGATCCAAGAAGTATGTGAATAAAGAAAAAAAAAAAAAGGAAATAAGTGAGCAAGCTAAATCATTTGTACAGTGATTAAGTGAAAAGACTGCAGTGACCCTTAAGCTGATGAAATGAAACCCTGCAGGAAGCAGAAAAGCAATAAACAAAATGGCAGAGGTTGTTGAAGACTATGGCCAAGGTGGTGTTACCAAATACCAAGCCCTGGGGCAGACTCTGTCCTGCAGTAGAGACTTATCCTCCTCTAATGCAGAAACACTATACTCTACTAGAGTTCCCCAAACATTTACAAAGCACATTTCCCTTTTGGTTCATCTTCTTGTGAGTGTATCTTTCCCAAATCCACTTCTGCTCCCTTCTTTCAGGGTGAGAGAGCAAGAGTGGGGGTTAAATGCTTGTCCTCTTCTCCCTGTTCCTGCCAGAACTGAGTGCTGATAGCAATTAAAGTTGTGTAATTAGCAATTCCTTTGCTATAGCAAACACTGACAGCCAATACTTACAGCCGATTCTCACTTTGCCTCTCTGGAGGAACAGAGCTGCTGCTGGTTTCTGCTGTCTAAAATTTCATGACCCTTTTGAATGCTCTTGTGACCTTCAAGGGGTTCATGACCCTCACTGAGAAACATTAGGCCATTTCTATAAAACAGTATTATTTTTTCATGGGTAGGTATTCCTGTGTTCTCAAGTGCAGTAACAGCTTGCAATGGGCCCCTGCAACTGTCAGACACTGGGGACAGACCTGCATGACCCTGGCACCCCAGACAACACCATGTGCTATCTCTGTAGCTGCTCATCGCTGATGCTGTGCAACCTCCTGCCAGTCCAAAGGGCAGAGGCAGCCCGAGGCTGAAAGGAGAACAAAGGGAAGTCATGTGCTGTGATCACAGAGCAAGATAGGCAAGTGCACAGAAAACATCATCTCATGTCAGCAGAAAAGCTACTGCCAGGCCCCTGGGCCTACTGACACCTGCACACAGTGGACCTCGGTGGTTCCAGGAGCAACAGCAGGAGATTTAATCATAATATAACTGAAACCAGCACTCTCTTGTGAGGTGAGTGGCTCCAGTGCAGGCATATCCACAGTGGAATGTTCTAGTGTGGTGCTTGGGGAGGTTTCCCAAATTGGGAGGATATCGGGGAGCTCAGAGAGCCCCCAGAAGCCTGCAGCTCACATGATAGCAGATGCTGGGACCTGGGTGGGGTTGGAAGCAGAGGCAGCCAAATGCCCTCACGCCTATAAAGGAACCACTCAGGCAGCCCTGGTGATCCGCAGTGCCGCCAACAGGGAGACAATCTGCACAGCAATTGGCACAGAAGGCATGCAGGAAATGCACTGAAGAGCTGACTTGTCCAGGGAGTAACAGTAATCCCTCACAGAAAGTTTTGTCCTGGGGTGACTGTGTATGCCCAATCGTCTGTTAGATGCAGGGGGGAGGGCAAGCGTGGTTTGTTTTTCCCCAGGAAAACTCTGCTCATCGGAGTGACCTTGAAGCGGGGGAGCTGGAACACGGCAAGACGAAAGAAGCTCTGTTGTTTTTTCCCCGGCAGTTAGTTAGTTTAGTGCTAGCGTAGTTAGGCGCTGTAGAATAGCTGAAGCTTTTTGCTTTTTTTTCTTTTTCTTTTTTTGTCCTTTTTTCCTTCCTTTTTGCTTTTTTTGTCCTCTCCTTGGAACTGTTCCAACCTCTCCGGACTAAGGACCTGGGGAAGCACCGGGGGCCTCCACAGGGGATCCACCCCACCAAGACCAGCCCTGCACATCTCCTTTTCTCCCAGCGTCAGCAGAGACGGAGCGGTGGAGCACAGTGACGACCCTCAAGGAGACTTTCTTTAAGTTTGTTATCCCTCCGTAAGCGGCACGAAGCTCTTGTCATCGAGTATTGTGCTGAGAGTGCTTTGCCTGTTTAATAAACAGGTTTTTTCCACTTCTCTCTGAGGAAATCTTTTTCCCCGAACCAGTTGGAGGAAGGGAGGGGGGCCCCGTGGGAGGGTTTCTCCCAAAATCTGCCTGAAACCACCACAAACTTATTGGCGTCCAACGTGGGGCTCGAGAGAGTGGAAAAACCCTTTACTGATTAGTATTTAGCAGTCGGTAACTATGCTGTTTGACCTCATGTCTCTTGGGGTGGGGGCCTTGCTGTGTTTTGGATCCTTAGGCTTCTTTAAGGTCTTAATACCTTTGTGGTCCTTAGGTTTATTTGCATATCCAGAGATAGCCCCAATATTGTCATTAATACGCAGTTTTTACAGCAGAGGGACACGGATTAGAGTAGCTATTGGCCTTGGTTTAATCATAATAATTTGTAGGAAGTTTATAAAGGTGCTGAAATCTTTTCTTACTATGTATGAGTCATGGTTATGGTTATTCACCCTGTTTGTGGGAGGAGGAGCAGAGGATGAAGCGTTGCAGTCTTTCGTTTCCTTCTTCTCCTCTGAATCGGTTAAATCATTGTTAGAGAACGTTGAGTTTCCCCTGAGTATTAAAGAGACCATCTTTCTGGTATTTCATCTAGTAAGCCTCCTCTATACAGTCTGCAGCTTCTCTAGAATATGGGCTGAGATTTCTAGAGGGGCTGATAAAACTCCTGACCCAGGCAGAGGAAATCCTGAGTGGTGTGGAGAATGGGAGGATATGGGCTAACTCCTCAAGGAATTCTCTGACCCGGTAGTCTGGGATTTTCCACGGGAACAAATTCAGAATCCAGTGGAGTTGGGGAAATACCTGAAAGAGAGGTACCATGATGGCTCTAAGGGGTAGAAGATGGCTGCAGTAAGCTGGGCCCTGGCATATGCTTATCGCACGTTGCTAGAGACTGTAGAGCAGCAGACAGAGGCAGGGGGGAAGGGATACAAATCAACAGCCACCCCAGTCACTCAGGCTACAGCCAACACCCCAGTTATGAAGCCAGCAGCTAGACTAGAACCTGAGCCTGAGTTGGCAGCTAAAGCAGACAGTAAGCCTAAGCCCCTGGCAGTTGCTCTGGCAAAGAAGCACACAGTCAAAACCGATCGACCAGTGGACGATGATGACCCAAGAGAAGGACCCTCACCAAAATCAGAAGCCAAAGCTTCTAGCACAGGATCAGAAGCAAATATTGATTCCTTTTCCCTGAAGGACCTTCGGGGCCTAAGAAAAGATTACCGGCGACAACCTGATGAATCTATAATTAGTTGGTTAGTCCGTCTTTGGGATGCTGCAGGCGAGGCTACAATTCTGGATGGCACTGAAGCGAGGCATCTGAGATCCCTGTCACATGATCCAGTCATCGACCAGGAGATGATGAGAGAGGCTAGTCCTTGCAGTCTCTGGATACGGGTCCTAGGAAGTGTGGCAGAAAGATACTTGTGTGCAGATGATCTCTATATGCAGCAAACCCCATGGAAGACCATAGAACAAGGGATTCAACGCTTGAGAGAAATGGCAGTGGCAGAGATGGTTTTCTCAGATGATATAAACACTAGGAACCCAGACTTGGTATCATGTACATCTGTGATGTAGCGAAAACTTATACGACTCAGGCCATTAGAATACGCTTCTGCTTTAGCAGTAATGAAGCGGGAGGACATGGAGGAGACGGTGCTTGATATGGCAAAGAAGCTCCGAGCATATGCAGATGCTGTGCATGGCCCAACACACGCCAGGATCGCAGCTGTAGAAACACGTCTACAGAAACTAGAGGATAAGATAGATGAAAATCATAAAAAACTCAAGGAGGAGATTAGAGAGGACCTTCTCCAAATCTCAGCAGTGCAGATCAGAGGTTCTAGTACCCAATGTAGACGCTCCCTGGCTAGGGAGAGAGGATACACTCCATGTGCTGAGCTGTGGTTCTTCCTGCGGGATTGCGGAGAAAATATGAACAGATGGGATGGAAAATCTACGGCTGCCCTGGCACAACGGGTGCGTGAATTGAAGGAAGTCAAGACTCAAAGAGGGAGTTCCACCAAAAGGGAAGCGGCTCCAGTTGCCCGTAGCCGAACTGCCAGGTATGACGATGATGACCTGTCCGACCCCCTTGAAAGAACCTCTAAGACATATGCTCAAGAAAATAAGGATAACCAGGCTTAGAGGGGCCCTGCCTCTAGCCAGGTAGAGGCTAGGGAAAACCGTGTATTTTGGACTATGTGGATTCGTTGGCCTGGCACATCAGAACCACAAAAATACGAGGCCTTGGTTGATACTAGTGCGCAGTGCACATTAATGCCATCAAGACATGTAGGGGCAGAATCTGTCTCTATTGCTAGCGTGACAGGGGGATCACAAGATTTTACTTTAGTAGAAGCAGATGTGAGCCTGACTGGAAAGGGGTGGGAGAAACACCCTATTGTGACTGGCCCAGAGGCCCCATGCATTTTGGGTATAGATTACCTCCGAAGTGGGTATTTCAAAGACCCGAAAAGACTCAGGTGGGCATTCGGAATAGCGGCTGTAGTAACAGAGGGCATCCGGCAATTGAACACCTTGCCTGGACTGTCTGAGAATCCATCTGCAGTAGGACTCCTGAAAGTACAAGAGCAACGGGTACCAATTGCCACTTCTATAGTGCACCGCCAACAGTATAGGACAACTCGAGATGCTGTGATTCCCATCCATAAGATGATTCAAGAGCTGGAGAGCCAAGGGGTGGTTAGTAAAACCCACTCACCCTTCAACAGCCCCATCTGGCCTGTGCGTAAATCTGAAGGAGAATGGAGATTGACTGTGGACTACCGTGCATTGAATGAGGTGACACCGCCACTAAGTGCTGCCGTGCCAGACATGTTGGAGCTCCAGTACGAGCTAGAGTCCAAGGCAGCAAAATAGTATGCCACGATTGATATTGCCAATGCATTTTTCTCCATTCCTTTGGCAGCAGAATGCAGGCCTCAGTTTGCCTTCACATAGAGGGGAGTGCAGTACACCTGGAACCGATTGCCCCAGGAGTGGAAACACAGCCCCACCATCTGCCATGGACTGATCCAGACTGCGCTAAAAAAGGGTGAGGCTCCAGAACATCTACAGTATATTGATGACATCATTGTGTGGGAGAACACAGCAGCAGAAGTGTTTGAGAAGAGAAAGAAAATCATCCAGATCCTCCTAGAAGCTGGTTTCGCTATCAAGAAGAGTAAAGTTAAGGGACCAGCTCATAAGATCCAGTTCCCGGGAGTAAAGTGGCAAGACAGACGGCGGCAAATTCCCACTGAGGTCATCAACAAGATTACAGCGATGTCCCCACCAACCAATAAAAAGGAGACGCAAGCTTTCCTAAGTGCTATAGGTTTCTAAAGGATGCATATTCCCAAGTATAGTCAGATTGTGAGCCCTCTTTACCTAGTCACCCGCAAAAAGAATGATTTCCACTAGGGCCCTGAGCAGCAACAAGCCTTTGCCCAGATCAAGCAGGAGATCGCTCATGCAGTAGCCCTAAGCCCAGTCAAGATGGGACCAGATGTGAAGAACGTGCTCTACTCAGCAGCCAGGAACAATGGCCTGTCCTGGAGCCTTTAGCAGAAAGTGCCTAGAGAGACTCGAGGCCGACCCCTGGGATTCTGGAGCCGAAGTTACAGAGGGTCTGAAGCCAATTACACCCCAACTGAGAAGGAAATCTTAGCAGCCTATGAAGGAGTTCAAGCCGCTTCAGAGGTGATTGGTACAGAGACGCAACTCCTCCTGGCACCTCAACTGCCTGTGCTAAGGTAGATGTTCAAAGCGGAGGTTCCCTCCACCCATCATGCCACTGATGCCACATGGAGCAAGTAGATTGCTCTTATTACGCAGCGCGCCTGTATGGGTAAACTGAATCGCCCTGAGATTTTGGAAATAATTACCAATTAGCCTGAGGATGAAAACTTTAGCCTCACAGATGAAGAACAAGAGCAAGTGACACAAGCTGAAGAGGCTCCCCCATACAACCAATTGCCAGCAGAGGAGACGCATTATGCCCTTTTCACTAACAGTTCCTGTCGTATTGTAGGGATGAACCGGAAGCGGAAAGCAGCCATGTGGAGCCCCACACGACAAGTTGCTAAGGCCACTGAAGGAGAGGGTAGATCAAGTCAACTTGCAGAACTCAAAGCTGTTCAATTGGCCTTAGATATTGCTGAAAGAGAAGGGTGGCCGAGGCTCTACCTCTATACCGATTCATGGATAGTAGCCAATGCTCTGTGAGGATGGCTGAAAAAGTAGAAAGAGGCTAATTAGCAGCGTAGAGAGAAACCAATTTAGGCTGCTAAGGAGTAGAAAGACATTGCTACCAGGGTAGAGAGACTACCTGTGAAAGTTCGCCACGTAAATGCCCACATCCCCAAGAGTAGAGCTAATGAGGAACATCGAAACAACGAGCAGGTAGATCGGGCAGCAAAAATAGAAGTGTCAAAGATTGATTTAAATTAGGAACACAAGGGAGAGTTGTTTTTAGCTCAATAGGCCCATGATGCCTCAGGCCAGCAGGGCAGAGATGCCACCTATAAGTGGGCCCGAGACCGTGGAGTAGATCTAACCATGGACAGTATTTCTCAAATTATCCATGACTGTGAGACATGTGCTGCCATCAAGCAGGCCAAGCGGGTGAAGCCGCTATGGTATAGCGGGCGATGGTCCAAGTATAAGTATGAGGAAGCCTGGCAGATTGACTACATCACCCTTCCCCAAACCCGCCAAGGCAAGCGCTACGTGCTCAAATAGTAGAAGCCACCACGGGGTGGCTGGAGACCTACCCTGTGCCCCATGCTACTGCCCGAAACACCATCCTAGGCCTTGAAAAGCAAGTCCTGTGGAGGCATAGTACCCCCGAGAGAACTGAATCAGACAACGGGACTCATTTCAAAAACAGCCTTATTAACACCTGGGCTAGAGAACATGGCATTGAGTGAGTGTACCATATTCCCTACCATGCACCCGCTGCAGGCAAAGTGGAGAAGTACAATGCATTGTTAAAAACCCAGTTGAAAGCATTGAGTGGGGGATCTTTCAAGAATTGAGAGCAGCATTTGGCAAAGGCCACCTGGTTAGTCAACACCCGAAGCTCCACCAACCGAGCAGGCCCTGCCCAAGCTAAGCCTCTGCATACAATAGATGGAGATAAAGTCCTAGTAGTGCATGCCAGAGGTCTGTTAGGGAAGACAGTGTAAATCAAGTCTGCCTCAAGTACAGACAAACCCATTCGTGGGGTTGTCTTTGCTCAGGGACCAGGTTGCACATAGCGGATAATGCAGAAAGATAGAACAACACGATGTGTACCTCAGGGAGATCTGATTGTTAGGTGAGAATCATTTACAAACATCACTGTCTGCTGAATGCTATTGCCATTGTCTGTACATTAAACCACGCAGAATAAAATAGAAGGAAATGTGTAAGTGAGAGGGTATGTATTAAGTGTTGAAAATATGAGCAAGTGTTGAAGGTATGAGGAAGTGAGAGAGGAATCCTGCTGCCCTGCAGCCTGGGGCCTGGATTTAGTGGCTCAGTGTAGAACGTGACAGGAGCATGATGGGTATTGCTTGTATTCTTTTTTTTTTTGTGGGGAGAATGGATGGACGTTTTATGTAGAATATATATTAGTTCTGTCTGTAAGTCAACGATATGGGGATAAGGGGTGGAAGATGTCCTGGGGTGACTGTGTATCCCCAATCGTCTGTTAGATGCAGGGGGGAGGGCAAGCGCGGTTTGTTTTTCCCCAGGAAAACTCTGCTCATCGGAGTGACCTTGAAACGGGGGAGTTGGAACACGGCAAGACGAAAGAAGCTCTGTTGTTTTTTTCCCCAGCAGTTAATTAGTTTAGTGCTAGCGTAGTTAGACGCTGTAGAATAGCTGAAGATTTTTGCTTTTTTTTCTTTTTCTTTTTTTTGTCCTTTTTTCCTTCCTTTTTGCTTTTTTTGTCCTCTCCTTAGAACTGTTCCAACCTCTCCGGACTAAGGACCTGGGGAAGCACCGGGGGCCTCCACAGGGGATCCACCCCACCAAGACCAGCCTTGCACATCTCCTTTTCTCCCAGCGTCAGCAGAGACGGAGCGGTGGAGCACAGTGACGACCCTCAAGGAGACTTTCTTTAAGTTTGTTATCCCTCCGTAAGCGGCACGAAGCTCTTGTCATCGAGTATTGTGCTGAGAGTGCTTTGCCTGTTTAATAAACAAGTTTTTTCCACTTCTCTCTGAGGAAATCTTTTTTCCCGAACCAGTTGGAGGAAGGGAGGGGGGCCCCGTGGGAGGGTTTCTCCCAAAATCTGCCTGAAACCACCACAGGAGGATATCGGGGAGCTCAGAGAGCCCCCAGAAGCCTGCAGCTCACATGATAGCAGATGCTGGGACCTGGGTGGGGTTGGCAGCAGAGGCAGCCAAATGCCCTCACGCCTATAAAGGAACCACTCAGGCAGCCCTGGTGATCTGCAGTGCCGCCAACAGGGAGACAATCTGCACAGCAATTGGCACAGAAGGCATGCAGGAAACGCACTGAAGAGCTGACTTGTCCAGGGAGTAACAGTAATCCCTCACAGAAAGTTTTGTTAAGCTCTGCGCCCACTGTGAAGTCCATGGGCCCTGATGAACACACCCATTGTGTACACCCAAGGCTACCAAGGGAGCTGGTGCAAGAGCTTACCAAGCCATTTTCAATAATTTATCAGCAGACCTGGCTAATTGGAGAGGTTCCTGCTGACCGGAAGTGAACAAATGTAACACCCATTTAGAAGGACAGGCAGGAGGCTGGGAAGGTACAGGCCTGTCATCCAGGCCTCGGTGTCAGGGAAGGTTATGAAGCAGATCGTCTTGAGGGTCATCATGTGGCACACACAGGACAAACAGGGGATCAAGCCTGGACAGAATGGGTTAATGAAATCTAGGTTCAGCTTGTGATTCTATCTCCTTGAATCACAAGGTGACTCAGTTTGTGGATAAGGGAAAGGCTATGCATGCTGCTTACCTGGACTTCAGTCACCAAAGACTTTGACGTTAATTTCCCACAACATTTTCTGGAGAAGCTGGCAGCTCATGTCTTGGATGGATGCACTATTGACCAGATAAAAACTCGCTGGATGGCCAAGCCTGGAGGGTATTAGTGAATGGAGTTAAATTGAGATGGTCACAAGTGATGTCCCGCATGGCTCAGTTCTGGGGCCAGACTCACTTAATATCTCTGTCAATGGTTTGGATGAGGAGCTCAAGGGCACCCTCACTAAACAGATGATGCCAAGTTGGTTCAGAGTGTTGATCTACTGGAAGATAGAAAGAATCTGCAGAGGGATCTGGACAAGCTGGATCAATGGCCCAGGGCCAGTGGTGTGAGGCTCAACAAGGCCAGGTCCTGGGTCTTGCACTTGGGTCACAACAATCCCATGCAGTCCCACAGGCTGAGAGTGTCTGGAAAGCTGACCTTGGAAAAGGACCTGGGGGTGCTGGTCAACAGTAACTGAACATGAGCCAGGTGTGTCCAGATGGCTGAGAAGGTCAATGGCATCCTGGCCTGGATCAGAAACAGTGTGGCCAGCAGGATTAGGGCAGGGATTGTCCCTCTGCACTTGGCACCTTGAGTCCTGTGTCCAGCTCTGGGCCCTCACTGTGGAAAGGACCCTGAGGTGGTGATCCAGAGAAGGGCAACAAAGCTGTTGAAGGGTTGGAGCACAAGTCTGATGAAAAGCAGCTGAAGGAGCTGGGGCTGTTTAACCTGGGGAAAAGGAGGCTCAGGGAAGTTTTTATCACTCTGCGACTCCCTGAAAGGAGGCTGTAGCCTAGTGGGGATTGATTCTTCTCTCAGGTAAAAAAGCAATGGAACAAGAGGAAACAGCCTCAAGTTGCACCAGCAGAGGCTTATGTTGAATATTAAGAAAAATTTCTTGACCATAATGGTTGTCAAGCATTTGAACAGGCTGCCCAGAGAAGTGGTGGAGTCACCAACCCTGGAGGTATTTAAAAGCAATATAGATGTATTGCTTAGGGGCATGGTTCAGCAGTGAACCTGGTTTAGGAGTGGGCTTGGCAATGCTGGATTAATGGTTGGACTTGATGATCTTAAAGCTCCCTATGATATGCATTACCTCTGGTTGACTCCTTCCTTTCCCTGGGACAGAATTGCATCGTGTTGATGGGCTCAACCTTGGCACTCCTCATCCTGCCATGGAGATTTTCCATCTGAAGTTTACTCTGTGCCGAATGGAAAAGTAAAAATTCATAGGATAGCAGTATCAATCTGTGAAGTCACCTGATGCAGAAGAAAGGTTCAAGAAGAAAGGGGCAGGAGACTGGCCAATATATGATACAGAAAGACTAGGAATAAATTCTGAATGCCAGTCCAAAAGCCATGTACATAAAATTTACTTCTTCTAACTTATAGACCCCCAAATTTCTTTATTGGCTATGGTCATCTGAAGGTGATAAGAATTTATGTATCCAAGAAAAGATGACACACCCCATGCAAAATACTTATAGAGTAATAGCGAGAAAGCAAGCCAGAGTCTCCTCCAAAGAGCATATCAGCACAGAAAAGGAGTGGTAGCAGGAGCAACATTCACATTAAAGTCTCTGGTTTGATTCATAGATCCCAGCATAACTGGGGAACCCCTGTGCTGCAGTATCAGGCTTTGGAATCAGTTTTGCACCACTCAAGCACGGAACAGTGTTGAGCCCTAGGAGCATATTCACACAAGGCAGGCAGGTAGGGTAAGGCAGCCTTGGGTTTGGTCCCAGCTTGACCTCCCTGCTTGATTTTAAGCAGCCTGTGAACAAACATTTACTACAGTAACACCAAACAAGTGAGTCCCTGCAAAGTGTGAAGCTGGGATGCAAATTACAAACATATGCA